>NW_024080625.1:5607141-6041789 GCF_014754425.2 Oryx dammah
TCATTAGAATTTTATTGCTTTTGCCCAGTATACTCTTTGAAATTTACCCATGTTATTATGTGTATCAGTAGTTTCTTCTTTTTTATTGCTGAGCAGTGTTCAATTATATAGATATACCATAATTTCTTTATCCATTCACCCATTGATAGACCATTTAGTCATTTCCAGTTTGGGCAATTTTGAATACAGGCCCAGTGAGCATTTGTGTGGGTGCCTTTTGTGGACATAAGATTTTATTTATTTTGTGTAAATACCTCAGGGTCAAAGAGGTGGATTTTATAAGCATCGTTTATCTATATAAAAATTAATTACATGTTTTTGAAAGTGGTTATATAATTTATACTCCCACCAGCAATGTATGAGAGTTTATTTTCATTTCCCTGATGACTAAAGATGTTGAGCATCTTTCCATGTGCTTATTGGCATTCTTATATCTTCTTTTATAAAATATCTATTTAAGCTTTTTACTTATTTTAAAAACTTACTTTTCTTATTATTGAGTTGTGAGTGTTTTATATATTGTTTATACTAACATCAATTTATTTTCATATGTACTTATATATTCTGAATACCAATAATTTATTAGAAATTGCAAATATTTTTCCCATTGTTGCTTGCCTTTTTATTTTCTTAAAATCATAATTTAAAGAGCAAAAATTTAAATATCTTTTTTATAAGTACTATTTATGGTCTAAAAATTCTTTGCTTACCTTAAGGTCACCATTTTATAGTCAAGAATTATTTCTAATTCTAGGCAATTTTTGCAGGTATTCAGTGATGATTGTATGACTGTTGAATTTAAAATTATTAAAACTGGCAGAGCATGGCTCTAATGTCGCTAATTGTTACCCCAGTTGTTTAGCTAATGATTAAACATGTGGGTGGTCAGCTCAAGTCATATGTGACACTACCAAAATGGGACTGCTTCTGTCATAGTGTTCCTACTAACTGATCTTAGCAATCACTCTTCTACAGGCACCAAAGAAGCATAAATTCAGTATCAGTCACATAGCTGGAACAAATAGGAATCAGATCTGCTTTATGAAAAAATGGATTTGTAGAGAGGATATTGATACTTCCCTGGTGGTGGGTGTGTGATCAATCACTGGTCAGGGAAATAAAATTTCCCCATACTGCATGCTGTGCAGTGTGGCCAAAAAAGATAATAATAATTGAGAAAATAATAGTAAAATAAATAACAGAAAGGATATTGAGTAGCTCACAAGATTTAAGGGAATCTACTAAAGCAGGCTTTGTAAAAGGCAGGAACCTAGATGGCTCTGGAAACCGAAGATTCTAGCATGATGCTTCCTCTGCTTGTGCAGTGGTTTTTGTGGACATCATCTCTGGTGAGTACCTCCTCTGAACACCTTGACATCTATGGTCCACCAACTGGAGTGAATTTTAACCGTCCCTTAATTTCTGCATTATTTGTTCATAAATCAATATTACAGGGATTCCCAGCTCACACTAGTGGCAAAGAACCTGCCTTCCAATGCAGGAAACATAAGAGATGTGTGTTTGATCCCTGGGTTGGAAAGATCCCCTGGCATAGGAAATGGCAACCCACTCCAGTATTCTTGCCTGGAGAATCCCATGGACAGAGGCACCTGGTGGGCTACAGTCCGTGGGGTTACAAACAGCTGGACATTAGTGAAGCAACTTAGCATGCACACATGCAATATTATAGGCAGAAATATCAAATCCATTGAGTTTTTTGTGTGTGTCAAGCTGCATTCTAGGTGCTGAGGATCTCCTCACAAACAAAATATATAAAAGGGCTCTTTCTTATGAAGCGTAAAGTATTGAAGAAAGTGCAGAAAATAATGATAAATTTAATAAATAAGCAAAATATATAAGAGGATGATATGCCTGTTACTGGTTTTCTGGAAGTAAGTAGAGTGTATCTTCTATTTTGACCCCTATAATAATCAAGTGGGCACTTTATCACATATAAATGTATGTGATAATCACCTAATGAGATGTCGGGGAGGCAAAAAGAAAGAAAGAAAAGTATTATAATATGGATATCATTTAATTTAAAACATGGATGAATGCTTATTATTCACATTTCCCCAGTAACATTTATTGTACTCTTTATTCCAAGTACTATATAAATCACTTTCATATATATTATTATTTTCATTTTATTCTAATAACAATCCTATAATCCCTAAATTACTATCCACGTTTTCTTGAGATAAGGCAACTGGGAGTTGAGAATGATTGAACTTATTTGAGGTTGGACAATAGAATTCATCCCCAAGTCCTTTCATTCTATATCCTGTGTTTCTTTCACTATGCCATTCATTTAGTTAACAGTGAGGATTGGCTACTGGAATTTTGAATGAGAGGAAGTTTCTTGGGTGTTCAACTTCCTTCACATGGTTCCTGTTTCCTACCCTGACACATGATAAATTCCACAAATGTCCCTAATCCAACAGAACAAGCGTTAATGATTTTACCTATAGACTTCATTGATATTTCAAAATAATAACTGGCCCCTACTGCAGTTCAGGGCTGATCATTTCCACTTCTGGGGATAAGAAATCAGAGGAAGAGAAGCAGTTATGGCATCTTGCTCTGACTGATGCAGTGCTTCTCATCCATATCAAGTCAGATCATAAAATACATAAAACTGCATAAAAAATTACCAGCAAGTATGAAAGTGTTTCCACTGACCTCAAAAACACTCAAAGTGTCACTAATCTGGGGGTCACAAGAAGGACCATTATCATTGCTTGTTTTCTTCCATTAAGTGTTTACACTTGGCATTCTATTTGGCAGTAAGCTCAAGGTTATGCTGTCAGTGCAAGATCATTAGCTTTACAATTTTGCAAAAAGCATTTACCTTAGCAAATGCTCATCCCAACCAGAGTGAACATGTTTATGTCCAGGTGTAAATTCTGTTGCTGGAAGATCTGCTTGCTAATTACACTGGCTACTGTTCTTTATTTCTCTATGCATGAATTGGGCAGCAGAAATTCATCAGAAACCTTTTCTTCCTGAACGACATTAGCTGAAGATTTTAGCATAAGCTTGAATCGTTGTGCCTTGGTAAGCAATTTCCTCCTGCCAGCTGTCCAGGGCAAGGTCTAAGGAGCTGTGCCTCTTTCACCCCAGCATCATCAAGGCAGCTAGAAAAAGTGACAAATGTCTAGTTGTTTTTGGTTAAAGTGGTGTCAGTTTGAGGTCAGAAAATGTTCAGGCTGATAAATATCTTCACTTTTTTCTTCTCTGAATGCTCTTTGAAAAGGAAAGATGTGATTTAGAGGGGAGGCAGAGGGGGTTGGTAGATGAAAATAACGCTTCAAAGAGCAAGTAGAGCATGGTGGAGACTGTGTTTAGGGGTTGATAGACAAGGATGATGCTGTCCCTACCTATAAAAAACTCCCCAAACCAAACCCTAAAACCCTCAGTCTAGGAGACAGAAAACCATGTAACAGAGTTGTTGCAATATATTGCAATATATATTTGTTACCAGGATTGGCTCAGGTGATAATAGAGGCCAAGAAGTTCTATAATATGCTGTCTGCAAGCTGGAGAACCAGGAAAGCTGGTGGTGTAAGACAGTGGAATAAGGAAGATGGTTAGACTTGTGAGTACATTGGAGTGGCTGCCATGTGGAATGTGTTAGAAGGTATGGCAAGATGAGGGGGAAGGAAAGTGAAGTGTTTCTAGAGTTCCAGGAAAAAGAGGGAGCTTCTGAATTACGGCCCACTTGGTAAGGATATAGCTGAAGTGACACATTGGATGTAGAGACTAGGTATGTGGAATGATTGAATAACTAAAGTCAGAGAAAGCAGCTCACCTAGGATAACTGCTTCTTTCATTACTCGAGCGTCTGGGAACTGTAGGGCCAGTCATCAAATAGGAAATGGATGCAAACTGTTTTAAAGCCTGTTTGGCAGGGCAGAAGACAACAGCTTATTTGGTAAATATGGTATCTTCTGGCGGAGAAGAGGTAGATGGGGGGTCTATGCTTTCTCTTATCCACAAATTTGCTACTGGATGGCGTGCCACTGTGAAAGCCAGTCAGGCCAAATTCTACTAAAAACTCAAACATGACTAGCCAAAAGGCACAAGGACTGCTGACATGAACAGCTGACTCACTGAAAAAGAGCTTCATGTTGGAAAAGATTGAAGGAAGAAGGAGAAGAGGGTGACAGAGGGTGAGATGGTATCACCGATTCAATGGACATGAACTTGCGCAAACTCTGGGAGATGGTGAGGGACAGAGTAGCCTGGCGTGCTGCAGTCCACGGGGTTGTGAAGAGTTGGACATGATTGGCAACTGAACAACAACACAAGAACAGTGCCACACTCTGCACTGGCCACCTGGCTAGCACCTTGCAGAAAAGGCTTAGGATAAATGATTCCAGAACTTTCTGAGAAAAGGGGCAGACAACTTTCTAGCCTGGTTAGGTTTCAGAGTTCTGTGTGGAGGGGAGATGCCCCTGTTGGCATGTTAGCCAGAGGCTCTTCAGTTCAGTTTGGTCACTCAGTTGTGTCTGACTCTTTGTGACCCCATGGACTGCAGCTCCCCAGGCCTCCCTGTCCATTACTCTTGCTGGGTTCTTATTCCGTTATTGCAAGTGAAGAGTGTAGAACATTCCTAGCCAGTCATTTTTCTTGAACACATTCATATCTTCAATAGTTATTTTTTAAAAGTTCTAATATTCCTTAGACTAATTACTTAATTTAAGGTTTTAGATTTTGATAATGGTAATTCAAATGTATAGTAACAATGATTGAAGCCTGATTTCTGATGAGATGATACTTTTAATACAATAAATCGCCTTAGGGCATAGAATGAAATTAACTTGTATAACTGTTTAAAACTTAAAACTACTTCACACTGTTTATGTAGCAAAATTTTAATATAAGTGGTTAAATTATCAATAAAATATGAAGGCATGTGGGAAAGTCTTTGTCTTGGCTCAGTTGCTAAGTTGTGTCTGACTCTTTGCGATTCCATGAACTGCAGCACACCAGGCTTCCTTGTCCTTCAATATCTCCCATGAGTTGACTCAAACTAATGTCTACTGAGTGGGTGATGATGGTGGGAAAGTCTTATACACACTAAACATATTAATTCAATGCTTCTGATGTTCAAGTATATACATTTGGCAGATACATTTTAAATCTAAAGCTCAAGAGCAAGGTCTTAGAAATGTAGAATTAGCTGTCATCAATACAAAGCATATACATGAAAAGGAGGGATGAAATGAACTGGCCTGAGTGAAACTAAAAGATGCTTGCTCCTTGGAAGAAAAGTTATGACCAACCTAGACAGCATATTAAAAAGCAGAGACATTACTTTGCCAACAAAGGTCCATTAGTCAAAGCTATGGTTTTCCCAGTGGTCATGTATGGATGTGAGAGTTGGACTATAAAGAAAGCTGAGCACCAAAGAATTGATGATTTTGAACTGTGGTGTTGGAGAAGACTCTTGAGCGTCCCTTGGACTGCAAGGAGATCCAACCAGTCCATCCTAAAGGAAATCAGTCCTGAATATTCATGGAAGGACTGACGCTGAAACTGAAACTCCAATACTTTGACCACCTGATGCAAAGAGCTGACTCATTTGAAAAGACCCTGATGCTGGGAAAGATTGAAGGCGGGAGAAGGGGACAACAGAGAATGAGATGGTTGAATGGCATCATTGACTCAATGGACATGAGTTTGAGTAAGCTCCGGGAGTTGGTGATGAACAGGGAGGCCTGGCGTGCTGCAGTCCATGGGTTCGCAAAGAGTTGGATATGACTGAGCGACTGAACTTAACTGGAGCAGTATATAGATAAGCTACAAATTTATTTGCATAATTAACCCTGTGTGGATTTCTTGATTTCCATTCCTCATGGATAATAATCAGAATGGCTGCACTAATTGCTTGTATTAACTTATAAATCTCAAATAACCCTGTGAGGTTGCTGTTGTTGTTCTGTCACTCAGTTTCGTTTGACTCTTTGTGACCTATGGACTGCAGCATGCCAGGCTTCCCTATCCTTCACCATCTCCCAGAGCTTGCTCCAACTCATGTCCATTAAATGGGTGATGCCATCCAACCATCTCATCCTCTGTCATCCTCTTCTGCTCCTGCCTTCAATCCCTCCCAGCATCAGGATCTTTTCCAGTGAGTCGGCTCTTCACATCAGGTGGCCAAGTTGTGGAGTTTCAGCTTCAGCATCAGTCCTTCCATGAATATTCAGGACTGATTTCCTTTAGGATGGACTGGTTGGATCTCCTTGCAGTCCAAGGGACTCTCAAGAGTCTTCTCCAACACCACAGTTCAAAAGCATCAATTCATTGGTGCTCAGCCTTCTTTATGGTCCAACTCTCACATGCACACATGAAAAACCATGCTTTGACTATACAGACCTTTGTCAGCAAATTAATGTGTCTGCTTTTTAATATGTTGTCTGGGTTTATAATAGCTTTTCTACCAAGGAACAAGTGTCTTTTAGTTTCATGGCTGCAGTCACCATCTGCAGCAATTTTGGAGCCTAAGCAAATAAAGTCTCTCACTTTTCCCATTGTTTCCCCATCTGTTTGCTATGAAGTGATGGGACCAGATATCATGATCTTAGTTTTTTGAATACTGAGTTTTAAGCCAGCTTTTTCACTTTCGTCTTTCACCTTTATCAAGAGTCTCTTTAGTTCCTCTTTGCTTTCTGCCACAAGGGTGGTTTCATCTGCTTAACTGAGGTTATTGATAGTTCTCCCAGCAATCTTATTATACTTATTGTAGATGAAGGAACAAAATCACAAATAAGTAACTTCCCCAATATCACATAAGTCAAAAAAAAAAAAAAAGCAATATGGTGCTTGTGCCCTTTGCATCAAATTAAAGTTCTGTTAGCAATGGAGACAAGGGAGGTGGTTTTACTAGGTGAGTTAAACAAGTAAACATAGATATTTTCTTTCTTTTATTTCTAAAACAGAAAATCAAATTACTCTAAATAAAAAGTAAATGCTCTCTTCCTTGAAGGCCCAGCCTTGTCTCAGAGCTTAATGAAGCTTCTTAATTAAACAATGTGATCACTAGGAAGAAGCATTTCTAAGTGGCAGGTTGAAGGAGAGGGCAGACAGCAAGAGTAATCCAACTTGGAACTCTCTGGAAATAGTGATGTCTGATTCTCTCCATGAGGGAAGGGAATTAGTTTGGCTCATCAGGAGGTCAGGTGCTCTTGAGGAACAATAACTCTCCCCAAACAGTCCTTACTGATTGTGTCTCTCTGGATGGCTGTGTGTCCTCTTCTCTCTGCCACACGAGGTCTTGAACTGAATTTGCTGCTCTCCTGGGGCCACCAGGAAGAGAGAAATAGTTCTGGGTCTCAGGTCACAGGGCAGCCCTGGGTCACAGCTATGCATTATTTGTGTGGTCCCTGAAAGCACATCCCAGTGGCTTTTCCTCTGGAGACAGATCTGCTGCCAGCTCTGTGTAGCCTTTCTTCTCCTTGAGGTGGTCACACAGGCTGGGACCCCTCTAGCAGCTGTGCTAGTGCCTGCGAGGGTAAGGTTAGGCATATCACATTTGCAGGAAACCTTAATATTAATTTTTTTCTTTTTTTTTCCCAAGATGACTTCATGGACCTGCATAGAGGCAGAGGCTGTGGAATGTGGGGTGTATAAACAGGCCAGCAGGGTTCAGGTGCCAGGTTCACCCTTGCCAGCTGTGACACTTGGGGCCATCGTGTCATCCTTCCCTGCCTTAATTTCCTCACCTGTAAAAGGAAGATTAGGGCTTCTGTGGTGGTGCGGTGGTAAAGAATCCGCCTGCAATGCAAGAGACTCGGGTTCAATCCTTGGGTCAGGAAGATCCCCTGGAGAAGGGAATGGCAACCACTCTAGTATTCTTGCCTGGAAATTCCCATGGACAGAGGAGCCTGGAGGGCTACAGTCCATGGGGTCTCAAAGAGTCAGACGTGACTTAGTGACCAAACAACAACAAACTAAAGATTATCATAGTGTCTACTCCATAGCTACTGAAATTTTAATAGTCCCATGACAGAACATAGTAAGTGTTCAGTAAGTGTCAGCTGCTATTATTAAATGGGAACCACTAACTGAAACCGCCACCCTGGCCCGGCACCATAGTAACCACTTGCATGAGTCATTTTATAACAGGCAGTCCTGGTAAACAACACAGAACTAACAAGCTACTATCAACTGACAGCAAGAGTTTGGCAAAGGTCAAAAGGAGAGAGGAGACTCCAGTTCACATGTCCTACCAACCTCCCATCATCCTTCTTGCTGGAATCCACCTTGGCTGAGTGATGCATGCACCACTAGGAAGGACCCTGAGTCAGAATAATTGGCAGAGACAACCCAGAAACTAGCCAGATTACAATAAAACCAGAGACTGTGAGCCACAGGGCCAAGCAGGTCTCCTGGGTTCCTTTACCCTCCTTTCTCCACTAGTGCTCCTTCCCAACAAAGTGTCTTGCTCTGTCAGTGTATGTGTCTCCTTGGAAATTCATTTCCCAGTGTTAGATGAGTCCATTCTCAGGCCCTGGAAGGGGTTCCCCTTCCTGCAACACCACTGTAATGATTATATGCAGACAGAGAGTGAAAGTGGGAAGACTTGGCTAAGACATCCTTTATATAACTCTACCTGTGACTCACCTGTCTGTCTGTAATACACTATGAATTAATATCTTTCAGAAATTCCATTCAGTTCAGTTCAGTCACTCAGTCATGTCCGACTCTTTGCAACCACATGAATCGCAGCACGCCAGGCCTCCCTGTCCATCACCAACTCCCAGAGTTCACACAAACTCATGTCCATCAACTCGGTGATGCCATCCAGCCATCTCATCCTCTGTCGTCCCCTTCTCCTCCTGCCCCCAATCCCTCCCAGCATCAGAGTCTTTTCCAATCAGTCAACTATTTGCATGAGGTGGCCAAAGTACTGGAGTTTCAGCTTCAGCATCAATCCTTCCAAAGAAATCCCAGGGTTGACCTCCTTCAGAATGGACTGGTTGGATCTCCTTGCAGTCCAAGGGACTCTCAAGAGTCTTCTCCAACACCACATTTCAAAAGTATCAATTCTTCGGCACTCAGCCTTCTTCACAGTCCAACTCTCACATCCATACATGACCACTGGAAAAACCATAGCCTTGACTAGATGGACCTTTGTTGGCAAAGTAATGTCTCTGCTTTTGAATACATTATCTAGGTTGGTCATAACTTTCCTTCCAAAGATTAAGCGTCTTTTAATTTCATGGCTGCAATCACCATCTGCAGTGATTTTGGAGCCCCGCAAAATAAAGTCTGACATTGTTTCCACTGTTTCTCCATCTATTTCCCATGAAGTGATGGGACCAGATGCCATGATCTTCGTTTTCTGAATGTTGAGCTTTAAGCCAACTTTTTCACTCTCCTCTTTCACTTTCATCAAGAGGCTTTTTAGTTCCTGTTCACTTTCTGCCATAAGGGTGGTGTCATCTGCATATCTGAGGATATTGATATTTCTCCCTGCAATCTTGATTCCAGCTTGTGCTTCTTCCAGCCCAGCATTTCCCATGATGTACTCTGCATATAAGTTAAATAAGCAGGGTGACAATAGACAGCCTTGACGTAGTCCTTTTCCTATTTGGAACCAGTCTGTTGTTCCATGTCCAGTTCTAAATGTTGCTTCCCAACCTGCATACAGATTTCTCAAGAAGCAGGTCAGGTGCTCTGGTATTCCCATCTCTTTCAGAATTTTCCACAGTTTATGAATCCACAAAGCCAAAGGCTTTGGCATAGTCAATAAAGCAGAAATAGATGTTTTTCTGCAACTCTCTTGCTTTTTCCATGATCCAGCGGATGTTGGCAATTTGGTCTCTGGTTTCTCTGCCTTTTCTAAAACCAGCTTGAACATCTAGAAGTTCATGGTCCACATATTGCTGAAGCTTGGCTTGGAGAATTTTGAGCATTACTTTGCTAGCGTGTGAGATGAGTGCAATTGTGTGGTATTTTGAGAAGGCAATGCGAAAGAATGCTGAAGCTACCACACAATTAGTAAAATAATGCTCAAAATTCATGGGGTCGCAAAGAGTCGGACACGACTGAGTGACTGAACTGAACTGAAAGGGAATCGAGGTATACAGCAGCTAGTGTTTTATGCTAATCTGACTAGGACTTGGGTCATCTTTAGTGTTTATTGTAGCTGTGGGTGGCAGAGGCTTCAGTTTTCAGTTTCCTTTAATGTTGTTGTTTATATTTCTTCTCTTGTCTTGGGTTTACTAAAGAACTGCTTCTTAAATAGAATTTGTATATTGCAGATCTTTGAGCTGTAATCCATTATAATGACATTGAAGCCCTACTGACACAATCATGAGGTTTGAGGGACCAGAAGCATTCTACAATTTTATGGTTGAATCTCAATCTTTTAGTGGTCTGTGTCCCTGACCTATGACTTTTACAAATGTTCTGAAGTTACTTTTTTTCTCTCTGTAGGTGAGACAGAAGGGCTAGAAGGACCTGGAGTTGAATAATTACTCTTCCCTCAGGTGGATAAGGATTTGGTAAAGCTGTTTTTCTTAGAGGTTAGATTTTTATTATAAAGAATGAATTTTTCTCAAAATGATTTCTTTCTCACTCTCTCTGTAAGAAATGTGGGAATTTTGTCTTAGCTGCTCAGCATGAGAACTTGGGCATTCTACAAGGTGAACCCTGGAAAGAGTGGATGGCCCTAAAGACTGAACCCTCAAGAGTTCTCACTGTAAAGCTTGTTTACACTCAAACTCTACCAATGCACCAAAGTTATCATTTAAGTGCTCCTACCAGTTTTTGCCTCCCGTAGCTCCTAATTCAGATAAGCAGATGTCACCTGTGATTCTCTGTGTTTGGCTATGATCCTCTGTATTCACCTGTCTTTCCCACTCTCAGGGTGACAGTTTGCCCCTGTGGCCTCTATTTCTCTGACATATCTCAGAAAAGTTGTTGATTTTCAGTTAGTTCAGCTTTTTCATGGTGTAAAGATGGGAGCCTCCAAGTTCTTTACATGTTGTAGCTGGGGCAAGAAATTCATCAGTTTAAATGATCAACTGCTTGTTTGTTTCACTTGCTTATTATACTACAATTGGGCTTAAGTACTTGAATTAATGATTGCAGAAGAACAACCACTGATTGGTTAAAAACCATTTCAACCTGCAGTGATGGGATCTTATTAGACTTTCCTTCTACCACCCACCCACCCACTTGCCAACTTAAATACCAAGGTCTGTTACTTTCTGGCCTGTTCTGTTCAAAATAAAGAAATAATCAACACTTTAACACTGATGTATTCCTGCAGGTGGCCTTTAAGAATAATTCAAAAGAAAGAATATGGTCATAAATCACATTTCTTTTTAGTGAAAACCTACAACATCCATTTGGTTTGATTGCTGAACTGTGGAGACACAGAACCCAAAGAGAATGACCTTCTGCCCACTAGCTCTCCAGGTTTCCTTTCTCAGCACCAGTGAGTTCTTCTCTTGGACTTACTTTAACATTTCCTTGTTCATGCCCTGCCACCCACTCATATACCAGGATGTGATCCTGAAACCATCTGCTTCAGAATTAATCTGGGCTGTGTGTTTTAAAGTGCTTGCTTGAGGTCCTAGGTCAGGACCTTGGGGGTTGAGGTGTAGAATTTGGAAAATCACCTCCTTCTTATTCCTGATCTACCACCATCACTATGGTTCCTACATTCACTTAGCACATTTGAGTCAGTTCCAATGAGGTGGATAAACCTGAAGCCTGTTACACAGAGTGAAGTAAGCCAGAAGGACAAATACTGTATATTAACACAAATATATGGAATTTGGAAAGATGGCACTCATGATCCTACATGCAGGGCAGCAAAGGAGACACTGACATAAAGAACAGACTTTGAACTCAGTGGGAGAAGGCGAGGGTGGGCTGATTTGAGAGAATAGCGCTGAAACAGGTACTTTACCATATGTAACAGAGATGACCAGTGCAAGGTCGATGCATGAGGCAGGGCGCCCAAAGTCTGTGCTCTGAGGCAACCTGGAGAGATGGGGTAGGGAGGGGAGGAGGAGGGGTGGTTCAGGGCGGGGGGCACACATGTATACCTGTGGCCAGTTCATGTTGTATGGCAAAAAACCATCATGGTATTGTAAAGTAATTATCATCCAATTAAAATAAGTTTATTAATTTAAAAAATTCTTAATGCCACTGCTCTTACATTAAGCATTTAAGAAACCACTAAGTTTAACTGAGTTTGAAGGGATCTTCCCAATCCAGGGATTGAACCCAGGTCTCCTGCATTGCAGGCAGATTCTTTACCAGTTGAGCCACAAGGGAAGCCCAAGAGTACTGGAGTGGGTAGCCTATCCTTTCTCCAGTGGATCCCCTTCTCCAGGGAATCTTCCTGAACCAGGAATCGAACTGGAATCTCCTGCATTGCAAGTGGATTCTTTACCAAACTGGGGTCTCCTGCCTTGCAGGAGGATTCTTTACCAATTGAGCTATCAGAGAAGCCCTGATGTATAGCAGGCAATTCAAAGGTATTAGGTGGATATATACTATCACTGCGCTATAAAGAACATCAAATGAAGATGTGATTCATGCCTTCAAACACTTAAATTTAGTAGAGGAGGCAGAATAAAATGAAGAATTATGGTGCTTATTAAACTTAGATACATGTGGTAACAGAAGCAGGAAAGACTATTTCTGAGTAAGGGGATCAGGGAAGATTAGTGGAGGGGGTGACATTTACATTTAAGCTTTGAAAGTTAAAGAAGGAAAAGCGTGTGTTCTATGCAGAGGGAACCCCAGGAGCAATAACAAGGATCTTGGCAATGACTGACAGGCGTGTGCAACTGTGGGAGAACTGGAGAATGACATGAAACCAGACAGTCAACTGGTGACAGCCCTTGGATTCTAATGTAAGGAAACCTGTTTTATTCTGATAAAAGGAAAAGAAGGATGGGGGTCATTATTGAAGGTTTCTAAACAGTGGGTGACACTGTGAAATATTATGGCAGAAAGGTGAAAGCCAAGATCCCAATGAAAGACAGGTGGGAGGTTGTGGCAATAATCCATGTAATAGATACTAAAAAGTTAGTCTGGGTGGCTAGTAGTGGAGGTGGAGAAGAAGGTATCTGAACTATATATTAGAAAGATTTAGATTTGCTGCCAGTTTCAATGTATTTTTTAAAAAATTGAATAATATCAAAATTGATGCTGAGGTTTCTGGCTTCTGTAAGTAGATGCTGCTGCTACTGCTGCTGCTGCTAAGTCGCTTCAGTCGTGTCCGACTCTGTGTGACCCCATAGACGGCAGCCCACCAGGTTCCCCCATCCCTGGGATTCTCCAGGCAAGAACACTGGAATGAGTTGCCATTTTCTTCTCCAATTTTTGAAAGTGAAAAGTGAAAGTGAAGTCGCTCAGTCGTGTCCAACTCTTCATGACCCCATGGACTGCAGCCCACCAGGCTCCTCCATCCATGGGATTTTCCAGGCAAGAGTACTGGAGTGGGTTGCCATTGCCTTCTCCGTAAGCAGATGAGTGGTTAACAATAACCAAATGCAAACAGACTTATTAATGAATGATGCACCTCTCTAGATGCTTCTATAGATAAATGTAGTCTCTAAAACTTTGAGATAATGAAGATTATGTATTATGCATTAAGGGTAGTATATCATATTAAAAGCAGATCTTAGACAAAATTCTGCATCCCACATCAACATTTATTAGATATTTTCTAAATAAGCATGAAAGAGTGCATGCAATCTGTCTTGTAAACTTAACATCCCATCTCTCTGTTCTCTTAAGTGACTTAAAACAACTTGCATGAAAGATTCACCTGAGGCAGACTGAACAATATTTTAGAGGCAGAATGTGGTCACTTTTCTAGTAACCATCAGAAAACAAGGATTCTCTGGTTTGGTGGCTGGATCTCAATGGTCCTGAAGGGATTAAGTCTTGAGTGCCTTATCTGAGTGTCTTTCACCTGATCTGTGAGATTTTTATTCTGCATTCATCCAAAAATGAGAAGCATCATTAAAATATCTTCATCACTTAAATATTATTAAAATATCTTATTACTAATTTCACCGATGAGAGATGGTTTCTGGCATTCATCATACTGTGTAGTAAGATCAGTTCTGAGATCAACATAACTGGAACGCTGTTGAAAGCACTTTGAAGTGCAAACTTTCTGATCTAATGATAGCTGACCCCCTTAGAAATGAGATTTCCTATCAGGACCACTTACTGTCTAGAATATATTTTAAACAAATATGCACATTTTGTATTACCGTGTGTTGAAGAATTTTAAACTAATTTTTACATAACAGCAAGATCTGTAATACAAGAAAAGGGATGGTTTTGAGAAAGGAAAAATAATTTGCTTATGTAAATCCTGACATTTTACAAAAATATATAGCTATGCATAATAGGAGGATTTTGATCACTGGAAACAATCTCTTTTCAAATTTACTTATTCTTTGCTTTTCCTTGGTATCATGTAAAATCCTCTGCCAATAGAAGCATATAGCAAAAGCTAAAAGCGGTTTTCCACTAGCGGTTTTCCATTTTTTTCCCTCCACAGGGATCTGCATTTGAGTAAACTGGTTTTCCAAAGAAACGAAAAAGAAAAATCCTATCAGAGCAAAACTAGCCAAAGAAATGACACATTTCCACATGTAGGAATTTTAAGGGTGTTAATTCTCTGAGTGTTGCAGAAAATGAAGCATACAATATGTCTGTAATCAAATTTGATTCAATGGTACTGAGGCTTCCCCCACTTTAAATTCTATATGTTGCAGGGAAAGCATGAAAAATAAATTCTGTTTGTAGGGCCATGGTAAAGGAACACAATAGCACAGGCAAAAAAAATGGGTGGAACTCTGCTAGGATCTCTGATTTCTGCCTCCCAGGCCTCCTGCTGTCTTCCCATCACACTACTGGTATGAAGTCAGTGTACAGCACAGAGCAGGCTACACATATTGTTGGGGAGGAAGAAGCTACCTATTTTTCTAGGTTCTTTGGCTGATCATAGAATTAAATTGACATCAGATAGGTTAAACAGGAGAAAATCAAGCAAAAGTTTAATGACACGTATACATAGTAGAGACCCAGGAAAACTAAGAAACTTGCCCAAGATGGCCAAAGCCCTCACCTTAAATACCATCTTCAGCGAAAAACAAAAGAAGATGTTAGGGGTAGTGGTTTGAGACCTCCAAGTGGAAGAAGACAATTCACAGGGAGAAGGAAAAGCAAATGTTTGCTGTGGCAGGCAGAGACAACAGGACACAGAGTGGACTCTGGTCTCCAGGCCCTGCCTGGAGTTTCCTCCACCGCAGCCAGCCCATATTCTTTGCAAACATTTCTGGTGGTATTCTGCAGTCATGAAATTAAAAGATACTTGCTCCTTGGAAGAAAAGCTATGACAAACCTAGACAGAGTATTAAAAAACAGAGACATCACTTTGCTGAAAAAGGTCTCTATAGTCAAAGCTATGATTTTTCCAGTAGTCACGCATGGATGAGAAAGTTGGACCATAAAGAAGGCTGAGTGCCAAAGAATTGATGCTTTCAAATTGTGATGCTGGAGAAGATTCTTGAGAGTCCCATGGACAGCAAGAAGATCAAATCAGTTGATCCTAAAGGAAATCAACTCTGAATATTCATTGGAAGGACTGACACTAAAGCTGAAGCGCCAATACTTTGGCCACCTGATGCGAAGAACTGACACACTGGAAAATACTCTGATGCTGGGAAAGACTGAAGGCAGGAAAATAAGGGGACAACAGAGGGTGAGATGGTTGGATGGCATCACCAACTCGATGGATGTGAATTTGAGCAAACTCCGGGAAATACTGAAGGAGAGGGAAGCATGGTGTTTTGCGGTTCATGGGGTTGCAAAGAGTCGGACGTGACTTAGCAACTGAACAACAACCACTTGTGATAGCTTTATTCTGGCAACAGACCCTCTACCTGAATTCTTTTAGGCAGTTAACTGGATAAAGTCAAAGTTTCTTCTCCAAGTCTTTTGAACCTAGAGTATTTTCATCTCAAAATAATCCACAAGCCAAAGAGATGTTGTGGTGGCAAGCTTTGCTCGCCTATGATCCCTGTGTATCTATAAATAATTTATATGCCTATAAACTTGAATCTGGTTATACTCCTTACTAGTTCTGCAACATTGCCCACCACATTTCTGAACTTCACTCAGCCTCAGTTTCTTAATCTGTAAAAAGGAGACAATGATTATGTCTATCACAGAGATTACCTGGGGATCAAATGAGCTAATGAGTGTGACATGCTTTAAAAAGAGCCCGGTTTGCAGTAAAGGATTCAACACATGTCACTGTGTGCACTGCTGTGCAGTGCTGGATGAGACTGAGCTCGAAACTTTTGCAGCAGCTGTGGTCCTTTGCTATGGCGACTCTCTTGTGTTTATGTAAGAGTCTGATGAGTAGTTCTTCTTAGTTATGTAAAGGCTGATTTCCCTTGAGGAAGAAGGAGCAGGCCATTTGGTCATGGACAAGGGAATTCCCTCTCAATTCCCCTTGATATGTAAAGGAGAGTAAAAATATGGGGCCCAGAAACCTCCTGGAAGGGAGAAAGATCTACATCACCTCTTTGAGATTCAATATTACCCCATGCTTTTAGTTATCTGGCAAAAAGGAGCAACATGGGCCCTAACGGGGTGTGCATCCCATGGAAAGGGAGAGTCTAGGTTCAATACCAAGTTTAAAAATGCTTTGGAGGCAGAACTGCTTTCAGTCCATCATGATTCTGAGGCCGATGGAGTCTCAGAACCCAGCATCCTGTCCACTGCATTGTGCTTTGTATACAAAATGGTCTTACGCTGAGGATAAATAAACTAAAGAGCTCTACTTTGGGAACTCAAAGACAGGAGCAGGGGATTCTCTTGAGCCTGTTCTTTTTAAAGGCTATAAATTCCTAAGGGTGTCATCTTAGCAGTGTGAATCAACCCCTGTGACTAAAAGGGACAATTTCCAACAGCAACTCCATATGGCAATGAGGAATCAATAATGAAAATGGACTTGGCATTTCTCTCAAATGCAGACAGGACTGAGTGACCTGGGTTAACAATTGAAGTGAGAACACTTTAGAGAGATGTTACTGGATTCTGGATAATTTGGGCAAGCAAGCTTTTAGTTAGGAAAATGAAAATCATAATATATGATCTGATCATATATTATGTAAAGCTCTCATACTACCTACATTGCATTCATTAATCCTTCCATTCATCTATCCACTTATTCATTCATTAATTCCTTTACTCATTTATCCAATCAATATGTATTTATTGAAGATGCTTTTTAAGATAGACAGCTTTGTAAGATATACTTTTTTGCTATGATGGGTCAATAATCCAATCAACCAGACAGATTTCATAGCTCATAAAAATATATGATTACATTCAATTTGTTACTCTCTTGCTAATGAAATATTGTATAATCTTAAAATCCAAGTCATTACTTTGTGCTAAATTATTTCACTTTGTGTGTGTATGTACATGTGTGTGCACACATGACTGGCAAGTTTTGTGTTTATAGATTTAGGGGAGGACAGAATACTTAGGCTGGTCTGCTTGGTTTTAGTGTAGTGACTGCTATTTTGGTGTATAAGTTTGTTTTACAAAACAAAATAAAAAATAAAAGCTCTATAATGTACTACATGGAGAAGAAAGCCTTAGAAAGCATGCCCTGGGTGGGATCTTCCTCATCTATGGAGATAATTGGCTCCTAAGGAAGCATAGCTTGTCTTTTCTTCTGATGCCCACACTGAAGAGGTAATGATGAAGACCTTGCCTAATCATCTCATATTCATGAATATCCATACCCTAACACATCAGTTTTTGTGGTTCTAGAATAAATGAATTCCCACCCAGCTTCTTTGGTGGCTCTGATGGTAAGGAATCTGCCTGCAATGCAGGAGACCTGTGTTCACAATCCCTGGGTCAGGAAGATCCCCTGGAGAAGGGAATAGCAACCCACTCCAGTATTCTGGCCTGGAGAATTCCATGGACAGAGGAGCCTGGCAGGCTACAGTCCATTGGGTCCCAGAGAGTTGGAGACGACTGAGCAACTTTCACTTTTCATGGATTATCAAATATTTCTGCATCTGTTCAGTAAAGGGAATATTATTAATAGTGCAGTAAAAATAAGGCTGCATCTATGTGTCTGTTTCTTTGCTAATCTTCTCTCTCTCTCTCTCTATATATATATATATATATATATATATTGAGCTCATGATACTGGAATAAACATGTTCTTTGGATGGAAGAAGACATCTGACCCAATATTCTCTAATTAATAGACTCTCTTAAAAAGCGTCCCAATATCCTTAGAAAGTCTTTGAGCACCCAGGCAGAATGAGGAAGGAGCTCACTGCCTTATTTAAGAATTCCTATTCATAGCAGCATCTCGCTGAAGTATTCTAATCAGCTGTCAGGCAGGCAGGTCTCCCCAAAGCTTCTGGACAGCCCCAAGGCTCACAGAAAGATGGTGGAGAAGGGTCAGGCTGACAGATTGTTTTTGCTGTCTTAACGAGGACAAACTAACTGATTTTGCTGAAAAATCTCTCTGGATTATGACAGACAAAACATCTTTCAAAGCATGATATGTTTTCAGTGGGCAGTTCGGGTTTCTTCCTGTGGAAGCTGCCAATCCAGCTTACTTGTTCTAGTTTATTTCTTATCAATATTTTGCCATGATGACTCAGCCTCAGTAATTTCCCAAATACACAAACACAAGATTAGAAAGCAGAATATATGCGCGCGCGCGCGCACACACACACACACACACTCACACATATGTGTGTATATATATCCTTTTTTTTTCCCTTAACCTGGGATGTCCAGTGATAGAGGCTGACATCAACTGCTGAATTATTTTTTCTATTTGGTTGTTTAATTTCTCTTTCAGGGTGATTGTTTTCTGTGAGCATTAGCATTTGGTACAAAGACCTTAACACTTTATCACTCCTATGTCTATGCATATGCCTCCACAACCCTTGACTGGCTTGCCAGGCCACTTGCCACAACCTATAAGTCCACATAATTCCAAACATGGGTTACTTTTACTTTCTACACAAAATATATGACCAGGTGAACCAACCACAGCACTGCCCATTGGGAAGAATTTCTCTTTCCAATGTTTTTCAAGGCCATCCCTTAATGAGCCATATTAAATTTGGTGTTCAGCTGTGTCATATTCCAAGCCAAGCCACCCATAAACCAAGCCTGAGATTTTTTTTTTTCCTTTTAGTTGGTAATTTGGGATCTGTCACATATCTGAAAAACAGATGAGGAAAGGATACTATCATAATAAAGGTGGATACTGTCTTAGTTCAGGCTGCTATAACAAAATTTCATAGATGGAGTGCCTTAAACAACAGACATTTATTTCTTACATTTCTGGAGGTTGAGAAATTCAAGATCAAGCTACCAACAAACTTGGTGTCTGGTGAGGGCCAGCCTCCAGGCTCAGAGACAGCTGCCATCTTGCAACATCCTCACGTGACACAGAGATTCCATTCTGGGATATTTATCTCCTTGTAAGCGCACATACTGACTCGATGGACGTGAGTCTGAGTGAACTCCAGGAGTTGGTGATGGACAGGGAGGCCTGGCGTGCTGCGATTCATGGGGTCACAGAGAGTCGTACATGACTGAGCGACTGAACTGAACTGACCTGAACTGAACTGAGTGGCACATATCCCATCTTGGGGTCCCTACTCCCAAAACCTCATCCAAACCTGGTTGCCTCCCAAGTCCCCACCTCCTACTGCCATCACACTGGGGATTAAGCTTCCATATATGAATTTGGGGAAGATACAAACCTTCAGTTCACAGCAGATGCCATGGTGGTGGGATGGGGTCTGGCTTACCCTCTTTCACCCTTCAACGTGCTCTCTGGTCCTGCCTATGCCTGAAGCCAGATGTATCACTCATCTTACAGTGAACATTTCCTGGGTGTACCCAACCTATAGTTGGCTTATAAGCAACTGAGTTATATGGCTAAGTGATGTTCCATCTCTACCAGGGCCTAGTCCCATGTCAAGAGTTGTTTTACACATGTTTTACACTCTGCTGCAGATGGCATGGACTTGCTCCAGAAACCCAGGAAAACTGCTGTGATTTTCTCAGTGGGACATGGCACAAACGCCATTCAGCCTCTTTTCACATCACTGATGCCTCCAGATCTGTAGGGCTTGTTGATCTTATGGTCCAAGTGGTGGCAGAGTTTTTTGTTCCTCACCTAAAAACTGCTGCAGTCTTTTCTTAATCAAAGCTTAAATCCACTTAAACCTGGAAGCCTTTCATGTTGCCTGCTATATGGACTGGGACTATGTTACTATATGTGAAATCACATTAGGCATTGTGATTCTTCTTTTCTTTTTGATGGCAGATCCACTAATTTTGAAGGGATGTGCCAGTATGTTCTCAACCACTGGACCCTGAAAATTTTACAAATGAATCAGGTACTTGCATTTTCTGAGGGCCCATATCCTATAGGACACATACCTCTTACCAAGACCTTCTGTATTTTAACCATCTTTTGCTCATTTGACCCTGCAAATAGAATAGCATTGGTAAAATGAGTCAGCGTGAAGTTCTGTAGGATGTCTAGATGACCCAGATTTCTTTGGACCATGTTTTGATAGGAAATGGCAACCCACTCCAGAGTTCTTGCCTGGAGAATCCCAGGGACGGGGAAGCCTATGGGGTCTATGGGGTCACACACAGTCAGACACGACTGAAGTGACTTAGCAGTAAGAGAGTTTTCCTTCAATAACACTATAAATAAACACTTTTGTTTGATTCATGTGAATGCAATCTGATACTCCTTTTTAATTTTCTAAAATTTTGTATTGGAGTATAAGAAAATTTATGACCAACCTAGATAGCATATTCAAAAGCAGAGACATTACTTTGCCATCAAAGGTCCGTCTAGTCAAGGCTATGGTTTTTCCTGTGGTCATGTGAGAGTTGGACTGTGAAGAAGGCTGAGCACTGAAGAATTGATGCTTTTGAACTGTGGTGTTGGAGAAGACTCTTGAGAGTCCCTTGGACTGCAAGGAGATCCAACCAGTCCATTCTGAAGGAGATCAACCCTGGGATTTCTTTGGAAGGAATGATGCTAAAGCTGAAACTCCAGTACTTTGGCCACCTCATGCGAAGAGTTGACTCACTGGAAAAGACACTGATGCTGGGAGGGATTGGGGGCAGGAGGAGAAGGGGATGACCCAGGATGAGATGGCTGGATGGCATCACCGACTCGATGGATGTGAGTCTGAGTGAACTCCGGGAGTTGGTGATGGACAAGGAGGCCTGGCGTGCTGCAATTCATGGGGTCGAAAGAGTCGGACATGACTGAGCGACTGAACTGAACTGATAGCTGATTAACAAAGTTGTGATAGTTTCCTGTGGACAACAAAGGGATTCAGCCATACTTATACATGTATCCATTCTCCCCCAAACTCCTCTCCCATCCAGCCTGTGATACTCCTTTTTAGTTAACTTAGAAAATAATGCACTTGATTTGCTACAGGAAGGCTGAGTCCCTAGGCAAAGTGTCTCTGCAGCAGAGACTGGCCTGAGGAGCTGACAGTTGGAGGTGTCTGCTGATCTGGGCAGCTCATCTCCAAGTTCGCCAGAAGTCATTAAGAGGATGTTGTTGGTATTGTTGGTGTTTGGGGACAACTATTTGCAGAAACAAGGTTCGTTTGTTGTTTTGTTTTGTTTTTAAGAAGTGGACCAGAGCTATAACTAAGATACATTGTTACCTTTTGACTTGCAAGTTATCTATGTATGTAAACCCAGATAATGCTTTCAACTGTGCTGTTGGAGAAGACTACTTTTGGGGCTCCAAAATCACTGCAGATGGTGACTGCAGCCATGAAATTAGAAGACACTTGCTCCTTGGAAGAAAAGTTATGACCAACCTAGACAGCATATTAAAAAGCAGAGACATTATTTTGCCAACAAATGTCTGTCTAATCAAAGCTTTGGTTTCTCCAGTTGTCATGTATGGATGTGAGAGTTGGACTATAAAGAAAGCTGAGCGCCGAAGAACTGATGCTTTTGAACTATGGTGTTGGAGAAGACTCTTGAGGGTCCCTTGGACTGCAAGGAGATCCAACCAGTCCATTCTAAAGGAAATCAGTCCTGAATACTCATTGAAAGGACTGATGCTGAAGCTGAAACTGCAATACTTTGGCCAACTGATGAGAAGAACTGACTCATTTGAAAAAACCCTGATGCTGGGAACGACTGAAGGCAGGAGGAGAAGGGGACAACAGAGGGTGAGATGGTTGGATGGCATCACCAACTCAATGGACATGAGTTTGAGCAAACTATGGGAGATAGTGGACAGGGAAGTCTGGTGTGCTGCAGTCCATGGAGTCGCAAAGAGTCAGACAAAATTTAGCAACTAAACAACTAACCCCTACACATCTATTGATTCAGCCTTGTTCAGTCACTGAGTGACCCCTCTCCAAATTTATCAATGTCCCAGGAGAGCCATCCTCAGCAGTGTGATGTGTTCTCATAAGCCAGCTCCTGTTTGGGGTGGGGTGGGCATTAAGATATTTTCTCCTTCTTATTTGTTGTGTCCAGTTGGCAGGGACAGAACACAGCCTGGTCTCTCACCTGCTGTCCAGCTCTACTGGTAACCTTCCTTATATCCCACATCACTGCATGGAGGCCACATGCCCCAGGAAACACAAACTGGTCAATTTCCAAGCCCCGAGTCATCCCTGTAACCCTGCTTGGGCCTCCCCCAGGAAAGCTTCCTGCTTCAAGCTGGATAGATTGCTCTGGAACCATGACAACACTGTGACAACTTTGGCAGATTCCGCTGCCACTCCTCCCATCAGATCCCTTGGATACAAAGCATTTTCTGCCTTCTTGAATGATCATTCCTTGGCCCTTTCAAATGGATGAACTGCACAGGGAAATGAAACCCTCAGCTCTGACTCTCATTTTCCTCAATGTCAATTCATTACCTTGCTTTTCAGGTTTGGGTTCTGACACATACTTGAGCCTTTGGATTTCAGAAAAAGACTCCTCTGCTCTGTCCTTTAGAGAAGACAACAGAGAGTGGGGTCGTGGGTGGGGGGTGGGGGGGCGGGCATGATACAGCATATATCACTGCCTGGAATTATGAGATTGTTGTTGTTAAGTCATGTCCGACTCTTTGCAACCCATGGACTGCAGCACACCAGGCTTCCTTGTCCATCACCAACTCCCGGAGTTTACCCAAACTCATGTCCATTGAGTTCGTGATGCCATCCAACCATCTCATTCTCTGTTGCCCCTTTCTCCTCCTGCCCTTAATCTTTCCCAGCAACAGGGTCTTTTCCAACGAGTTGGCTTTTCACATCAGGTGGTCAAGGTATTGGAGCTTCAGCTTCAACATCAGTCCTTCCAATGAGTATTCAGGGTTGATTTCCTTTAGGATTGGCTAGTTTGATCTCCTTGCTTTCTAAGGGACTCTCAAGAGTCTTCTTCAGCACCACAGTTTGAAAGCATCACTTCTTCAGCACCCTACCTTCTTTATGGTCCAACTCTCAAAATCATACATGACTACTGGAAAAATCGTAGCTTTGACTATGTGGACCTTTGTCTGTGACATATCTGCTTTTTAATACACTGTCTAGGTTTGCCATCCTCGGGCGTGGGGTAGCTCCTCTTGGCCGCGGCCCCTGACCTCGGGTGTGGGGTAGTACGTCGGCTGATAGCTAACCCACGCCCAAGGTCAGGGGTGGTGGCCGAGAGGAGCAACCCCACATCCAAGGAGCAGCAGCTGCGCAGGCACAGGAGGGCCAAGAGGAGCTACTCCACGTTCAAGGTCAGAAGAGGTGGCCATGAGGAGATACCCCTGGTCCAAGGTGAGGAGATACCCCTGGTCCAAGTTAAGGAGCAGCGGCTGCGCTTTGCTGGAGCAGTCGTGAAGAGATATCCTACATGCAAGGTAAGAGAAACCCAAGTGAGACTGTAGGTGGTGCGAGACTGCATCAGAGGGCTGCTGCTTCTGCTGCTGCTGCTGCTAAGTCACTTCAGTCGTGTCCAACTCTGTGCGACCCCAGAGACGGCAGACCACCAGGCTCCCCCATCTCTGGAATTCTCCAGGCAAGAACACTGGAGTGGGTTGCCATTTCCTTCTCCACATCAGAGAGCAGACACACTGAAACCATAATCACAGAAAACTAGCCAGTTTGATCACACAAACCACAGCCTTGTCTAACTCAATGAAACTAAGCCATTCCGTGTGGGGAAACCCAGGATGGATGGGTCATGGTGGAGAGGTCTGAGAGAATGTGGTCCACTGGAGAAGAGAATGGCAAACCACTTCAATATTCTTGCCTCAAGAACCCCATGAACAGTATGAAAAGGCAAAATGATAGGATACTCAAAGAGGAATTCCCAGGTCAGTAGGTGCCCAATAGGCTACTGGAGATCAGTGGAGAAATAACTCCAGAAAGAATGAAGGGATGGAGTCAAAGCAAAAGCAATACCCAGTTGTGGGTATGACTGGTGATAGAAGCAAGGTCCAATGCTGTAAAGAGCAATATTGCATAGGAACCTGGGATGTTAGGTCCATGAATCAAGGCAAATTGGAAGTGGTCAAACAGGAGATGGCAAGAGTGAACATCGACATTCTAGGAATCGTTGAACTAAAATGGACTGGAATGGGTGAATTTAACTCAAATGACCATTAGATCTACTACTGTGGGCAGGAATCCCTTAGAAGAAATAGAGTAACCATCATGGTCAAGAAAAGAGTCAAGAAAATGCAGTACTTGGATGCAGTCTCAAAAACGACAGAATGATCTCTGTTTGTTTCCAAGGCAAATCACTCAATATCACGGTGATCCAAGCTTATGCCCCAACAAGTAAAGCTGAAGAAGCTGAAGATGAGCAGTTCTATGAAGACCTACAAGACCTTTTAGAACTAACACCCAAAAAAGATGTCCTTTTCATTATAGGGGATTGGAATGCAAAAGTAGAAAGTCAAGAAACACCTGGAGTAACAGGCAAATTTGGCCGTGGAATATGCAATGAAGCAGGGCAAAGGCTAATAGAGTTTTGCCAAGAGAATGCACTGGTCATAGCAAACACCCTCTGCAACAACACAAGAGAAGACTGGACACATGGACATCACCAGATGGTCAACACCGAAATCAGTTTGATTATATTCTTTGCAGCCAAAGATGGAGAAGCTCTATACAGTCAGCAAAAACAAGACCAGCAGCTGTCTGTGGCTCAGATCATGAACTCCTTTTTGCCAAATTCAGATTTAAATTGAAGAAAGTAGGGAAAACCACTAGACCATTAATGTATGACCTAAATCAAATCCCTTATACAGTGGAAGTGATAAATAGATTTAAGGGCCTAGATCTGATAGACAGAGTGCCTGACGAACTATGGAATGAGGTTTGTGACATTGTACAGGAGACAGGGATCAAGACCATCCCCATGGAAAAGAATGCAAAAAAGCAAAATGGCTGTCTGGGGAGGCCTTACAAATAGCTGTGAAAAGAAGAGAAGTGAAAAGCAAAGGAGAAAAGGAATGATATACACATCTGAATGCAGAGTTCCAAAGAATAGCAAGGAGAGATAAGAAAGATTTCCTCAGTGATTAATGCAAATAAATAGAGGAAAACAAAAGAATGGGAAAGACTAGAGATCTCTTCAAGAAAATTGGAGATACCAAGGGAACATTTCATGCAAAGATGGGCACAATAAAGGACAGAAATGGTATGGACCTAACAGAAGCAGAAGATATTCAGAAGAAGTGGCAAGAATACACAGAAGAACTGTACAAGATCTTCACAACCCAGATAATCACGATGGTGTGATCACTCACCTAGAGTCAGACATCCTGGAATGTGAAGTCAGGTGAGCCTTAGAAAGCAGCACTACAAACAAAGCTAGTGGAGGTGATGGAATTCCTCAAAGATGATGCTGTGAAAGTGCTGCACTCAATATGCCAGCAAATCTGGAAAACTCAACAGTGGCCATAGGACTGGAAAAGGTCAGTTTTCATTCCAATCCCAAAGAAAGGCAATGCCAAAGAATCCTCAAACTACCGCACAATTGCACTCATCTCACATGCTAGTAAAGTAATGCTCAAAATTCTCCAAGCCAGGCTTCAGCAATACGTGAACCGTGAACTTCCTGATGTTCAAGCTGGTTTTAGAAAAGGCAGAGGAACCAGAGACCAAATTGCCAACATCTGCTGGATCATGGAAAAAGCAAGAGAGTTCCAGAAAAACATCTATTTCTGCTTTATTGACTATGCCAAAGCCTTTGACTGTGTGGATCACAATAAACTGTGGAAAATGCTGAAAGAGATGGGAATACCAGACCACCTGACCTTCCTCTTGAGAAATCTGTATGCAGATCAAGAAGCAACAGTTAGAACTGGACATGGAACAACAGACTGGTTCCAAATAGGAGCATGCCAAGGCTGTATATTGTCACTCTGCTTATTCAACTTCTATGCAGAGTACATCATGAGAAACACTGGGCTGGAAGAAGCACAAGCTGGAGTCAAGATTGCTGGGAGAAATATCAATAACCTCAGATATGCAGTTGACACCACACTTATGACAGAAAGTGAAAGAGGAGAGTGAAAAAGTTGGCTTAAAGCTCAACATTCAGAAAATGAAGATCATGGCATCTGGTCCCATCACTTCATGGGAAATAGATGGGGAAACAGGGGAAGAATGTCAGACTTTATTTTTTTTGGTCTCCAAAATCACTGCAGATGGTGATTGCAGCCAGGAAGTTAAAAGACGCTTACTCCTTGGAAGAATAGTTATGACCAACCTAAATATCATATTCAAAATCAGAGACATTACTTTGCCAACAAAGGTCCATCTGGTTAAGGCTATGATTTTTCCACTGGTCATGTATGGATGTGAGAGTTGGGCTGTGAAGAAAGCTGAGTGCCACAGAATTGATGCTTGAACTGTGGTGTGGAGAAGACTCTTGAGAGTCCCTTGAACTGCAAGAAGATCAAACTAGTCTATCTTAAAGGAGATCAGTCCTGGGTGTTCATTGGAAAGACTGATGCTAAAGCTGAAACTCCAGTACTTTGGCCACCTCATGCGAAGAGTTGACTCATTGGTAAAGACCCTGATGCTGGGAGGGATTGGGGGCAGGAGGAGAAGGGGTCGACAGAGGATGAGATGGTTGGATGGCATCACTGACTCGATGGACATGAGTTTGAGTGAACTCCAGGAGTTGGTGATGGACAGGGAGGCCTGGTGTGCTGCGATTCATGGGGTTGCAAAAAGTCAGACACGACTGAGTGACTGAACCGAACTGAGGTTTGCCATAGCTTTTCTTCCCAGGTGTAAGCATCTTTTAATTTCATGGCTGCAGTCACCATCAACAGTGATTTTGAAGCCCAAGAAAATAAAATCTGTCACTGTTTTCACTAACAGGTGACTGAGGATAAAATGCCAAGGCAGCAGAATGAGAAGACATGAGACATCTCCTCCCTGATGCTTTTCTCCCCACACAGCTGTCATTCCTCTGGATCTCAGGCTGGTGAGACTGGCTTAGATATTTACACCTAGACCCCACACAATTGATTCAGTTAGGGCTGTGTGCCAGTTTTTTCTTCCAGCCCTTACAAAACTAATCAAATTAATGGATGCTGCTGCTGGTTCTCATCAAATGCCATTACAATATAACTCTTTCATGAAAAATTCTAAACATTGACTCAAAGCAATTGATTATGAGATCTACATTTTTCAAATGGGAAGAATAATTGATGTTTTCAATATGTAAATGTCTTCTAAGGAATTCTGAGACACAAGTTATAAGAGTACCGCTATAATCACTGTTCATTTGAGTCCTAGAGCGCCTAGCTTCATGTTTGTTTTCTAATTTTGGCTTCCAGAGAACAACATGTAAGATCTTGCACATCTGTTTCGTCATCTCTCTTCACTCCGTGGTTCCTTCCCGTGGATACCCTGAGTGCTTTGGGTCTGCAGAGAGCTGTGAACTGCTCACAATGCTACGTAGAATGAGGTAGTGTACTTCCTTTCTTCTAAAACCAGCATCTCAGAATACATGGTCAGTCATCATGTCACTGCCTATGCAATCAATCACAGTAAACTCACCCTTGCTAGTCTGTAGCAGAAGCAACTGACTATTCAGGTGAGGATATAGAACCTCTGTCTCATGGCCTGGAACATGGACTTCCAGTTGCCACGCTGATTGGCTGCTCTTTGTTTTAATTGCCTCTCATGCTTTGTCCTGGTTTGGTTCACAGCACCTATCTTGAGCCTCCTTTACCTAAGGAAGAATTTGTACACATTTTCTTGCTCAATTGTGACATTCCATTTCAATGAGATTTTGGTTAATTGTATGTGTCAATTTGAGGGGCCATGCATTGTTGCTATTGTTCAGTCACTGAGTTTAATCGTTTTTACGATCCCTCACTCTGGGATTTCCCAGACAAGACCCTGGAGTGGGTTACCATTTCCCTCTCTCAGGGATCTTTCCACCCCAGGGGTCGAACCTGTGTCTCCTGAATTGGCAGGTGGATTCTTTAACACTGAGCCAATAGGGAAACCCAGGGCCATGGTTGCCTAGGGTTTGCTACCATGCAATCTATTTAGGGCTTGAAGAGAATGGAAAGTCAGAGAAAGGAGCAGTCCACTTCCTCTCTGCTTTGCTAATTGAGATTGAACGTCTCCTCTCATCTTCTCCTGCCCTTGTACTGAGATTTGTGGCATCAGTTCCACTGGTTCTCAGGCCTTAGAGCTCTGAATTACATCACCAGTTTTCTGGGTCTCCAGCTTGCAGAGAGCAGCTGTGGGCCTTCTTTGCCTCTACTATCTTTTGAGGTAATTCCTCGTAATAAATCTTCATATCTATATGCACATATCTGTACATCTTCTGTATCTCTATGTTCTATTGGCTCTGTTTCTCTAGACAGCCCTGGCTAGTATACCCCTCATGCCCCAGCTCAAATGCAAACATTTATCCTATTTCCCACCTAACTGAAAGAAATTGTTTGGCTGAGTCCATTCTCTTACAACATTTATCATCAAGGGGGTCAGAGAATTTGAGAATATTATGCTACTCAAATGAGACAGTTCTAAGTACAAGTACACTGCTTCACTATATAGCTATTCCGTCAAATTTTACCTCAAGTCATTGCTATATGCAAGATCAAGGACTTTATAATTGAATAGTAGATTCAGATATGCAAACCTATAAAGAAAGAGAATGTTAAAGACGCTTTGCTAGATGAAAGTGGGTCATATATGGGTAGTCATTTTCAGTTTGGAAGGTGAAGAAAGCCTTAAAGAGATGATACTTGGGTTAATCCTAGGGGTCATGGTGGAAAAGGGTATTTCAAACAGGAGACACTGGCAACAGCAGGGTTAAGTGATATGGAGGCTCACTAGGGGAGTAGTAAGTAGTTAAACATGGTTGGATGATCAGAACCCTGTGGGCATGGAAGTCAGAGACAGTCTTTAGTGCCAGAGCGAATTCTGCACTTTAGCAATGATCCCTGAATTGATGTTTGTGAGACAGTCACCTATGGGACTTTAAAAACTCAACTCAGTGGCAGTTCTATCCTAAAGCCACTGAGTTTGAACTTCTAGATGTGAGTCATGACTGGGTTTACATTTTGTAAATGCTTCTCCAACTAGAAATTACAAAAATTGTCCCTGTCCTTTGTAAGCAGGGAGCTAAAGGTGTTTCCCAGAATCCCTTGTGGTTAGGCAGACCCTGAAACAGAATTTTGGCCAAGGGCATGCGCTTCTCAGGTGGCTCAAGTGGTAAAGAATTTGCCTGCCAATTCAGGAGATGCAGGCAGAAGATGTGGGTTCAATCTCTAAGTCAGCAAGATCCCCTGGAGGAGGAATTGGCAACCCCCTGCAGTACTGTTGGCTGGGAAATCCCATGGATGGAGGAGCCTGGTGGGTTATAGTCTACAGGGTCACAAAGAGTTGAACACACAGAGTGACTGAGCACACACATGCTGAAAATGATGTAACGTAGGGCACTTCTAGGTCTGTTCCTACAGCCTACTGTGAGATTTTCCTCACCTTCTCTCTTTTCTCACCAGACGTCATTTTTTAAATACACAGAAAACTCTAGAGTCAAGGAACCATTGTTGGAATATGTCTGGATCTCCAAATGGCTGAATGGAAGGTCACCCAGTGGACACCTGATTCAGTTGTAACATGAGCAAGAAATGAAATCCTATTATGTGTAAGCATAGGGAATTTGCATTTGTGTACAATAATATTAAAAACTATTAACTGAGCAATAAGTGGTCACTGAAAAGGTAAAGTAATATGACCAGATTTAGAAAGATTGTTTCATTAACGTGTGGAAAACGGATTACACTGGATAAAGGCAAGCATTGGGAAGAACACTGCAGCTATCCTGGGAACAGACGATGAGATCTCTGTGTGGCAGTAAGTGATAATGACAGACAGTGGGAGACAAGGCCTGTGAGACCCAAACCAAATGCAATCTATTCCCACCGGAGGCCATTTGGTTATGTAAATGGCAGAATCTGCCGGCTTTCTGGCATCTTTGAAACTCTAAATATTGCTCAGAAAATTCAGGAACATTATGATTTGTTCAAAGATAGTTTTATAGTAATTTCATCATTGTCAATAGTAATTGTTAGAGTTGTCTTTCTCGATTTGGCCATTGCTTTTTCTCCCATCTTACACATTTTGTTTCATTCAAGAGTGATTTTTAAGTACAAATCTTTTCTCATGTTGGTTAGATTGAAGTTAACTGAACTATCCAGATAAAATAATGTATTCAAGGCAAATGTCTCTAAGCTGAATGGAAAACCACAATCCTGTTTTTAAATGTCATTCTTTGAAGCACCACGGCTTGGCCGAAGCATCACCTTAATGCCATGGGCTATGCAGTTGGGCTTTTTCTGAAAGTCAAGGCTGGAGCAACACCCTGATTCAGAAATGGCTACCCCAACTGCATCCTAATACACTTGGAAGATGCTGAAGGGCAGGGGCTCAGGTGTGCGTGTGTTGGCTCTTGTCTAAATGTGAGGACACAAGCCCTTTCACTTCAGGATTTATGAAAGGTGGTGGATTACCGGCACGATGAGAAAGTCCTGATAGGAGAAGCTAGTAAAGCAATCATAAAAGAAAGGAAATAATTGAAGAACTCTAGAGCAGAGGAAACCTTGAGGAATAAGTTTGGCTCAGCAGCTCCAAGGGATTATGGTCATTGATTTCAGACAATTTAGCCACTTGCTCCAAACTAAGGAATCTGAACTTCTGTTAAAAGTGAAAAGGGATTACATTGCAGTTTGCAGAGTTCAAAACCATTACAGAGAGACAGAAAACTGCGAACAAACAGGCTAACCACATTGAACGCTGTGTGGAGCTGCTGGTGAAGGCAAGCCCCCGAGCTCCCTTGAAAGATGAGCACTGGAGGGACCTGAACCTCAGGCCTGGGACATTACCTCCCACCTGCACGGCTTGTTGCTGTTCACAGGATGTGTTCACGTGCAGTCTAAGTTTATTCTTTTCAAAAACTCTGTGAGCTATTCCCATTTTATGGATTAGAAACTAAAGTTCATAGTGTTCAAGGGTCATATTTTCAAGATCAGTGCTTATTTATCACAATATAGCTTACTCACCTTGGTAAAGACTTAAATGATAAATTATGGATGATTACTTCAAAATATGATTGTTTCCAGAGTCCATGTTCAAATTATGCTTTCTAAAACTGGCCAATTACTAAGCACTTTTTATAGTTTAAATATTTATAACTACATATTATTACTCTGGCATCTGCCAGAGGGTTCATTTAAAACATGCAGAGGTCCATTCTTTCCTTTCCCACCAGGAAAGGAAACCATGTAAGAAACCAGTTCCAATGTTGGAGATTGTATTAGGACAAATCTGTGTTGTGGTTCTATAAATGTAGCTTAAATCAGAACACCTGGCAATAAATGCCATTTAATTCAAACTTACCTGTTTCAATTATATGATTTAACTTGCAAATTGCTTCCAGACAGCTGTTTGCAATTATTTAATTTAGATTCTTGAGAGATAAGAATTGCTAGAAAGCATGCATATTATGGTCTTACAACTACTTCTCAGGTCATCCTCACCAAAGATCCTGTTTGAAAGATACTCTAGTTTCGATGGATCTTTATGAAGGATTGTAATGGAAAATAATGGGGCTTTGGATTCAGGCAAATTTGGCTTCAAATCTTAACTCTGTATTTGCTAGCTTTATTATCTTGGCCCAGTTAATAAACCTCTCTGAACCTATTTCATCATCTATGAGATTAAATTAGGGCTTCCCAGGTGGTTCAGTGGTAAAGAATCCGCCTGCCAACGTAGGAGATACAGCTTCAATCCCTGGGTCGGGAAGATCACCTAGAGGAGGAAGTGGCAACCGACTAGAGTATTCTTCTCTGGAGAATCCCATGGACAGAAGAGCCTGGAGGGCTACAGTCTATGGAGTCCATACTTACTCTTAATGGTTAATGGGAGGATTAAATCCGATAGTTTGCACATAGAAAATAATCAAAATGGTATAATATTGATATGAAGAATGAACAAAGATCTAGACAGAACAAAATATTTAAGATGAGGAACATCTATAAATCTGTTTTATTACCGTAGTTCTCAGCTGTAAATTATAGTGGTCTTTCTCAATCATGCAGGTTAAGCACTTAAAAAAGCTAGTAGTAAAATTATGTTGTGTTAAAAAACTTGAAACCTTATGAAAAATTATGTTAGAAGACAGAGCTTAGAAATAAGCCTATGTAGGATTGTATTCCTTGCTGGCATGTTTCTTCCTCTTTTAAATAATAAATGTACTGATCTGAATCCCTAAATAAAAAAAAAAAAAAGAAATAAGCCTATGAAATATATTAGATGTGTTTCATATTCTCTGAAATAAAGTAACTGATACTTCACACTCAAAATCAGTGGTATTTTACACTCAAAATCAGTGATATTTTACATATGTTAAAATAATAATAATACTACCTAACTTTTTTTAGTGTTTCTCACTAAATTTTTAGTGTTTCTCACTAAAAATTTTCAGAATGTCTATCCCAAAGGATCCGCAAGATATTTTTGTTCACAAGATGTCAGCTTTTATATGTTAATAATACACTACAGACATTGCCCTCATGTCTGATCTCTCATCAAGGAAGCTGCAGCCTTTCAACTATCACATGTTGATCTCGTCCTTCTCTTCTCGTGTTGCCCCCTTCACCAACACCTATGTCTGTAGTTTGTTTCCAAGGTCTCATACCCCCACTTTTGGGTCTCATCACACTCCCTGGGGCAGACGCAGCACCATTTGAGTGTAAGGATGCTTAGGAAACCATCCAACCTTTTGTGTCACCCCCTCAGTTGCATTCAATATCTTTTTGAGTCTCCTGCCTAACAGGCAGGAGTACTGCCCTCATGATAACTTCATATTGAAGTTCCTTTGACAATAACCACCCTCCATTCCCTGAAGTTTCAAGGCCCATTTGCACTAAATCTGCCATTTTTCGTTTCCAAGACTTCCTTGCTGCGTTTCCATCCACACTCTACCATCTGCCTAACCTTCTCTTTCTGTTATAAATATCCATGTCATTTTCCAATTATCTTCAACAAGAGTGACTTGTAAGCCACAAATGCTACATCTCAACTTCTCTAATTATTCAATTATAGTACAGCCTGGTCCAGCCTGAACAGTAGTAGCAAGGCAACGTGCCTGACCTTGGGTCTCTTATCTATGTTTGTTCTCGTTAATCACAACCGCATGTACACAAACATGTTTAAAAATAAAAATAGGGATAAAGAAGAAAAGTGCCAGTTTATCTGTTGCAGAACTGATTCAATTGCTCTCTCCTGCCTAAGGGCAGAGTGGTTAATAGATTATAGAGTTTGGTTCCGCAGAACAAAGCTGGGGGAAATCGGGCCAGATAGAGTGAAAGTGAAGTCGCTCAGTTGTGTCTGACTCTTCGGCTCGTGTCTGACTGTTCAGGCTGGACCAGGATGTACTATAATTGAACAATTAGAGAAGTTGAGATGTAGCATTTGTGGCTTACAAGTCACTCTTGTTGAAGATAATTGGAAAATGACATGGATATTTATAACAGAAAGAGAAGGTTAGGCAGATGGTAGAGCGTGGATGGAGTTTAGTTCTGCAGAACAAAGCTGGGGGAAATCAGGCCAGAGAGTGTAGGAAGTCACATCTCCACCTGAGAGAGAAAAGTCAATAAAAGCACAATACCCAGATTGGGGTTGCATACCTGAGAATGGGAGAAGGCAATGGCACCCCACTCTTGTACTCTTGCCTGGAAAATCCCACGGATGGAGGGGCCTGGTCGGCTGTAGTCCATGGGGTTGCAAAGAGTTGGACATGGCTGAGCGACTTCCCTTTCACTTTTCACTTTCATGCATTGGAGAAGGAAATGGCAACCCACTCCAGTGTTTTTGCCTGGAGAATCCCAGGGATGGAGGACCCTGGTGGGCTGCCGTCTATGGGGACACACAGACTTGGACACGACTGAAGCGACTTAGCAGCAGCAGCAGCAACCAAGAACGAGGGCTTCCCTGGTGGCTCAGAAGTAAATAATCTGCCTGCCAGTGCAGGAGATGTGGGTTTGATCTCTGGGTCAGGATGCTTTCCCTGGAGAAGGAAATAGGCTAGCCACACCAGTATTCTTGACTGGGAAATCCCATGGACAGAGGAACTGGCAGGCTACAGTCCACGGAGTCGCAAAGAGTTGGAAACAACTTAGTGACTGAACAACAACAATAACGCAAGAGTGAGCTGTCAGTGTGCAGTGAGGACAACTAAGTGTTAAGAAATGGTAGGGTGCTGAGATTCTGGCTGAGTGTCAGGTAATACAGTTGCCATCACAAACTATCTTCCCTAGTCGCTCAACAGTAAAGAACTCGCTTGCAAAGCAGGATACACAGGAGATGTGGGTTCAGTCGTTGGATTGGCAAGATCCCCTGGAGGAGGACAAGGAGACCCACTCCAGTGTTCTTGCCTGGAGAATCCATATGGACAGAGGAGCCTGATGGGCTGTAGTCAACGGCATTGCAAAGAGTCAGACATGACTGAAGTGACTTAGCATGAATGCATGGGACTCAAGACAGCCAAAGAGTGTAACAGAATTGCTCGTAGAGCCCGGTCATGAGATATGACAGTGCTATCGACTCTTACTTTCAGATATGAGTGTCTGTGTTGAACAACTTTCTGTTGTCTTGTCAGAGGTAGTACCACCGGACACTACATGTGAAATCTGATGCTATCAAGGTGACAGGGGGTTCTGTGTCTGAGGACTCAGAATAAATGAAGAAGAAATAATTCTTAACATTTCTAATAGGATTCGCTGATGATCTTAGATATGTGCAAGAAGATAAGTGAACACAATAAGGAGCCACCATGGGGAGATGAGATAACTGACTGTGGTTATCTGATTTAAATGGGTATGTGATGATAAGATTTATATCTAGGAATATAAGGCATAAATTCAAGTGTTTATTTAATTTTCCATTTAAACTGCTAATGAAGTACTCTATGATACAGGATACTAAAATCATGTCAAATTAGTACAATTTCTACACTGCACACAAGAAAATACTATAATTACTGAACAGTAGAAATATAATTGTTTATAGTCCTTAAGCATCACAGCAATTAAGTCATCACATTTGTTATGCTTTCTTTAGAATTTTGGTTAGTAATTTTTAATCCTCTTCTTTTAACTCTCCATTTTCTGAATTTACTACACATTTTTTAAGTGTCCTTGATAGTCCAAAAGTTTTGGTATTCATAAAGCTCTGTGGAGTCATAACCCAGTGACATATAAGTCCAGATCTGAGACTAAGTATGGATGGGTGTGATTTTGACTTTGATTTTATTTCATTTCCTAATCCTTAGTTGGAATAGGTACAAATGGAATGTGTAATACAACAAAAGAGGTAGCAAAAGGAAGGAGACCCATGTGCAGAATACAAGGTCAAGAGTGGTCTATACAACTGAACACTGGAAGCCTTTGAAAGCTTGAATCTTGTTTGACTATTAAAATGTCATCCTTGGAAATTATTCCATTTGATACTAAAATTCATGGAAACTTTAAAGACATATTTTCATATCAGCTGATATCCAGTTTCTCCAGGAAACCCCCTAAATCACCTAAGCATAGTGCTCTAAGGTTGATGGATTGGTTTGTTTTTTATCTTATCTCTGCTGACAAGATTCCTTCTTGAAGTTCTTCTTCAAGAGCCATGTAAAGATCCTCAAATAATATTTTAATAAGGACTACATATGGATAATAACACCCACTTTCTAAATCAATTCCTTCCTCATTCTACAAGACAATGACTTTCAGAAAAAATAAAAATATAGTCTTAAATGGCATTATCTACTTGTCCCAGAGCCAAAAGTTGAATGCTCCATGCTATGGAGATTTGGTAATGGCCAATGTTCCTACATATCAGGGATAATGTGGTAAGTTCCTTTGCACAGAAGGGGCAATGGGTTACCATAGTGAGCTTGATCTCTGCAGTTTTAGTGCCAGAGATATTTATGTTCCTAAGTACCCCATGCATGCTATTAAAGGTAAAAGAAACAGCAGGGGGATGGTTCCAATTGCTGAGCAAACAATGGTAGAAAGATGTTTATTAAAGCTGACTCCCAAGGGACAGATAAATGCATAGTTCTGTTATGCATGCTAATTTCAACATGCAGCAAGCTTAAAAGCAGATAGATCAAAACAAGAGAGGTTTTAAAAAATCATAAAGACAAAAGAGAGCTACGTTGGTATGTGACAAGAAAATAATTTTGCCTTAAAAGTGAATCTTCCTCAACCCCCTCAAGAAACATGTAACCACAATTTATGAAACAAAATTAGAAGCAAGTTGGGATTGTCCCATTTCTTAGCTTGCCTGGCTTTGAGTTAAAAAAAAGGTGGGGGGTGCTGTTGTTAAATTAAGATACAACTGATCCTTCTATTATAAATAAAAAACTAGATCACATAATTACTGATGTATAATTCTGATTTATTAATGTGCGATGTTTAGTTCTTAAAAAAAAAGGAAAACAACACAAAAACACACACACAAAAGAAGCCAATAAACAGACTTTTTCATGCGCATCTTCTTTTCTACCTCACAAAGTTCCATGGCATGATTTTTAGAGGTGTTCCCCTGCTAAGGGTTGGCATATGTTTTTCAGTTTTCACTGTCCAAAGCCATATTTACAGAAAGATGTACAAATATTGTAGATGGTAGGCTGCACAACCCTCACATGATTAAAACTTCAGTTCCTTGGTTTTCTAGGGCTTTGTGTAAATGCCAATAAACTTCAGAGTTTACCTAACTGTGCCTCTCAACCTTTGGTCCCAAAGGTGAAGGGCAGGATTTTTAATCAGGTAGCAATTTATCTGTAATTAGGAAAACATAATTATATATTATCATCTAATTGCAATTACTGGTTGGAGAAAGTCACATTTCACAAGTAGTGACCCATGCTGGATTAGTGTTCTCCTATTACTGAATTCTGCATCTGTATTTGTATTTGGCAGGAAGCCAATAAAAATTCAAAGGTAATCACTATGCTTCTCTGCAGTCCAGCTGTCAAAGTCACCAACTCCACTGCTGAATAAGAAAGCAAGACATACTTTCTGAACCACATCTTGGCTATATCTGTTTCCTGCTCAGACATCAAGTGGAGATGAAAATAATTGTATACAAAAAAAACCCCATGTGAAGTAGGTTAGAGAACTGTTCCACGCTTCATTTCTGGTACAGTTAAAAAGTTTAATGTCTCAAGGCACCACTATGGTTGAACATTGGATACGCGGGTAACCAGCTAATCTAGTAGGCTGTAAAGTCAGTAAATAGCTTGTGCAACTGTGAAAAGCAATCTCTAGAGGACTGTTAGATATACTGTAGGCACAGGTATCATAATAATACAAATAGAAAACAATGAGTCCTAGAAAAAGCATGTTGAGCACCGTTGTGGCATCATTTGTATTCCTTTACCTAACGCTATGTAAACCTCACATTTACAAAAGGAAAGACTAACTTCTGAAAGTTACACTCAAGGCTGCTCTTTGTGCTTTCCCCCAAAGTGGATCTAGTTCGTCGGCGTACTTTTAGAAGTCGTTGGATCCCCATCACCCTCAGTGGTGCTGGCTGATTCATTCAAGTGCGAGCTCAAGTTCTCCGATGTTAGGTGGGAAGACTTATAGACGATCTCATTGAAGTCAGACCTGATGCACACCAAGGCGGGGTCATTCAGTGGGTCTTCCACCGAGGCCTGGGTGTTTTCTCTTGTGATTCCCATGTCCTTGCTGTGTTCTGAGGGGGATTTCCTTCTCATGCGAGTGTAAGTTTTGTCTTGATTCTCCATGCCTTGCTCATTTTTCAAAAACCGTCCAAAGAACCAAATGAAGAATCCAAACCACACAAAAGCTATTAAACTTGGAACAAAAGCCAGACACTTGACATCGAGGCTTGCCCCTATGAACCTGCTGTGGAGGAACATGTCTCCCTCAACATAAGTTTTATTAGTCCGAGGGTTGGTGTGGTTGGACCGCCATTCCCAGGATAGCTTGGTTCTGTTCAAATCCTTTAGACTCTCTGAGTCTTTGACTGTATATATCTTCTGTCCTGGGCCAATATACTGTCCATATTCATGAGGCTTATAAAATATCTGATTCTTCCACATATTAAGATCCAAAATCAAGACGAGAAAGATAATTCCATAGTTAAACCATTTGCCTGCATTAAAAAAGAAATACTGTGTGTTAGTCAAAGACTGATAAAACTGCAATAGGGTTTTCTCCTATAAAATGGAGATAATGGTATTATAGCATAAACTGTTAATGTTTTAGACATGTTAACAATTTTTTGAGAGTACTATGCTGCCATTAAGTCAATTGGCAAAGGGAATTTACTAAATGGATGTTAAGCATGTGAAAATGTAATTCTTGATCCCAGAGCCAGTAATTTATGGTATTTACACTAACTAGACAAAGTCTCTTGGCTTTTAAGGTACCACCACTATACTCTAATTGGCTTTCATGTAGGTTATTCTCTAGAACATTTCAATTAAGGTTTAAAAACAAGTTCTAATAAAATTCTTAGAAAAGTCCAACATATGATTGAATATCTCTTACGGTTTTGTAATTATGTCTGGGAAAGAAATAAATCATTTTGCAATGTAAGCACAACAGTGCATCAATTGAATTCACATTGCTGTTTGTTGGTGACCTGTTGATTAAACTATTAGTCGATGTGGTTCAGATCAATAATCCTTGAGCATTCATTTCAAGACTTTAAAAATAATTGCATCAAATTCTCACTGAACAGAATCCATTCATCAGACATATAAATATAACCAAAGCTTTAGAAGATATGATTTGGAGAGACTATAACCACTATGACTTCTTTGTAGGATTTAAAAGTCCTATATAAATAAGATATTATTTAGAGACATATTATCTAGTGAAATCTTTGCATCTTTAAATGGAAATAATGTGGAAAAACTTTGAAGGGATACTATATTCCATTACAATTTTTATTATAATTCGTTCCAAATTTTACAGTATGAAGTGTTAGCTTAGTAACACCTCATAGTTTTGCTATAGCAAATAATGTGATATATTTACAGATTCTAAAAGCTTTAGTTATAATTATTATATATGCCAAAATTATTTTGTGTTTAAAAATAATTATATTGAACATTATTAAGTTACAGCCTCACATGACAGCTAGGATCTTGGGAAAACGTCTTAAACTAAAACTGGTAAACACGTATTTTGTAATACATACTTCAATAGAACACATAGCTTAAATATGACCTTGGGTGGAGGAAAGGAGGTTAGGAAAATATTTTATCATCATCCTTACACATTTTCAAGCTCCTATAATGTGCAAATATGAGGGCTTTCCCAAATCCTTGTCTGGATTCCAAAACCTACTAGCTACATTAACTTGAGTTAGTTGCTTAAATTCTCCAAACTCCAATTTCTTTACAAGCAGAAAATAACAGTACTTATTAAAGCGGTTAACATTTCATGAGATTATTATATACTAAGCACAATGTTTGCTATATAATAGGAACTCAGTAATTGTCACTATTATTATCATCAAAGCCTTACCTAAGTCATGATAATGTCTTCATTTGCATGGAAAGGTACAACTTCTCTATGAAGAGAATTTATTTAAACCACAGGAAGGGAAATTATAACTGCCTGTCCTAAAATCATTCCACTATACAGGGTTTATAATATTTGTAATGAGAATTCTTGCCTGAATGATTAATTTGGCACACCCAAACTATAAATTAAAGTGGGGACACTGGAAACATCTCCAGATATGAAAAGATGCTTATAATACCTCGTAACTGTTAAGTTCAAGCCGCTCCTGCCCTCTTGTATCTTCAAAATGAAAACAGAATCAACCGTAAAATAAATCAAGAAAGCTCAAGCCAGAGAAATTCCACCAAATACAAAGGCAGGCATCATTGCCAGATATTCACTGCATTCATAATAGACTCTGTGGAGGACACCTTAGTAGGTCCTGAGGGCACATGTCACTGCCTTCAAGGAAGGAACTTATACCTTATGGGAGAAAACAGAACAGAGACATCAACAGATAAATAATAATAATCAGAGGCCACATCTAAGAGGTGCCGAAGGAGTGATACAAACCACAAAGCTGAAGACGTTGAGAAAACGGACTAAAAATTGAGTGCTAACTTCTGCAGAAAGGATTTTGAAGGAAGTAGCAATTCATGTGGTAGAAAAGGAGGAGAGGGAACAGTTTGGAAAATGTTATGCTTCTTTTAGTATATGTTTTTATTATGCTGCAGATATAATAATGTACAGAAAAAGATCAGCTAATGTGGAAGAGACAGGGCAGAGAGAAGGGAAAGAATGGAGACTATCATAGGAAAAGAAGGCACAGCAAAATGAGAGACAGGTGATATGAAAAGTTCAGGGATTCTCATTCAGTGTCATAGAGGCACGAAGTTTGTAGCTTTCGTGATTGAAGCAGTTGCTGCTGCTGCTGCTGCTGCTGCTGCTAAGTCACTTCAGTCATGTCCGACTCTGTGTGATCCCAGAGATGGCAGCCCACCAGGCTCCCCCATCCCTGGGATTCTCCAGGCAAGAACACTGGAGTGGGTTGCCATTTCCTTCTCCAATGCATGAAAGTGAAAAGTGAAAGTGAAGTCACTCAGTTGTGTCCGACTCTTGGCAACCCCATGGACTGCAGCCTACCAGGCTCCTCCGTCCATGGGATTTTCCAGGCAAGAGTACTGGAGTGGGGTGCCATCGCCTTCTCCGAATTGGAGCAATTAGGAGAGGGGTTTTGGGTCCTTCTCTGTTGTAGGAGATCCATACTTATTCTCCTTTTGTAAACGACATCGGTTATGAAGCTATGGGGAGGGGAAGAGGTCCTTGAAACTGTATGACTGACCATCAACTTTGTGAGTCAAAAAGTGAAAAAAGTGCTAATTTCTCAGTCATGTCTGAATCTTTCCAACCCTTTGGATAGTAGCTCAACAGGCTCCTCTATCCATGGAATTCTCCTGGCAAGAATACTGGAGAAGGTATTCCCCTGGGTCTCCTACACTGCAGGTAGATTCTTTACCATCTGAGCTCACAAAGCCCCTTGGAAAAACCCTGCTTAGATCACATTTATCAGCTCATGAATAGAGCAGTCTCCCATATGGGGTTTCTGTTTCTAGGGTAATGATGTCAGAAATTGTACATAAGCAGCACCACAGAATCAGAAAGGAAAAAAAGGAATGCTCATGAAGCTTAGAGAAGGATGCTTTTCTGGTGGCTAGAAGATGCTCAGTGAATAACAGTAAAAGGAAAAAAAAATCAGGGAAAAAAGTGATAGTGTATGTACAGTGATCAAACTGAAGGAACCCTGCAGATAGAAAGAGCTTTTTTTCATACTTCCAAATTATTTTCTCTACCCAAGTTGAATGGTGCTGGGTCAGCCTGACCACTAAACATTCACATTAAAAAATCATGTTATGTCACTTCTCAAGTGACCTGGTGTCCATATATTAAGACAAGAGGAAGGAGATACCAGTTAAGAATGTGTTGCCTGACATGGATACCATTACTCTGCTCTAACACATCTTTACTGATTTGTGAGAAGGGAATCATAGTGACAAAAACTGCAGCCTGGACACCAGCAGATGGAGATCAAATACTCAGTACAATGTGGGTAATGAGTTTAACCTCTCCAGATCTCAACAATTTTAGTTTCAAATTAAGTTAACAGAAATAGATGCCTTCCAGTTCTATGATTCTGTCCTCTTCCCCCAAACCCTTCTATTTGTTAACTATGTAAATTCAATTTTTTGTGCTGTCAAATGGAGAATAACACTGGTGTTGTTATTCAGTTACTCCATTATGTCCGACTCTTTGTGACCCCATGTACTATGGCATGCCAGGCTTCCCTGTCCTTTACTATCTCCCTGCTGCTGCTGCTAAGTCGCTTAAGTCGTGTCCGACTCTGTAAGACCCCATAGATGGCAGCCCACTAGGCTCCTCTGTCTCTGGAATTCTCCAGGCAAGAATACTGGAGTGGGTTGCCATTTCCTTCTCCCTAAGTTTGCTCAAATTCATGTCCATTGAGTCAGTGATGCCACCCAACCATCCCCTCCTCTCTCATCCCCTTCCCTGTCATCCCCTTCTCCTCCTGCCCTCAATCTTTCCTAGCATCAGGGTATTTTCCAATAAATCAACTCTTCATATCAGGTGGCCAAAATACTGGAGCTTCAGTTTCAACGACAGTCTTTCCAATGAATATTCATGGTTGATTTCCTTTAGGATTGACTGGTTGGATCTCCTTACTGTCCAAGGGACTCTCAAGAGTCTTCTCCAGTACCACAATTCAAAAGCATCAATTCTTCGGTGCTCAGCCTTCTTTATGGTCCATCTCTCACATCCATACATGACTGCTGGAAAAACCATAGCTTCAACTATCTGGACCTTTGTTGGCAAAGTGATGTCTCTGCTTTTTAAAATACTGTCTAGGTTGATCATAGCTTTTCTTCCAAGGAGCAAGTGTCTTTTAATTTCATGGCTGCAGTCACCATCTGCAGTGATTTTGGAGCCCAAGAAAATAAAATCTCTCACTGTTTCCATTGTTTCCCCATCTATTTGCCATGAAGTGATGGGACTGGATACCATGATCTTAGTTTTTTGAACACTGAGTTTTAAGCCAGCTTTCTCACTCTCTTCTTTCACCTTCATCAAGAGGCTCTTTAGTTCCTCTTCACTTTCTGCCATTAGGGTGGTGTTATCTGCATATCTGAGGTTATTGATATTTCTCCTGGCAGTCTTGATTACAACTTGTGCTTCATCTAGGCCAGCATTTTGCATGATGTATTCTGCATAGAAGTTAAATAAGCAGGGTGACAATATACAGCCTTGACATACTCCTTTCACAATTTTGAATCCATCTCTTGTTCCATGTCCGATTTTAACTTTTACTTCTCGACCTGCATACAGGTTACTCAGACACCCGTCAAACCACTTCAAAGGATTATCATGATTGTCGACTAAAAAATATTGTCACAATCTGAAAGTAGAGAGCTATTTTATTTGGAGGGAAGGTTTAAGACTCCAAATCTAGGAAGTAGTTCTGACAACACTGCTCTAAGGAGGCAGGAGGGGAAGTCAGGGAGTTTGCAATAAAGGGAGTGGGCAGTTTGAACTTCAAAGATCAGGTGTCAAGTTAAGGAATTTAGCATTGTAAGTATAGGAAGATGCAAGCCTCTGGGCTCACTGAATTCATTCCTTTCACATGCACCTCAGCTGTCTGGGGCCAATCTTGTTTCCCTGTTCACCTTGCTCCTTGCATTCCCCCAGCCCCTAAGCAATCTCTGTGGGGGTGGCAGCATCTGCTGGATCTCAGTTTTGGGAGTCCTCTTTCACATTTGGAGGCCAGATATTGGTGATGATTGTGACATTTCTTGTTTATTAATATGGCAGGAGACATTTTCATTTCACAGGGTATAATGGAAAGTTGTGGACCTGCAAGGTAATGCTAATTAATGGTAACGAACCTGCCTGCCCATTCAAGAGATGTAAGAGACGCCAGTTCAAACCGTGGGTCAGGAAGATCCCCTGGAGGAGGGCATGGAAACCCACTCCAGTATTTTTGCTTGGAGAAGATCATGGACAGAGGGGCCTGGTAGGCTACAGTCCATTGGGTCACACAGAGTCGGACATGACTCAAGCCACTTAGCATGCATGCAAGCACAATGAGAAGTGGTGTTTGAGAGTTTTCTGAAATATATTGTTTGCCCAAAATGTAGGGTAGTATTATTTCTACAATTTCTTCTTTCTGTTTCTTCAATCCAGTTAATATACCATCTAAGTAGAGAGAACAGCATGTTAACGGTTTCTAACAAAGATATACCCTCAGTGTTTCAGTTTGGATAAAACAAAATGAATTACTGAGCAGTGACATTAATAGGTGGGTATCACTGGACCAATTGGGCTTCCCTGCTGGCTCAGGTGGTAAAGAATCTACCTGCAGTGTGGAAGGCCTGGGTTCAATCCATGGGTGGGAAGATCCCCTGGAGGAGGAAATGGCAACCCACTACAGTATTCTTGCCTGGAGAATTCAATGGACAGAGGAGCCTAGTGGGCTACAGTCAGACAGGATTGAGCGACTAACACTTTTACTTTCACTGAACTAATTACCTAAGAGGCCCCAGTGTGTATCTAAATGTAAATATGCATTGTGAATCAGCATATTCAACATGTTAAAAATCCCTAGCAATTGATAATTTGTCTACAGCTTGCAGTCCAGAGAAATGCACACAAAATGTGAAGCTAAATAACAGGGGAGAGATTCTCCCATACCCGCACTCCATTTCCACAGCCGAGAGACCACGTGGGGGTGGGGAAGTGTGGAGGGAGAGAATTAGATGAGGCAGGATTTCTATTGATTTATTTCCTGTTCTGCTTCTGCAAAGGTAGCCTTGCCCTTCCCCCACTGCTGTAGTTGCTCAGTTGAAAATGCAACTGCTGAAAACAGAGAAGAAACGGCTCTTCTTACTTTTTGCGTCCTGCCAACCTGACAAAACTCCTGCTCCATTTGTCCATCGGTACAGAGGAAGGATGTCCATCTTTCTCTACAGTCCCTTTTTCCATTTTCCTACACAGTGTTTTGTTACCTTCGCAATATTCTCTCCTCTTTAAAAAATTATTTATGAGATGCAGCAAACTAGAAAGCAAAATCAAGTGGGACAACTTAACTTAGTGTACTTGTCCATGAAGTGAAGGAGTTAAGTTATATAACCCCTAAGATTTCTTCCTAGTTCTAAAAGTCTTCTTGATGAGTCTATGAAATAAACACTGCCTAAACCTTAATGTTTTATGATGGAGCAGGAAATCTCACCATTAGGACAAAAAAGATGCAATACACATTTTTCAGTGGAGAAAGCTTTCCTTAAAAAAACAGATGTATATTCTCAGAAATCCTGTTTACCATAAAAAATAAATTTGAGTCTCTGAAATGACTCACATGAAAAGGTGTAAGACACAGAAAAAGAAAAAGACTAACCGTGCTTCTATTGCCATTTTTCCACGTGTGTTGTTGTGAATGTACAGTCAACCAACCACAACAAGAGGTTTGGTATTTTGGCATTAATTGTATGAGAGTTTTTGCATTTCCCCCTGTTGTTTCAACTACATAGCATAATGTAAATCAGCAAGGAGGAAGGGTAAGAATCCATACATTATTTCTATTTATCTCCTTCTCGAAATACCTCACTGTCTCCTTTAATGAGAAATCCCTGCATGGTGTTGTGGGATTGCTTCTTTCCTGTGTTGTGTGCTTGTAATGAATCTTACTGATTGGCAAAAATGATATTATGATGGTAATTTTATCATTTTACTTTGTGGGAGCTTAGAGAATCCTGGGCTAGTTAATTTTAAAAGAATTCTTCATTAAATATCAGCCTCATTTTAGCATAGGAAATGATAAGAGTTTGGGGAAAAGTGTTATTTTTTTCAACTAAGGAAAAATACTATATGTGCTGATATTTCTACCTATAATGAACCTTTCATGATTCAAATATGCAATTATAATATTAAAAAAAAACTCTTTTACTCAGTAGGGTAGCCAGTTAGCATTGAGGTTGAGCTGTGTTGTTAGCACCTCTATAGCAAGTGGTGTCACCATTTGGGCGGACTCTATGCCCAGTGGTCATGCTCCACAAAGTCACCAGCATCCATTATGTGATCACAGGAAACTCTGACCTTGAAGAAGATGAAGTTTGTACAATTAAATAAGTAACAGTGTGCTGTAATAGGTTTCCTGGCCATGTTCAATATCCTCTCATTCCAGACCTGATCAGTGTAAACAGGGCACTCTGAGTTAGCTGCTCTTTAATACTGGCCCCACCCCCCACCCCCTTGCAACCAGGTAATTTAAGAATATCCAGAAACCACATTAAATGCTTGGGTCATGAGGAGATGGTTGAGCAAATCGAAGATACTTACTAAAAAGTTCATGAACTCATAATAACTGAGTTAGTAAATTATCTCAAGACTTAAAAGCAAATGAATATAGCTTCTCGAAATGCCTCTCTTGTCACTGTTATTTTCTGAAGTAGGAGACTACTCCTTTAGGACATAATCCAATATGATGAATAGAGGTAGAAACTTGTGATGATGAAAAGCAAAAGAAACTGATGTGAAGTTGTACTGAATTCAATTACCATCACACTCTGACTTTCTTGAGACTGGGAACTATGCTATTCTCATCTCTGTATTCCCTAGATCCTGGTTTAGTTTTAGACACATGTTAAGTCAGAAAGTGTCCATTAATCAATAAGTAAAGTCTGAAATACTATGTCCAGAAAAATTTCAAGGAGTGAAGTTCTAGTCTTTCAAATCAAATGCCATCGTCACAATGATCTGGTGAATTCTAAGATACTGCTAAAATCAGATAAAGTCTGGAAAATTGGGAAAAACAAACTACTTATGTCTTAAAGAATATGATTAGTTATATATCTCAAGTCTTTCTTCTGGCTATAAAGAGAAATATCTGAAAAGCATGTGAGTTTTACTATAAAAACCCTCATCTACGCATAAATGAACCCAGGACACCTCAGTCTGGACAGGACAGACCAGCTTAGGGGCAGCAAGGGCTGACAGGCTATGGGCAGAGCAACCATGGCCTTGAAGAAGATGAGTTTGGGACAAATAAAAGGAATTTCTGCTTTAGGTAGAAGTAAACAGTTAATGCTAGAGCTTCACAAATGTGTTGGAAATGGAAATTGCTGCAGGAAAGGTTCAGAAAAATTCATAACTAAGAGAATAGCAAGAGATCCTTGTATGCTTTGGATAAATTCATGATCATTGGGGACTGTCATGGTGAAGAAGATGCATTGCATTTCCCTATAACAAGTCCCTTGCTAATTCTGCCAGACAGAATATTCTGCTGGACGGACCACTGGCCTGCCCTTGCCAGCACTTTCCAAGATCTGATTGACACAGGAGAGCTCCTTAAAAAACAATCCTTGGGAACTAATTTGCCAGAAATCATGCACCTATGGAAATAAAATGAAGGACATTATTTTTATGCATTATTTTCCACATTCTTGCCATTGTGAAGCACCTCTGCCCTCGCACTGCTCAGGAAACTGAAACAGAACACAGACCTAGGGAGGCTTGTTTACCGCTACATTTTCCATTTTTGCCAAAAGGTTCCCATGGGTCTCGTCGTGCCAGTAGTGTGAATTCTCTCCTCACAGATGCACAGGCCTTCCTTCTGGCCTTTCCCCCAACCCTCTCCTAATTTACTCAGATGATGGCCACCAATGGGACACTTCTTTTGTCTGACTGGGATGGCAGATGGCAGAGCTTCCAACGGGACTGGCATTAATAGGACTTGGGGAGCTTCAGAGTCTGAATTGAGAGGCCATTCCTCTCTCGCCTCCAGAGACTTGGTACATCATATTTTGAATCCATCTTTGCACTCATCTTATAGGTAAAAGGGGAGAGGGCGAAAGAGATAATTATACGGTTGTATTTAGCATTTACTTTTAGGATAATGAACAGTGGACTTGAGCTAAAAGCACCAGTGTGACCAAATCACTAACCATTTATCCCCTTTATTACCAAAGTCAAAATTCCCAGAAAAAAATATTTTAACACACCCTTGGAAAAGAGATGATTTATTTTTATAAGCTGTAGCTCAGCTTATAAAATGAAAGCTCATACATACTGCAGCAAACCATCTGTCGGGGGGGATCCAGATGAGCTAAACAGATGCAACAATTCAAGTTATTTCTGACATGAATAAATAAAACTAGCTAGGAATCAGGATTAAAAAATACTCAAATCCTAAAGGCTTTTAAAATGTCAATGGGAACTCATCAGTGTCAGATAACCCTCTACATATAGAGCATTTCATTGGGAGAGAGATTTTTTTTTCATTCCTAGCTTTGTCTTTCTCGAGGACTCAGAACATAACTGCTATTTACATAACAGCAAAGAACTCAGAATAGTTGATAAATAATCAGAGAGCCCTCTCTCAGGCTACCTAGTATTTTTTGAATTATAGGGAAAGCAGATTCTGAATGGATAAAAGGAAAAGCTTTAGGTTAAAAACAGTGAGAACTTAGTGAGTGCTTGCTTCACGGCAGGCAATGCTTTAAGTGCCTTGTACATATTAATTAATTTCATCCTCACTGCAATCCTATGGGATAAGTACCATCACTGTCCCCATTTAACAGATGAAAATACTGAACCTCTAAGAGGTTAAAGAGCTTGACAAGGGCCCTGCCACCGGTTAGTAGCAGAGCTGGAATCTACACACCAAATCTTTACATTCCATTGCCTCAGCATGCACTGAACGTCTTTTCCAAATCAGAGAGAAATGATAATTGAGACCATCAAGCCATCCTTGACCCTGGAAGAATCCCAGCCATCCCTGTCTAGGCTCTTCTGGTGCAGAACAAACACAGAAAGCATTAGACACAGCTGTCTGGCAGTCTGGAGGATCCTTTTCTAGCCCTGTCTCCAGCTTCTTCTGAACCTTTCTCCAGTCATGCTCTGCTTTGGGACCTCCTCTGTTTTGGCCCCAGTTCTGAACTTTCTAACCCCTCTCAGATATGCCTTTCTCACTGACTACCCCATTTAAAAATTTTATTTGTTTATTTGGCTGCATCAGGCCTTAGTTGGGGCATGCAGGATCTTCACTGTGTCTGGCAGGATCTTTCGTTGCTCCACACAGAGTCTCGAGTTGTGGTACATGGGCTCTGGAGCTCACAGGCTCAGTAGTTGTGGCACATGGGCTGAGTTGCACTCCATGTGGGATCCTAGTTCTCCCACCAGGGATCAAACCCAGATCCTCTGCATTGCAAGGCAGATTCTTAACCACTGGACCACCAGGGATGTCCCTACCTCATTTCCATTGAATGTGTATTCTGCCCCTTGGGTTTTGTTTGATAAGACTTACAGAAAGTACATAAGTGCTGAGATGAGAGGAATTCTGATTACAGGAAATGTTTCTCAGTAGCTATATTTTTCAAAGTATGATCCTCTGGATACCTGCATAAGCATCACTGGTGGTGCTCCAGAGAACGGCAGATTCCGGGCTCCACCCTCATACCTGAGGCATCTGACTCTGGGTGTGTGGCTGATGGATCGTTTACACAAGCTTTCCAGGTGATTCCCACACAAACTAAAGCTTCAGCACTATTGACAGATAGAGAGTGTTTCATGCTTAATGATCCCAGGGGTGATTCTATATTTACTGACCCGGAAAGCATTAAGGTCTACTACAAAAAGCAGAACTTGGAGGAAACTATCAAGCTAGCATTTGTGGTTCTCTTGGAAGTTTGTGGGCTACTAACTATTGAGCATGTTAAAATACAACACAGTGCACTGTGTTTTAGAGATTTTACCTGCATTTGCCCAGAAACAACTATTTTACAATACCAAGTAAAGTCAAAGACCTTTCAGGGCAGATGGGTGGTACTCCAGAATGGCTTCAGCAACCTCTTCAGTCAATTCACAGAACAAAGAGAACAATAGAGACAAAACAAAAGGGGGAATGTTCTGATTTTCTTAAGTTTCCCTGGGTCGGGAAGATCCCCTGGAGGAGGGCATGGCAACTCACTCCAGTATTCCAGCCTGGAGAATTCCATGGACAGAGGAGCCTGGTGAGCTACAGTCCACAGAGTCACAAAGAGTCAGACCTGACTGACATGACTTGGCACACACACATGCATTCTTAAGTAGAACATTCCAAATTATGTAAGCTTTGGGCACCACAAAACCTGCCCCTACACCTGTCTATAAATTACAGCATATATGACAAAGCTATGCATAAGAGCCCTGAATTAAATATTTTTAACAGTTTTATTTTCCTTTCCAGCCAATGGACTCTCTGAGCCTCCCTCCCCACCTCTCCTCTCCTTTTTTTAAACTTGATGTTCTGCACTCAAATAGGATATTTTTGAAAAGCCTTCTGATAGTCAGAGACAATATCAGTGCCATGATGGTCTGAGACAAGAGCTGATAGTAAGAACAGATGGTTCTGGCAAAAGCCCACCCAAAGGGATATGATGGTACCATGTGTGTGATAGCTGTTTTAGAAGTCTGAGAGGGCAGTGTGCTGCAGAGATTAAGTGGGGACTCTGAAACCACACTATGTGACCTGAACTCAAATTGATTGATTTACCCAGCAAATTTAATAGATGGGCCTCATTCATTTTGAATAGGAAAAGAAACCTGCTATATCTTCCCTATTCATGAGCTCATTCTCCAATTTAGGAAGGTCGCCTCATGCTCAAAGCAAAAAACAGCCTTCAAGTTGGGAAGTAAAGGGTTTTTTTGCAGCACTCAGATGTTCACGTTCTCTGTGCTCAGGCTATTTTTATTCGGTAGCACAGACGGTCGTGTAAGCACAGATTTCTTTGGCAGTTTTTATTATAGCAGGTGTAGGATCCTAGGCCATTGTCCTTAAAACACACACGTTCACTACCTGCATTTGAACAGCTTGAGAACTAATGCCATTCTTTATTTGATTATGTAGCTTACTGATTCTTGCTAAAAGAAAAAAAAAGAATTATAAAACATAACTCCAAGAACATAACTTGTTTAGATGAGAATGACTGAGATGTCACGAAAGAATATTATAATAAATCATATTCAAGCCATTTCAAGAGCAGGACACATTTGTAAATGGAATAATCTAAGGATCCACAAGAGAATGACTTGAGGCAAACATGGAGCCTTGCCACAGTAGTAAGTTTCACTCAATCAAATGAGAAGTGGCCTGAACTCCCTCAAAGAATGTGGTCTGACTGGAGCTGTAGAATACCATTGTTTTGATCTCAGCAGCAAATGAAGAAGAAAGCACAAAGAGTATTCATGTTGAAAAAATATACTGAGCTGTATGTTGTGAAAAAGAAACCCACCTAATGAACAAAACCCAGGCAGAGTGGCCTATGGAGTGTGGCAGAGACAGCTAGTGATATTCCTAGGCTAGAAGACAAGACCTGATACCACATGGGTGCTCAGTGGCAGATCACGTCTCTCTGTTCTCCTTGACTCTGTGTGGGGCTATCTTACTAGGTACTCCTTGTGGAATGTGAGTGGAGGTGACACATTCTATTTCCAGGCCAGATGACTAAGAAACAGACAAACTCTCTCAGTCATTTTCCTCATTCTTTTTATTCCCATTTGCCCACTGGATGTTGAAGCTGAAATTATTAAAGCACCAGGAACTTAAGTCCAGAATGATCGTCCAGAGCCCCCCAGTGATCTGGAACTACCTTGCACTGCTAAGTGAGTAAAACTAAACTATATTGCCAGATGCTTCTAAACTGTTACCATTTTCATTTTTAAAGCAGCCAGCATGACTTTAACCAGAAGACAATCAAATCATGTTTGAAATTTTACCTGTTATGTGAATATGATATTCCTCCTTGAAGATCTTCTGGAAGAAAGGAATCTTGAACTGCATATGAGGAGTATGCAAACCGGGAAGATTTACATCAACGTCTCCCATGAAATGTGGAAATTCCCAGTCCTGTCAGAGAAAACCAACATGACAACATATCTGTGATTTGTTTTGTTCCTAAGCAGCAAAACACCAAAAATTGACTTTTTATAAGCACTTATTTTAAAATCATTTAAAGGCAGCCAGCTGTTGGGTGTATCTGTTTTGTTCTGTGATGGTTGTTTTATGTACATTAGGTAGCAGTATGCAATCAAAATTAAAATTAAGTCATAACTTATATCCTCAGATTTTCTCTTTAATGTGATAATAAGAAACCAATGCAGAAGTGATGTGCATTAATATATGTTTCTTTCTTTCATTATGGAGGTCTGATCTTAAATTTTTATAGGAAGGAAGTGATCCATATTTTATAAATATGGGGTAATTTAGTTATTTTTTGTTCCACTATTTTTAAAAAATAAGAAATTTATACCAGTGTATTTTCTGTAAGAAGACAAAGAGGGTCTAATTCATTTAACCAAGTTCCTCAATTCACATCAAGGGAGTTTTATTAATCATCTATGCTCGCAACTATATGGAATGGGAAAATGCCAAAACCTTCTGTCCTGTTCTCTTGCAATTTAGCATCAGTTTGAGCCAAATGATGGAAGGCCTGACATGCTAGCCTGAGAGATGCACAGTGAATTAATTCCAAAACTGTCATTAGTTATTTCCTTGTTGTCAAGGCAAAATCATGTGGGATGACCCTCCTTCTCACAAGGAAGGAAAAAAGATGCAAATGAGGATATTTTTAGGTGACTCATCTGCTCTTGGTTTTTGGATAGAAGCACCAAATTAAAGTTCATAACTAGCATGTGAAGAAGAAATACACTAAATAATGAAGAAACCTTTAAGCTGAATCCATGTTTTTATTTCCAGTAATAAAATTATCCCTAAATTAACAAACAGTTCTATATTTAGTGAATATTTTCTAAAGAACTTGGAGATGAAAAAATAATAAACAAAATATTACTTTAAAATTTTAATCCATTATTTTGACATAAAAAGTTAAATTTTTCTGAGATTTCTCTATATGAAGCTAACTGAGGTGTGCTGATAATAGTGTGCATGAACGTTTCAGGAGTTTCCATAGCCATTCCACTTCCCTCTTTGCAGAAAATTCTGATTAAGGGAGAACAAACCTTAAAGGAAAGAAGAATATGTGAGTGGTGGGTAATCAGGAAAGTTTTCAATGTTTATTAATTTTTGATCTATGGATAACTTTAAGCCAGTTATAAAAAATAAATATATAAGTATAAAAATAAAATGATGCAATATCATCCCTTATTACTGGTACGTATGCCAGTATCTTGTTGGTCTTGCTTTTCCTGGTTTTTCATCATCAGCAAATAGACATGTAATTTTGGAAATTCAGAAAACCCAAAGCACTGATGCTGGATGAATTTGGAATATTTTGATCTAAAATATTAGTAGAAAATGGATTGGAATAATACTTGTGAACTATTGTATTTTATTAAAGTACACTTTTTTTTCATTGATATCATCTTGCTCTATGTTACTCAGAAGACACTTGCAAAGAATTAAAATTGAATTTAGTCCTTTGCTAAAATATAACTGACATTTGCCATAAAAAATTATGCTTGGCAATGATAACCAGAGAATCTTTCACTAGTCCAGGATAAGAAACGTAAAACATTATCAATAGAGCAATTCCCTTTCTTACTTCTTGGTTTAAGGAAGAATTTAGGATTAACAGATACACACTACTATCTATATAAAATAGTCACACAATAAGGACTTACTGTATGTATAGCACAGGAAATTATATTTAATTCCTTGTTAACGGAAAAAATCTGAAAAGAATCACTGAATCACTTTGCTGTATACCTTAAACTGACACAACACTGTAAATCAACTACACTTCAATTAAAAAAAAAAAGGGAGTGAATACTTCTTGGTAGTAATTGGGCAAGGGTACTTAGTGTACTTTCTTTTGAAAAGATGTTCTTGGACTGTTATTGTTTAGCTTTTCATTTCATGAAATGAAAGCCTTCTACTGGGTATGAAATTGATTTTAGTTTGAAAGTAATTTCTAGAGATTTCTTGTATACGGGGATCAAATCCTCACCACCCCCCAAATAGTTCCTTAATTATATCCCAACTGTACTTGGAGATAGAAAGAGGAATTCAGGAAATGTAGACTAGAGGATGGGAGAAAGTCTTCCTCTTCATCTAGATGGTGGCATTCTTTTCTTTCTTTCTTTTCTTTTTTTTTTTTTTTTAAAGAGATGAAGGCAGAGAGTTTGGGGCAAAATGTGAGAGTAGTATCTTACACCATCTGAGAAATTAAAAACAAAGAAAGAACTCATAAAAGAGGTGATACGTAAAGTCTCTCAGATTCCCCCTTTATAAAGTCCAGGGGCGTCCCTGGTAGCTCAGTGGTAAAGAATCTGCTTGCCAATACAGGAGACATGGGTTCGCTCCCTGGTCTGGGAAGATCCCACATGCCTCAGAGCAACTAAGCCTGTGCACCATGGCTATTGAGCCCATGCTTTAGAGCCCAGGAGCCACAACTTCTGCAGCTTGTACACCCACAGTCCTGCTCCACAACAAGAGAAGTCACTGCAGTGAGAAGCCCACACACCACAGTTACAGAGTAGCCCCTGGTTGCCACAACCAGAGAAAAGCCCGTGCAGCAAGGAAGGCCAGCACAGCCAAACAATAAATAAACAAAACGACCAGATGTGGGGTTTAGAAACTGTTTTCCTTAGTCTTTTAACTCCCTGCCTCCACCCTCTCCCTGCTACTCTTATTTTTGTAGTTCAGTTCCTCAGTCGTGTCCTGACTCTTTGCAACCCCATGGACTGTAGCCCGCCAGGCTCCTCTCTCCATGGGATTCTCCAGGGAGGAATTCTAGACTTGGTTGCCATTCCCTTCTCCAGAGCATCTTCCAAATACAGGGATCAAACCTGGGTCTCCTTCATTGCAGGCAGCTTCTTAAATATCTGATTCACCAGGGAAGCCCCTAGTTCAATTCCTACTCTGTATATTTCTGCAGACGCATTGTGGAATCAGTGTAAATTTTGACCTTGACTTAGAATGGAATGGTAATAATAAGCATTGCTACCACTTCCAATACATTTTGGGCTCATCTTAATGGAGGCCTCGGAGGGTAGTGATACCTCAAGTATGTTTTTTTTTTAATATAGGAGATAAAAGAGGAAGAAGAATGATATTCTCAATCCCCACCTTCATCTCCAAATCCCACAGGCTTCTTGGGAAGGTGAGATAATGCCTGGACAGCAACTAGCACATTGCTGGAAACAGAGGGAAGAGACAGAGAAACAGTCAACGAGCATGGCTGATTTCCCAGCATCATTCCAAGGCCAGAGTGTTCCTGACAGTGAAGCAGAGGAAGCAGACAGATCTGTTTTCAGGAGAATCACACACAAAGCTGCTTCAGGGTCCAAGTGGAAAAGAACGAAGGTCATCTTCTCCTGCCCTTATCCACTGCATAGTGCTGGCCTCCTGAAGTCTCTGATGGGACTTTGGTCAGAGCAGAGTCCTCCCAGAGGGCACCAGGAGCAGGACCATAGGGAAGGTCATTTCTCTCAAAGGGACATGTGAGTGACCTCAGTGGAGGACAGAAGAACAGGAGCAAACTAATTTCTTGTGCAATGTGTATCTCACACTGTAGTGACCTCCAGGATAACTGTGGTGGACTTTCACTGTGATGGGGGAGGCATTGCTGTCAGGCAGCAGGAGCTGGTAACCTAGCAACATGTGAAACTAAAGGCCAAAGAAACCCAGGGACACTTGGATCATACATTTTCAACCACTGGCAATGTTCTAGCATCATCCTAAGCTATAAGCTTATAATTACATACAAAATAACGCCCAAATCTTGCTATTATTAAGCATTCCATTTTACAGAAAAGAAAAATTTGCCTCAGAGAGGTTAAATTGTGACAAAATGAGGTAGCTGTCATATGGCAGAGCACAGGCAAAAGAATACATATTTTCTGCTGGGCCATGCTGCCTCTGACTATGAAAACTGATGACCCTTAACTGCTTTTGACTCATTACTAGAATTATCTGTACCTGCTATACCTGTTCTGGGGGCGTCCTGGGTGGTAGAGTGGTAAAGAATCCACCTGCTAATGCAGGAGACACAGGAGACATGGGTTCTATCCCTGGGTTGGGAAGATCCCCTGGAGGAGAAAATGGCAACCTGCTCCAGTATTCTTGCCTGGATCGTCTCATGGACAGAGGAGCCTGGTGGGCTACAGGCCACGGGGTCACAAAGAGTCAGACACGACTGAGCAATTGAGTGGGCATGTACACTATACCTGTTCTTACTGAGAACCACTGGTAACAGTCATTGCATGTTCATCTCTCACCAAAAGTCAGTTCCATGAGTGGCTTCAAATGATTTCCCCACCCCAACCCTAGAAGTTTCTCATATTTTATCCACGCCTAATTTGACCAAGAAGATCAACTGTAACTTTTTCTCCATGAATCAACTGTCCCAGAGGTCGTTGATTTCCAATTAGACTGTTGAGTAGGGAGATTTGACCAACAGGAAATTATTAGCAGGTACTGAGATTCTCTTGGCATCTAAACTATGGATGTATAGCAGTTTCATGCACAGATTGTATGTACATGTTATGAGAGCCATGGTGTTCTTTCCTTCTGCATACATTTAAAAAATTATATTTTGCACACCAGATGAAAACGTTGACGAAGCAAGATGTATTCTGCTACCTAGACTGGGGTAGAGACAGGTTGGTCCTGTGATTTTACATTATAATATGTTCATTTATTCTATTCTTTAAGGAATGCTATCAGTATTCAGTGATTCAAAGCTTCCTTACTACGGTCTCCTCTCAAATCCAACAACGCCTTCAGCCGTCTGTCCCATGTGTGGCTCAGTGATGTGAGAATGATTTAACTACATTGTGTCACTCACCCTACTCTAGTTATGATCAGCTTACGGTAATGAACAGACTTCCAACTTTGTATCTTGCTTCATAAATGAGAAACAGCTAATTTTTATTCAGTTGGGTATATTTCCCATATAAAAATAAATGAGAAATGTCATGGTATATATCTACTCAGATTTCTTACATACAAGGGTTTACTTTTGCTTATAGCTATGAAAATCACATTTGAACACTGATGTCCAAATTGCATTTGGACGAGTAATTTGGGACTGATGTGTCCAAATGTGATTCCATCTAAGTGTGGCTCTATTATTCATGGATCACATCCAGATAGACTTTCAGGACGGTGTTCAATATATAGTCTCAAGATATCCTGGATTCATCATTTCCTCACATTTTCTCATTGAGATACATGCCCTGAGGTTCAGGAAGAGCACTTGGTACTGTGCAGAGGAACTCAAGCTTGAAACCAACATGGTTTTGAATTCCCCAACTAGCATTCAATTTCCCAAATCAAATGAAGGGGCCCCCATATCTATTTAGAGAAGTATTAGAGGATAAAAATGTAATAACAGTGAATACTTTACCCTGTAAAAATGAAACCATGGTTTCAGAACAAAAATCATATTTTAGGAGCTAGCCACTTGGTTTTTGAGAAATTTAAGATACAATTTAGACAATAGTTTGCCAAAAGTATAGATAACAATTTAGAATAGAATTGACAATAGATTCCTAAATACTGATTAAAAATACCATTTTTTCAGTGTAATAATTTGCATATCTCTTCTTTATAGGCATTTAGATTATAAGGATTTAAATGATTTCAAAATTCAACCTTACAGATTTGTTTCTTTCCCTTTGTTAATCTCCATTCTTCCTATTTCAGAACTGAATAGAGGTCCATGGATATCAGAACATTATTCTACCCCAAATGTCCCCAGCTTGTAAAGTATCCTTGGTTTTTCTATGCTTACTGTGTCCTAGCAACAAGATTTTAGATGACAGTGAACAGTGGTGGTCTAAAGAATTGTACTCATGCTTTGGAAGATATTTTTGCTTCTTATTAAGAATCTCAAGTGCCTGATTTCTTTCAGCAACAGTACACTTCTCCTAATTGGCAAAACTGCCATGGTATCACTTAGCTGAATAAATCCTTGGAAACCTTGATGTACAGTAGATGTTGCTTATTTGTTTATTACCTGCCTCTCCCATTGGAATGTAAGCACCAAGGAACATAACGAATTTTCTCCTGCTTTGTTCATTGTTACATTTCTCCATACCTGTAGTATATACTAAGAACTCATATACTTGATGAATTGATGAATGATGCTCTTTGAAAGTTAAAGATATACAATTACTTTTGGGTTTCATGTAAACGGAATTTAGTTAAACAGAGCAATAAATATGTGGTTTTGTAAATAATATTACACATCAAACTGAGATTCATTATAATGAAAAAAATGTTTTTTTTTTCCCTATAAGAAGGTGTATTGCAATTACACAGACAGTAATTACTTTTAAGAAATTTTACCATCAGGCTCTGGCATGATAGCAGTAGGTTTTTTAAGATAAGTTTTATTACATCTAGACAGCTTGAAAGATCATTCCTTTAACCCAAAGACTAAGTCATTTGCCAAAGATCACAGAGGAAAGGAAACAGTATATAATGGGAGGAAAAAAGTGGTCAAATTTAAATACCGTTAGATGAGGCAGTTAATATTTGGGGAATTAGTAAAAATGCTCATTGTGATGTTCCAAGATACCCTTTTAATTCCCATATAAGTGTAAAGGAGCTCATGAGACACGTTCAACCAAGTTAGAGAACAGGAAAAGAGAATGTAAAACAACATGTGATTAAAAAATTTCAGATCATTTCCCACAATGGGTGACACTAGGAAGGTGATCAAAGCAACAACAAATATCAGAGATGCCCAGCAATAAAAATGAAGGATGTACAAAAGAAAAAGATCAGCAGGTTAATTCTTATAGGTATCTTTTGACAATTATTCTTATAAGTTATACTCTCATTTTCTCCTAATATTCATTATTGTTTTTTCTCACTCTGGGCAAATGAATTCCATACTCTTTTGGAGTTCTCTCTCAGGAGTCACTTATGGTATTTAAAAGATTTAAAAGCTTTGGGGAAAAGTCTTGTCTTTCTGACTGAAGTAGGCTTTCTTCAATGAGTAGAAGAGATAGCAGATCTCATTCATCACTAAGAAAAATCCAAGTCAAACTGTAAATCCTTACATAAAATGTTGAAAGAAGTTGACTCAAGATTTTTACACATTCTAAGATGTGTAAAGATGAACTCTCAGAATTGTTGTTCAAACAATCTAATTCATCCTAAAGGCATATTTTGTAGTGTGGTTTAATGTATTTGCTTCATCAGTAATCATTTTCACTAAGCAGTGTACCTCAATGAGATTTAAGTAACAGTTTAGTGCCCACAGAGAAAGCAAATAAGTCAAGCCCAAAGTAGATTTGAGAAGTGAGTATAGTTTGTTACTTTTAAGAGACTACCATGAGTTTCTGGTACCACAGCAGTGGGTTTTTTAAGGTAAGTTTTATTATATCTAGACAGCTTGAAGGCATCATTCCTTTAAGCACAAAGGTGGAAGAATGTCTGATGAAAAGCATGAGGCCTCATTTACAGATGTCCTGCCCTGGCAGACAGATGCAGTAAAGGACAAAATAAAAGTCATTCTTGTAAGTGTTTACAGCTAACAGAAATGCATCATGTGGCCTCTAGGAATAATGGGAAATCAATATCCCTCACCAGGGCAGTACAGTTCACCAATATGCACCGAAAGAGTGCTTGACATTTTACAGACTCCTATGTGTGTGTAGGGGTGAGGGGGTAGGGTACAGGCAAACCATTGACTAGGACAAGTTGCTGAAAACTAAAGCTAATACAAAGACTAAAGAAACATGGTGTCATAACTCAATGATAGATCCTTTTGGATAAAATCTTCCATCCATCATCAAACAACAACTTGACTTATTTTGCACTTAAGATGAATGAATATTAGCTATATAATAAGTCGATATTTTTAAAATTGAGACCACCTAATAACTCTTTTCCTAAAGAGGAAAATGTGAAGTCTGGTGGAAGAAAGTTCTTGAACATCACATTTTCATGTTATTTTTCAGACACTGGCTGCAGTTCAATAGTAACAGCCCTTGCTTATTTTGTGCTTTATTGTATTTGCACATTTGGTATAAAATGTCACTGCTCCAGTTATCTGTTCTGGCTGTATGCATGCTGCCAGGAATGGTCACATACAATTGTCTGAATGACTAATTTCTTCTATAAGCTATATAGGAAAATTAATTGCATACTGTCAAAACAGTAGATATTGTCCTTGGTAAAATTTTAATTTAATATTGAAGTCATTTTCCTCTGTGAAAAAATAATAATAGTGGAGATCAGTGGATAAATGTAATTCAATATAAAAATATTCACAAACCATAGAGAGGATATAAGATAGATCTAAATATCAGATGTGTGGTTGAGGTAAAGGGCTCTAGTGTTTCTTGCAATAGGTTCCTTTTTCATAATTTTTTGTCAACAATGTCTCATGGAGCATATATTCTAATAGAAGAGAGACCAGTCAATCAGCAAATAGAAATACAGTATGATGTCAAATAGAGATAAATGCTCTAAAGAAAATAAAGCAGGGTAAGGGGATGGAGCACAGTGAGTTAGGGGTGGGTACTAGTTTAGTTAGTCAAAAGAAGGCTTCTTTGAGGGTGACCTTTGTATGGAGTACTAACTCATATGAAAGAACAAGCTCTGCACATCTCTGGAAGAGGACATCAGCTAGAAGGAGGAGCTAATGCAATGGCCCAGAGGAGGAAATGAACCAGAAATGTTCAAGAAACAGCAAGACTACAAGGGGCATATAGGAGGGTGAATGATGTGGAAAGTGGTAGGTTGGCTGCAGGAGGAATACAGGCCAGTTGCAATGCGGGAGACCTGGGTTCAATCCCTGGGTTGGGAAGATCCCCTGGAGAAGGGAAAGGCTACCCACTCCAGTATTCTTGCTTGGAGAATCCCCGCGGACAGAGGAGCTTGGCAGACTTCAACCGATGGGGTCGCAAAGTTGCACACAACTGAGCAACTAAGGACAGCACACAAGATGACTGTCGTAATTTAGGTGTGAGATGATGGTGGTTCAACAATGCTGATCAGGTGTTCAGATCAAGAAGTATTTTGAAGTAGCACCAACTGAGCTTCTAAATTTACCATTTGCTCCAGCAACTGGTAAATGACAGTATCATTTACTGAGAAGGTACAATTTGGGGAACCAATCAACTTGTAGAAGATAGGGAGGTAGATAAGAAATCTAGAGATCTATTTAGAATATGCTATTAAACATTGAGTAGAGGTATTGTGTAGGCAGTTGGCAAACTTAGGGGAGGAACCAAGACTGGAGATGTAGGTACTTCCCTGGCAGTCCAGGGGTTGACTCCAAGCTTCCACTGCAGAGGCCCGAGTCTTATCCCTGGTTAGTGAACTAAGATCCCACATGCCATGTGGCATGGCCAAAAAAAATAAAAAAGACTGGAGATGTAGGTGTGGGAGTCACAATGATATAAAGCCACAGAGCTGGATAAAATCATCTGGAAAGGGAGTATAGAAAGCCAAGAGAAGATAACCAGGGACTGAACACTGAGGCACACTGACATTTAGAATTTGGAAGAGGAGAAGCCAGTAAGGAAAACAGAACAAGAATGACATATGTTATAAGAAGAACAAAAGAAAGTTCATCTTAGAAGCCAGGTGTAAAAAGTCTTTCTAGAAGAAAGAGGTGGTCAACTTCACTGAATGCAGCTGAAAGTCTGAGTGAGAAGATTGAAAGTTAACCATAGGATTCAGCAATGTCAGGACTGTTGCTCTGGATAAGATCCCCAAGCTCCAGAGGAAGCTAAAATTGGAGATAAAAGCTTGACTGCCTGGTTCAAGAGAAAATGGCAAGTGAGAAGTAGAGACAATAACTGTAGATCCCTTATGAGGAGGTTTGCTCTTAGTAGGAACAGAGTAAAGAGGCAGGAGAGAGGCTGAAGAGAGACTACAAGTCTTTTAATTTCAAATAAATTATTGTTAGTATAAAATAAAGTCAATGTTGACCGAGTAGGGGACTCTGAGTGAGACCTGAAATTTCCTTTTTATATTTTCAACAGCTCCTGCAATGGCTAATGTGTGCACCAGCATGGATGCACTGGTTGTTTACAGCTGCTGTCTACTCTGGTTGATCAATACATTCACTGTATCAGTAGTTAAATATTCTGACCATCACTCTTTGTGAAGTCAAGAGGGCTGCTTTTCTGAAACAAAACAAAACAACGCTAGGCTAAGTTCACTGTATCTAGAGTGCAATGGAGTTTTAGAAACAGTAGGCTGGATCCTTGCTGCTCTACTAACGTTATTTCCTTCTGTTTTCATCTTTCTCAGAGAAGACGATCACAGAGTGTCTGCCTCTGACCCCCAGTTATCACTGTCTGGTGATAACATGAACAGAAAGTAAGACCTTTAGAGCAATGGATTTGAACTACCAGAAATCCCAGGCCTTTCTTCAATGAGTTTTAGGTCAAGAGTGTTCATCCTCTGAGCTCTAGAGAAAAATTATCAACCCTCAAGTAAGAGAGTAAAGACTAGAAAAACAAGATATATAGAGGCAGGTTGGAGGGATGGAAAGAACAAAATACATTTTGTTGTTGGAGAATTATACCCCAGTGAATCTAAAACTTTTCTGAACCTATTCTTAGTTCAGAGATCATTGGCCAAGAAAAACCGAAAATACATTGTTTTACTTGTTGGAAACCTAGGAGAGTGATTCTACCACCCTCAGGGTCCTTTTGAAACACAAGTTTCCAAGCTGGGGTAAAGAAGCCTTGCATGCATCTTAGCAGTTGCCTGTCTTTATATTGACATGTTCCATTCAGAAAAGCCCGAGGTGACTATAGTCGGCTTGGTTTATAGAATCCACTCAGCACTTTTAGACTGAATGTGAAGTCTATATAAGAAGTTCCTACTAACTCACGCTACTTGCACATAGAATTGTATCTGTTAATTTAATTGTACCATACAATTCAATTAATTCAACATATATTGAATACCAACTATATGCAATGCATTTATTCTCAAAGAATATCAAATGGCATTAATAAATAAAGAAACTAGGCTCTTCCTTCTGCAGATATAGACAATGAGGGTCAGTGATGTCACAAGACTCTTCCCATATTATAACCCAACAGACAACTGGTAGAGAAAAGATTAGATGAAATTAAATCAGTATCACTGTGTTTCACTGCATCCCCCCCTTATTAAGAATTCTATTCAACAGAAAAAAAATCCTGTTAAGAAGATTGTATTTTCATACTATATTCAGACAAAACAAACCAACATTTATCATAAACTTGCAACATTTCATACTATATTCAGACAAAACAAACCAACATTTATCATAAACATTTATCATAAAGTGTATCAAGCACTTGATCGACAATAAACCACATGCAAATACATGTGGCAAGGAAATTTTTTCTCATTTTATAAGGGAATAAACTGAGGCTTAGAGAACAGTCAAGTAGCTTGCCCAGTCCTGCACAGTGACTATCAAAAGGGTTGGTTCCCAGTCTGACTCGAGATTTTTTTTTTATACCGTATCAAGCTTGTTCATTAATTTTTTCATTATGCACTAACATTCCAACTATCTTCCCACCTAAAAGCCAATTGTCATGTCAATGTGTATTTCCCTTGGATGCTAACTTACATCTGTAATTAAAACTTTCCTGTTAGTGGTATGTTGTAGCTCATCTTGAAATAATATTTTCTTAGAATTATCTTGGTACCTGCAGCACAAGAGGAAGGAATCCTGCCTCATTTCCATTGCAAAGTCAAAGAATGGCAGTGGGTCTGTGTTTACCCTGCAAGTCATTGACAAAGCCACAAAATACGCAGGCTGAGGTGCATGTTTAACTCTAGATGGTTTATGCTGTGCTGTTCTCAGTCACTTCGGTCATGTATAACTCTTTGCCACCTATGGACTGTAGCCCTAGCCTAGCCCTAGCCCTAGGCTCCTCTGTCCATAGGATTCTTCAGGCAAGAATTCTGGAGTGGGTTGCCATGCCCTCCTCTAGGGGGATCTTCCCAACCCAGGAATTGAACCCGTATCTCTGGTGTCTCCTGCATTGCAAGCAGGTTCTTTATCCCCTGAGCCACCTGGGAAGCCCTTAGATGGTTTATGGCCATCTTAGAATTTTTACTGCCAATTCATAGATTTGGCTCTAAACTTATAGTAATGAATACTCTCTGCCCAACTTCTTTGCACTTCAGTTTTCTTACCTGAGAATATTTTCATCATACTCTGATGGCAGACTCCTGTATCATTGCACTAGAAAACAAGATTAATTTGGGGGTGATTTGGTGCCCACTAGTGTTGACTTTTCCCTAGTGGCTCAGATGGTAAAGAATCTGCCTAAAAGGTGGGAGACCCAGGTTTATTCCCTGGGTTGGGAAGATCCTCTGGAGAAGGGAATGGTTACCCACTCCAGTATTTTGCCTGGAGAATTCCATGGACAGAGGAACTTGGCAGGCTACAGTCCACGAGGTCACAAAAGTCGGATGATGATGAGTGACAAACACTTTCACTTCAGTGTTGGCTATTAAACTTTGCAACTTCCTAAAAAGACACAACTTTTATGTTTCTTTGGAAGTTGAATAACAGTGAGATTTGTGTTACTAATGCATTGTGGCTTGACATATCATTAAGTGATAAAATTTTATATTATGTAGGTGACTCAAGGTAGCACAAAAACATGAGAAAGAGAACTATAAGAACAATATAACATATTTAACATATATTATCTTTATAGCTTTCTTCCTTGTGTTTATATATAAATATGGTCATATATATTATAATTTAATGTAATGTATGTAAAGAAGGCAGTGCCAAAGAACTAATCCTTTCAAATTGTGGTGTTGGAGAAGACTCGTGAGAGTCCCTTGGACAGCAAGGAGATCAAACCAGTCAATCCTAAAGGAAATCAACTCTGAATATTCATTGGAAGGACTGATGCTAAAGCTGAAACTCCAATACTTTGATTACATGATGTAAAGAGCTAACTTATTGGAAAAGACCCTGATGCTGGGAAAAATTGAGGGCAGGAGAAGGGGACAACAGAGGATGAGATGGTTGGAGGGCATCACTGACTCAATGGATCAGAGTTTATGCTAACTCCAGGAGACAGTGAAGGACAGGGAAGCCTGGTGTGCTACAGTCCATGGGGTTGCAAAGGGTCAGACATGATTTAGAAACTGAACAACAATACAAAAATATATATATTCTGCATAGCTCTCTAAAAAATCTATTTTATTTTATCTCAAGTCTTCCTTGTTCTATATGTCATTGAAGTTACTGTGTTTCTGGGAATCTCTCCAAGGATTAATTTTTCTTGTTCATAACTATGATAGGTAGAAGATGACACAATTTTTATAAATATAATGTTATTAATAATCCATTTAAAGCCTGTCTTGATATTTGATTTTAAACAGAATTATCAGTATAAGCAACATTGAAAAGTCATCACTAATATTATGGGATTGAAGCCCCATATAGTATCTCTATTCAATATATTAGATTTTAATGAAAAGTGTCATATTTAGAAATATTACAAACAATATCCTGTGGAAACAAAGTAACAGTGAACTTTGGGAAGGTGGTAAAAATTATCAGAAAATAATTTTATACTACCTCAGGATAATATCTCATAAAATTTTTATTTGTAAAAATTGGTAAGCTTATGGTTCTGAAAATTGACTTTTAGTGCACAGAAAAGCTACATGAAAGCAATCATAAAATCTAAACATAAAACATAAAATTTTGCCTTCAAGCATTCAATTGTACTTGGTGAGTCATAGGTAAATTTGAAATTATTACATTTGCAGTTGCCAAAAGCTTTGTTTTATGGATATCTGTAACACATATACATAAGTCAATTAATATGTTATTTTTCCTATATAAATCCAGGTGCACTTGATTTATTACTTCTCACTAGAGGAGAAGTTGGACAATCCACATCATTTATGAAACTGTTCAGGCAATAGACTATCTTCAGAAATTAGTTTTATAAAGGTTCCAAATTGTTCTACAAAGTTATAGCTCTCTGATAGATCCCCACTCCCACTCTCAATTCAGAGATACTGGATTTTTAATAATTGTATTTCTCTTTTAAATAATAAATCCACTCTTTAACAACTAAATACCCATACTAAAAACTTCAAAGACAGGTATCATTTGCCTTTAAATATAGATACACGATTGCCTCAGCCAGAAATGCAGATTTCTTCATATTTTTTTTCTGGAAAAAATACAGACAAAGAATGCTTGTGTGTTATAATGTAAGCAACTACAGGAGATACTAATTAACTCAGAATCAGTGAAATATTTCAATTGTACTTCCTGAGGCTCAATTACATACAATGAGAAAGAATATATATGATCATAATTAACAATTTTTCTTTTTCAAGTCAATGATTATGATTTAGTATGCCCTCACTGACAAGTATATAGCATGATCTATAGGTTACACATTCTATGATCCAAAATAAAGATATGCCCTCTAAAATTATTTAAATGTAAGGAAATAGATTTTGTTTTATTAATATTAAACATTCTGCTTGCCATCCCTCCAGCCAGGCACTGAAGCATGAACTGTTATGACAAACAGCCACTATTCAAAGAGCTAATGAAACAGGCTCTGCACCAGCATAGTTATTTATGTATGTTTCCTTGTTTTATCTTTAAAATAATGATACAAGGTGAGTTTTCCTTTTCCCATTTTGCAGTTATGGAAACTGAGGTTCAGAAAAGGTATTTGACTTACTTACTATAATATATAAGTGGGAAAGTAGCTGCCAAGCCCCAGTCATCTCAGTCTTAACTACTGCTTTTTTTTTTTTTTTTAATGTAACTTGTCTTTTCTTTTCATGACATCATCTTTTATTGGCTAAATGTTTGTACACATGGCAATTTGTCATGTCAGCCCCTCTTTTCCACATTGGCCATACAGTAGTATCTCCAAGTTGATCTAGTTCTAGGCTCTACCTTCATGAAGTTTACGGTTTGAATGTAGCACAAACACACAAACAATAATTTCAGAAAATGATTAGTGCCAAAGAGAAATAAGCTAGGATGACTGGCTAGGAGAAGTTACTTTAAGTGGGGCTAGAGAAGGTCTCTAGGTAGATTAAACCTCTCGAGTCAAAGGTACCGGGTAAGGTGATGTATGCTATGGATGCAACAGGGAACAAAACAGACCAACAGAGACCCCACTCTCAAGTATAATAACTTAAGTCAAGAGGGCTTCCCAGGTGGCACAGTGGTAAGATGTGGGCTCTATCCCTGGGTCGGGAAGATCCTCTGGAGTAGGAAATGGCAACCCACTCCAGTATTCTTGCCTTGAAAATCCCATGGACAGAGGAGCCTGGTGGGCTCATGGGGTTGCAAAGAGTCAGACATGACCGAGCACGATAGCACATACAGAGAGAACAAAAGATGAAACAAGTAGAGTCAACTAGATGAAATGAGGTAAAATTAGTAAGTGCTGTGAAGGAAATAAAGTGAAGACTGAGAAAGATAATAACAAAGAAGCCACTCAGGAAGCATCCTGGAAGAGGTGATACCTGATCTGAGAACTGAGGATGGGATTGATCCAACCACACAAGGAGAAGAGAATATTGTGCAAAGCAAGTGCTCAGTTCTCTACTTTATGAGGGTATTCTGCTTGGTCCTTGGGACACAATGGTGAAAAAAAGCCTATGGACACTATAATTTATTGGTGCTTGTGAACAAGTTGGAGGTGAATCAAATAATGATGGAAATAGAACCCCTTGTTTAATATATTGTTTGCAGATATCTTTGCTCATTTTGTAGGTGGCCCTTTAATTTTGTTGATAGTTTCCGTCTCTGTGAAGATTTTTAGTTTGTTACAGTCCCATTTGTTTATTTTTGCTGCTGTTTCCCTTGCTTGAGGAGAAATATACAAAAAATTATTGCTTAGACTGAAGTCAAAGAGATACTTTGCATGTCTTCTAGAAGATTTATAGTTTCATGTCTTACATTTAACTCTTTAATTGGTTTTGAATTTACTTTGAATATGGTATGAGAAAGTAGGTCAGTGTAAGTCTTGCATGTAACTGTCCAGTTTTCCCAAGACTATTTGCTGAAGAGTCTTTCTGCCTTTGTATATTCTTGATTACTTTGCCATAGACTAATTGCCTATATAAGTCAATATTCAGAAAACAAAGACCATGGCATCCGGTCCCATCACTTCATGGGAAATAGATGGGGAAACAGTGGAAACAGTGTCAGACTTTATTTTTGGGGGTTCCAAAATCACTGCAGATGGAGACTGCAGCCATGAAATTAAAAGACGCTTACTACTTGGAAGGAAAGTTATGACCAACCTAAATAGCATATTCAAAAGCAGAGACATTGCCAACAAAGGTCCGTCTAGTCAAGGCTATGGTTTTTCCATTGGTCATGTATGGATGTGAGAGTTAGACTGTGAAGAAAACTGAGTGCAGAAGAATTGATGCTTTTGAACTACAGTGTTGGAGAAGACTCTTGAGAGTCCCGTGGACTGCAAGGAGATCCAACCAGTCCATCCTAAAGGAGATCAATCCTGGGTGTTCATTGGAAGGAATGATGCTAAAGCTGGAACTCCAATACTTTGGCCACCTCATGCGAAGAGTTGACTCACTGGAAAAGACTCTGATGCTGGGAGGGATTGGGGGCAGGAGGAGAAGGGGACGACAGAGGATGAGATGGCTGGATGGCATCACTGACTCAATGGACATGAGTTTGTGTAAACTCCGGGAGTTGGTGATGGACAGGGAGGCCTGGTGTGCTGCGATTCATGGGGTTGCAGATTTGGACACGACTGAGCGATTGAACTGAACTGACTGAAGTGTGAATTAATTTCTGGGCTGTCTATTCTACTTCACTGATCTGTATGTCTGTTTTCCTCCCAGTACCATACTGTTTTCATTACCATAGTTTTGTCCTATAGTTTGAAATCAACTTGCACTATAGTTTGAAATTGCTCTTCTTTCAGCCTGTTCTTTCTCAAGACTGTTTTGTCTTAAAATTATTTGTCCTGATTCTGTGAAAAATTCCTTGGTATTTTGATAGGGATTGCATTGGATCAGAAGATTGTCTTGGGTATTATGATAATTTTAACAATATCAGTTCTCCCAGTCTAGAAGTACAGTGTATCTTTCCATCTGTTTGTGTTACCTTCAATACCTTTCATCAGTTATCTTACAGTTTTCCAAGTACAGGTCTTTCACTTCCTTTGTTAGTTTTATTCCCAGGTATTTTATTATTTTTTGATGCAATTGTGAGTGGGACTTTCTAGATTTTTTTTTCTTTCTGATAATTTAGTGTATAGAAATACCACATCTTTCTGTATATTAATTTTATATCCTGAAATTTTATTAAATTCTTTGGTGAGTTCTAGTAGTTTTTTACTGGTGTCTTTAGGATTTTCTATTTATATAGTATGTTATCTGCAAACAGTGACAATTTTATTTCTTTTCCAATTTTGATTACTTATATTTTTTTTCTTGTCTCATTTTTTGTGGCTAGGACTTCCAATACTATGTTAGATAAAAACTGGCAATAATGGGCATTTTTAGCCTGTTCTTTCTCTTGAAAAACTTCTTTTAGCTTTTTGCCATTGACTATGATGTTAACTTTAAGCTAGTCACATATGGATTTTATTATGTTAAGGTATGTTCCCTTTATACTCACTTTGTGAGAGGTTTTATCACAAATAAATATTGAAAAATTTCAGATGTTTTTCTGCATCTATTGAAATGATCATATGAGTTTTACTTTTTAATTTGTTAATGTAGTATATCACATTGATTGATTTGTTGATATTGAAAAATCCTTGCATCTCTGTGATCCCACCTGATCACAGTATATGAACCTCTTAATTGTTAGATTTGGTTTGCTAATATTTTGTTGAGAAGTTTTGCCTGTATGTTCATCAGTGTTATTGGTCCATAGTTTTCTTTTTTTGTGATATCTTTGTCTGGTTTTACTATTAGGGTGATGCTGGTTTTGTAGAATGAGTTTGGATGTACTCCTTCCTCTACAATTTTCTGGAATAGTTTGAGAAGGACAGATGTTGATTCTTCTCTAAATGTTTGCTGGAATTAACCTGTAAATGTCTGATCCTGGACTTATGTTTGTTGGGAGGGTTTTTTTTTTTTTAATGAATGATTCAATTTCATTATTGGCAATTAGTCTGTTCATACTTTTGATTTCTTCCTTTCTCTAGTCTTGGGAGAGTGTACATTTCTAGGTATTTGTCCAATTCTTCTAGGTTGTTCATTTTATTGATGTATAATTGTTTCTAATAATCTCTTGCTATTCTTTGTATTTCTGTGGTTTCAATTGTAACTTCCCTTTCATTCCTGACATTACTGATTTCAGACACTTTCTCTTTTTTACTTGACGAGTCTGGCTAAATACATTTTTGTATATCTTTTCAAAGAGCCATCTTTTAGTTTCATTAATCATGTATTGCTTTTTAGTAGCCATTTCATTCATTTCTCCTTTGATCTTTATGATTTCCATTCCATCTACTAACTTTGGGTTGTATTTGTTCTTTTTTTCTAGTTCATTAGGTGTTGGTTTAGTTGTTTGAGATTTTTCTTGTTTCCCAAGGCAGGTTTGTATCACTATAATCTTCCCTCTTAGAACTGATTTTGATGTATCCCAGAGATTTTGGATCATTTTGTTTTCGTGTCGTTTCCAGGTATTTAAAAATTTCCTCACTGATTTCTTCAGTGACCCATTGGTTGTTTAGAGCACATTGTTTAGCCTCCATGTGTGTATTTTTGCAATTCTTTTCTTGTAGTTGATGTCTTCTCTCTCTGTCTCTCTTTTTTTTTTTTTTTTTTGGTTATTCTGCTTGAGTAATTTCCACTACTTTTTCTGTTCACTGATCTGTTCCTCTGTATAATTTAATCTACTATTGATTTCTTTTTTTTTTTTAGTTATATTATTTTTCAGCTCTGTTTGATTCTTTTTCACATCTTTCTAATTCTGTTAAAAACCTCTAACTTCTTACTCTGTTCATCCATTCTTCTTTGAATTCTTTGAGCACCTTTATGATCATAACCTTACACTCTTTCAAGTATTTTGCTTATCTCCATTTTGCTTAATTCTTCTTCTGGGGTTTTATCTTACTCCTTCACTTGGAACATACTTTTCTCTGTCACCTCATTTTACTTAATTCACTGCTTTTATTTCTTTGTATTTGCTAGGTTAGTTTCATATCCTGATCTGAAGAAATGACCTTATGTAGGAAATGTCCTATGGGGCCCAGCAGGGCACTCCTCTCTGTCATCAGAGCTGTATGTTTTAGGGGTCCTCCTATGTGGGTTATATGGGTCCTTCTGTTGTGGTGGGTTGACTACTGTGGGCAGTGTGGTAGGAAAGCTGGCCACTGGTCTATTAACTATCTGACCTTGCCTTGTGTGGAGGCTGCCAGCTGCTGGTGTGCAGGAATATGTTCTGGTGCAGCTGGCTGCACTGTCAAGGGCATCCTGGTCCCAGGGCTGGCCCAGAGGCAACTGGCTATGGAGTGCTGGGGGGTCCTAAGGCAAGTGCTGACCCACTCATGGGTGGAGGTGGGTCCTAGAATGGCTGCTAGCTGTGAGGTCCTGAGATTATGGTTGGAGAAGGGTTGCATGGTTAGTGTCTGCCTGCTATTGGCTGGGGGGGGGGGGTTGGTGGGGAAAAGGGAGGGGTCCAACATGACAGAGCTGTTGATGATCTGCTGGTGAAGCCAGATCTTGACACGACTTTCTAAGAGATCCAGGATGTTCCAGAATTGGTGTTAACCTGCTAGTGGGTGGGGCTGAGGCCCTGGTAGCACCAGCCTGCTGGAGGAGGGGCTACGTGTTGACATGGCTGGCTGTAGGGCTTCACTAGTCCTGGGGCTGGTGGCTGAGGCTTACTCCTGGGGCTAATACTGGCCCACTGGTGGGCAGATCTGGGTCCTAGGGTCTCTGGCTATAGGGCCCAGAGGTTTCAGAGGTGGCTTAAGCCTGCTGGTAAGTAGTTTTAGGGCCCAGGGAGTTCTATGGTTAGTGCCAGCTGACTGGTGAGCAGAGCTGTGTTCCAGGGTCTCTGACTGCAGGATCCTGGGGCTCCTGGAGTGACTGTTGGCTGGCAGGTGGATAGGGCTGGGGCTGGGCTCTCTGGTGGGTAAGACCTGGTCCTATAACAACTGGAGGCTTGGGGAGTCTTAAGACAGCTGGCTTGCTGATGGGTGGGGCTATGTCCCTGCCCAGCTAGCTGTTAGACGTGAAGTGTCCTAGGACTGGTATTGGTAGGCAGAGCCAGCTCCTGGAGCTAGTAAGCTAGAAGGCAGATTCCAAAATGCTGCTTAATGGCACCAGTGTCCTTGTAGTAGGGTGAGCTCCCCAAAATGGCTCCTGTGAGTTTCTATGTCCCAGGGTGTTTGAATTGCTTCCTCCTTATCCAAAAGGCTTTCCAAGATCAATTTGTGTGTATTACCCAGCTTGCTTTCAAATCAATGCATCTACCTGGGGTCATAGAGCATTGAGATTTTGTGTGAGCCCTTTAAGAATACAGTCTGTATTTTTCATAGCCCCCTGGTTCTCCTGAAAGTAAGCCCCACTAGTCTTTAGAGCCAAATGTTCTAGGGGTTCAGCCTTCCCCGTGTAGGACCCATGGGACTGGGAACCTGATGTGGATCTTGGACCCCTCAGTTCTTAGGAAGAACCTCTGCAATTGTAATAATGTTCATTTATGTGTTACCTAACTGGGGGTAGTGGGGGGGATGGGTCTTGACTATATTGTGTCTTCATGCCTCCTATCTCACTGTGGTTCCTTCTTTCTATCTTTAGCTGTAGAAGTTCTTTTCTCCCTCTCCAGGTCACTCTCATAGATAGTTGCTCTTTGAACAGTTGTGAATTTTGGTGTGTCAAGGGCAGGAAGTAAGCTCAGGGTCTTCCTACTCTGCCATCTTGGTTACTTCACCAGATCTTCTTTTCTTATAAAATTTTGACTTAAGTTCTTTTTCTCCTCAAGATAGATCCTCTTACTAGAATATGTAGTAAAATAAAAAATGCAACCTATAGAGCTGCCACAATGTTCAGTGCATATTATTTGAACACTATTGCTAAAGCTATAAAAATATGAATGATTTGTAAAATTTCTGTGAGCTAGTAGAAATGTTTTTGGTGTCCTACATAAACCTGTCAGTTTGCAACATTGATTTCAACTATAGAACAGTTAAACATGGGCATATGAGTTAAGAGCCATAAGAATATTGAGAAAAGTGATTAAAACCTCAGAATTCCCAAGTCCATGCTTAACACTATATGCCTTACCCATATTGAAGCTAGTATTGACTTCATACTCAAGTTATCATTTAGATTGATGGTCATTTAGAGTAACATCAGCCTGGCAGTTTCCTTGGCCAGTATTTACATCACATTTCAACACTTATTAACGTTTACCTTAACCAAAGCCAATATTTTTTATCCTTGAGTCGAAGTAATGACTTTGGTAAATGACTATGTCATAAACCAGATAACCATATAAAAACTCACCACTAAAAACAGTTATATGCATATCATTTCCCCAATTGCCTCTATAATTAATAAGAAAACCACAATCTTATTTACCTCCCTGAAATGGGACGTTAGGTATTGATATTCACATACACACCTAATTATTTTCAGAGAACATTTGGCCATGTAAATTAAAAGGGCAGAAAAATTATCTGTTCTATCCAAGTAAATCTATTTTCCTCCATCTGGTACAAATTTGTGTTTTCTGAGTCAACTTTCTCTTTTCTATCTGGTTTCACACTATCAAAGTAATTAAATTAAATAAAGACATGATGGAAAATAAAATCAAACCACTTGTTTGAGCGTTGACAAAAAATTGATTTTTTGCTTTTAAAGTGGCTGCTTTGCCAACATATAAACATAGTAAGTCTTTAGACAGATTTATTTTCTCACTATTTCTTTTTCTGACTTACATGCTAATTTTGAAGTATGTTTATATAGACTTGTTTTAACATACTTATACATCCATATTAATCTGATAATTCTGCATGTGGAAATCTTTCCACAAAGGAAATAACTTAAAAAAACCTTGTGCATAGTTTCAATTTGTTATTACTCAGTCTAATGAAAAAAATAGAAACAAACTTAGATAGAAGAGTAAAACTAATTATGGTATATCATTCCATGGAAAATTGTATAAGCTTCTCAGAATTATAATTATGCAAACTTTATGACATATTGTTAAGTTAAAAATACATAATTTATAAAATTGAATATATAAGTATAATCTTACCTATATACAGTAAATAAAAATCCAAATTAAAAACTAGCAATATGGAGATAATATACCAAATTTGTTCTGTTATTGTGGTAAAATTACAGATGGTTTAAAAAGCCCTTGTTTTTTAAATTTCTAAAGTTATCACATTTTATTTTAATTTCATAGCTAAAATATTTATAAGCACACTCTAGACACACATTTTTCAGAGTAATTCCTTTTTTTAAAAAAAAATCTCTTTAATTCTAATAGTCAATTTCTTTCTTTAAACTCTAACCTTATATTGTCTTATAAATCTTGCTTTTATTCAATCATGCTTTTATTTACTTTTGGTTGAAGCAATTCCTTTTCAGCTCTGGGTTCAAAGGGGATATAATATCACCTGCATTCTCCCAATGTCCCCAGTGTGCTGTGAGATTTAATGAGACAACATATCTGTGCAGCACTTTAGACTCCATAGAGAAAGATGCTATATAAAAACAATGCATTATAATTATTTATGTTTTATAAAACCCACAGAGATATTAGAGCTACAATTTACCACAAGCAGACAGGGCTGGACTCAATCCAAATGTAGGCCAGACAATGTCCCTTAATGCCAATCTCTACAAGGCAGGAGAGGGAGGAAGTTGCTCCCTGCTCTGAGAGCACTAAAGGCAAACCCCACTCCTGCAATGTTAAAAACGTGATACTTTGGTTTTTATGTACAATCTTCTAAAAATTACAGTTTGTCATTTGTGTTTGCTTAATATACTGTTCTCCCTGGCTCTGCTGAGTTCCAACTGAGTATATTCTCAATTATTTATGAGAAATAAGCTTCCAGAACCAGGGTTAAAATTCAGCTATTACTCATTACTAGAAACCATCAGATGATCTGAGGCATTGTTACTAAGGAGGAATAACACAACTTCTGAATTGAATTAGAGGTCATTTAGTATAGCCACCCCTTATCTCATGTACAAATCTCTTAGCCAGCTCCTCATAAGTGCTCAATCACTTTCTGAGCATTTGTAGGAAATGGAGTGGGTTGCCATTTCCTTCTCCAATGCATGAAAGTGAAAAGTGAAAGGGAAGTCGCTCAGTCGTGTCTGACTCTTAGTGACCTCATGGACTGCAGCCTACCAGGCTCCTCAGTCCATGGGATTTTCCAGGCAAGAGTATTGGAGTGGGGTGTCATTGCCTTCTCCAAGGCATCTCTAAGGCTGGGTTTACTTTCTAAAAACAGCTCTGACACTTAGCATGTTCTACTCTGCATTTAACTAGATCCTGCCCTCCATTGTTCTGCTTTCTGAAATCTCTCTGTGTCCTTCCTCTGACTTAAGTCATTTCACTGTGCTTTGCTTCTTTGTTCATTTGTTTAGCCAACATTTACTTTGCAGATATTGTGTAGGCTCCCTGTGAGGCTCTGGGAACACACAGGTTTGATACTTCTCTCTCCTACAGGATCTCACAGTCTAATGGGACACAGACACCAGGATACAAAAATCATCAAATATGGTAAGTGCTATGTTGCAGGTAGGAAGTAAAATGCCAAAGGACAGAGTATCCTGCCTGAGAGCATTTACAAAGGCTTCCCAGAGGAGGTGATCTTTGTCCTCTGTTGAAAAGACGACTAGGAGGGTTAATATTCTGTCAACTGAAGCGATTGTCAAAGAACATAAAAATAGGTGTGAATGGTCCAGGCTTGTGCAGGGAAGGGTGAGAAATTCAGTGTGGTTGAAACTGAGTGGCAGGGATGGGGCTGAGGGACCTGCTGACAGCTTTATTTCCAACACTTCCAAGATTGGACTTTATGCAATGGGGCCAACAGAGATTCTGGAGCTGGTGAATGATGAGATCAAATCGGTCCTTAAGAAGATGACTGTAGCAATAATATAAGAAGATTAATGATTAGAGTGGGGAGAGTCTTATATTAAAAAGTTACTGTAAAAGTCTATGCAAGGCATGATGAGGCCAATGATAAGAATTTGGGAGTGAGATTTGAAAAATTAATGTTGGTATTGATGTCAATATATTGGATATAAGAATCAAAGGTATGGAAGAAACAAAAATCGAATCTGAACAGATGGTGACATCATTAACAACAACCACAAAATATAGGAGGCAGAGCAATTTGGGCCACAATAGTAAAGTCTTGAAATGCCTCAAATTCCTTTTCTTCTGGAGATGCCTTGGAGAAGGCAATGACACCCCACTCCAGTACTCTTGCCTGGAAAATCCCATGGACTGAGGAGCCTGGTAGGCTGCAGTCCATGAGGTCACGAAGAGTCAGACACGACTGAGTGACTTCCCTTTCACTTTTCACTTTCATGCATTGGAGAAGGAAATGGCAACCCACTCCAGTGTTCTTGCCTGGAGAATCCCAGGGACGGGGGAGCCTGGTAGGAGGCCATCTATGGGGTCGCACAGAGTCAGACACGACTAAAGCAACTTAGCAGCAGCAGTAAGGTCATAAAACAAGTTCTGATGTCAAGTATGAGACTCCTATAGGATACTCAGCGGCAATGTCCAGAAGTCAAGTGGCCTATCGGTCTACAGCTTGGGGAAGAGGTCAAAGCTGAAAAGAAATTAGAAAAAGATATTCCAAATAAAATAAACAAAAGAAAATTATTTAGAGGAACTCAGTTGAATACCTAGTGAGGCACTGAGATGATACCCCTTATCCTGTTAATTCTGCTGACTCCATGAACTCATTCAAAAGATAATACTATAAATACTATAAATGAGAAATGAATGAAAGGAGCTTAATTTAACTACACTTTCCTCTGCTATAATTTACATTTGGGTTTAATTTTGTTGTTGTTGAGTGTGGTTCTTTTCCTGTATCTGTTTTACATGTAATCTTGTCACTATCATTCTTTTCTTACTCATCTGTCTTCCCCAAGGCATCTCCAGAAGAAAAGGATGTTGAGGCATTTCGAGACTTCTTATTCTTAAAAAATTGCCTTATTATCCCCCACCCTCTACCACACATACACTATTACTGGGAAGTTGACCAATGAGGCTCACAATTGCACATGAACTTGGTTCTCTCTCTTACCAAGTGGCACCTGCCTTTTCCATTTCTTTATTTTTGCCCCCTGACTTTCAACAGACATCGGCCATAGAAGATAATGCTCATGAACCTGCTAGGAAAATACTGGAAAGACACTGAGGATTCTCATTAGCCTAGAATTTCTAGAACTGCTGGTTTTGCCTCTTGCTAATGACTGTTTAAAATGTTTTCAATTCTGCTTCTTCTCAGGCTGATCCAGCCTCCCGCTTCAGGCATTTTTTCTGTTCCTATGCACTCCATTCTTGTGGTGCTATATATAGCTTACTCTATCAAGTTCCTCTATTCCTCCCATAGGATGGATTATTTCCCCCAGTTCTCCCCAATCCATCATACAAATGAACTCCTCACAAGCCAGTACCTAAGGGCTCTCCATACATATCTGATCATATCTGATTCAAGGGAAATACAGATTGGGTGATCATGGGTAATGCCACATGTCTCAAACAGAATAACTAGGTGGAGTTTATATAATTTCCAAATAGCCAGTGGAAAGGAAGTTTCATATAAAACAGAACTAAATCTCTTTTTATTTTAGACATTCATTTTGACAAATTCAAAACACTATCTCATTACTAAATTCAAACACAAACTTGATCATTGTAAAGCAATATAAACCAAAAGATACAGATTTCTAAACAAATATATAGACCTGAAAAGGCCAAGTTATATAAGAAAAACTCATGTTTCAAACTATTGTGCATCATTTAAGTTTTACAGTACCATGCATGAAATTTTAGTTTCCTCGGCCTTTGGAAATATTAATAAAAAACAGCACTGTATATCCATTTACTTTGGGTCTGCTGATTTTATTATTTTCAATACTAATAAAAAGTTATATAAGTATGCTGGTCAGATTAATTCTAATTTCATGCTTTTCCCAGTGATTATGGTTCTACATATAATTTTCAAAAGAACTGAGATGACATAAAATTTCTTCCTATGACTAATTTTCTTTATAGATTAATACTACTAAAAATTATTCCCCAAATTAAAAGCAGTTAACTTTCTTTTCAGTAAAATGTTCTTTTTTCAGCTTTATCAAGCATATATATCTGTCTTAAGAAACAGAAGGGGAAAAGGCAAGTAAAGTAAATAAAAATGAAGAGAAGATAAATCTGTTCACTAGTCTCCTAAATGACCCCAGTGCAGAAAAGGCTTTACTGAGGGCAATTGCTTGGGAAATGCAATTTCAGTGTTTTTGTGTGTGTGTGTTTTTTTATGCCATTGGTGATATATCTACCAATTTCAGTGCTGTGTAGAGAATAGGAACGTCATTCTAAAAGCAGCTCTGATTTTAGAAATCACTTGGGATGAACTGTCAGAAAATACTCCAAACTATGTTCTAATTGCTGTAAACTCACCTGAATTTTGACAAAAGCAATAGCTTGATTTTAATTTTTAATTTTTATTAAAAATCCACAATCAAAAGATAATTATTTTTTCCGTGTGTGACTCATATCAGATTTCTGTATCAGAATCTGAATTTATTTGTATGCCTTGAGTGATTTAAAAAAGTATGGCAGGCAAGACTTTCCTAAAGAAGATAGGCTATTCCCAGAAATGAACTATTTTTAGAAGAAAGAGAAAATGATAGTGAGAGTTTTTAAGAAAGTATCAATGATATGGGCATATACTCTGGATAAGAACTGGGTCAGTTGGAAACATAACCTATTGATTGGCTACTTTATCTTTCCTGTTTTTCATTTCCTTAAATTGACATTTGAAGCCAAGACCATTATAGTCTTCTTTGGAGCACCCTGCCCGCTAGGAGCACCCTGCCTATGTGAAGTTGGCTGATTTGGTCTTTCTCCTCTGCTACATTGTAACAACTTGAAGGCAAGAACTATGTCTTATTCATCTTATATGTTCTTAATGCCTGATATAGTTTTGAGAACAGAGTAAGAGGATAAAAAAATCAATTGAAAGAATGAGTGAGTGAGTAACTGAATCTATTCCATAAGGCAGCTGCATTTTACTAAGTTAGGAAAAAAATGACAGATTAAGTCCTCAGGGGGAGAAGGATGCTACTTCCAAAAGAGTGCCTAGCACTTCTCTGGGAACCTAAAGAGTAGATTTTAGAATGTATTCTCACATAACGAGAACAGCACTCTGATCTGGCAGGAATGTCAATTGCCAGGCTGTGGTTAATAATAGAGGGATACTACAAGCACTTGGAAAGAAACAACTTGTACTGCTTAAACCGACATATTCTAAACGAGCTTAATTTTCTACATTATGAATTCTGCTAAAACACCCAGACAACCTGATTCTAGTTTTCATAGTTGTTAAAATAACTACATTATTTATATTTTACTGAATGGGTGACTTTTTTTTTTACCATGTTTTGTAATAAATAAATTTACTTATTGTTTGTTTAAACAAACAATAGAAAATTTGTGTAACAGAGGGCCTGAAGAATGAGTTCAATTGATCATCTACTAACTTTCATACTAAATTAAACATAGATTTGCAAAAGTCTGAAGATATTCCATCACACTTTATGATCTAAGCCTTTGAAAGTGGTAAGGAGATGTATTATTGATATCAGTCTATGGTATTTTAAGAGGTACAAAAATGCGATTTGTTTGATTTCTTATACCAGTGAATCTCTGTTACCAATGTATACTTGACTAATAATAATAATATAGTTTCAGTACTCACTGTGATTAAGAAAGGCTTTCAACCCCCAATTTTTATTATCTCACTGGCACAAGACTTTAAACCTAGAGATACAGGCTAGGATGTAAAGGAATCAGCTCTTTAGCAAAAGCAGCACCCTTTAAGGATGAGGAAAGTGAGCCTTGTAGAGAAACATGAACTCTGATGGGAAAAGAGGTCTAGTCTATTGTAATAATCATAATGCTTACTTCAAGCTTCCTTCTATGTCTTGTGTGTGTGTGTTTTTTTTTTTAGTTTGGTTCTTGCTGTTATCAGCACAAATTGCCCCAAAGAAAAGGAGATTGCTCCTTTTCTTAATCTAAAAACAAAAACTACAGTTGAAATAAAATGCTTTCCCTTTGTTCTTTTTCATACAATTAGGTCTTAGCATTAACAGTCCAAAGAAAATTTAAGAAAATAATTGAGATATAAATTCAATAAATACAAAGTTAGATATAATGCATATACTTATATATGTGGTAATTAATGATTAATACCATCACCTACTAGGCACTACAAACTTTTTATGTGTTCTATCTTAAACTATGCTTTGGTAATTTCTGAGATGTCCTTAGTGTTAAACATTGTTGTTCTTTTAAGAAAATCTCCATAAAAACAGTTTTTATAGCCTCCCAAACACAACTCCCAAAGGTCCCTCTATTTTTGTTTTTCAAACACAGTGCCCATATAAGATTCCAACTAGAAGCTGAGTCAAGTACTTTCTACTACTCTGTTGGTCCCTGCTTGTGATTATCCCTCTTATTAAATCATAAACATATCCCTCTGAGGCCATGATGCTCAGGCTTGACTCACTGGATACTACTCTTACAGAGTCACTTCAAATGCTCTATGTGCTTGTGTGCTAAGTTGCTTCAGTTGTGTACAATTCTATGTGACCCCAGGGACTGTATGTAGCCTGCCAGGCTCCTAGGTTCCTGGCAAGAATACTGGAGTCGTTTGCCATTTCCTCCTTTGGGGGATCTTCCCGACTCAGGGATTGAACCTGTGTCTCACATCCCCTGCATTGGCAGATGGGTTCCTTACCACTAGCATGACCAGTGTGCTACCACTAGCACCTCAATTACTCTACAGTGAGATTCAAATATAGGTGTATTTTTTAAAGCTCAGGAAATTCTAATATGCAGCTTATTTGAAATTGTTGTTCTTAGAGCTGACTATAGAAACATTTTATGGAAAAATTCTAACGATAAAGACAGCTACTGTTTTTGTACTTATTATTACTTTTTTTTTTTTTTTTACTATTTCTTTGAGTTTTAAAAAATGTTGTCCTGTCACTTTGATCCAATGATTGGTAACTCTTGTAAGAAAAATCATCTCTATTATTAAGCAAAACACAAAGTTCCCTAAGAGGGAAGTGACATTTTACTTGAAGAATGGTACGACCCTAAATTATTTTGGGAACAGAGCCAGATATAAGAAAATTAATTAATTACCTTGATGATTGTCTCTTCAGAACTCTCCTGTGCTCATGTGTGGAGGGTTTGGAGTTTATGTTGAGAGTTTCCTTTGCAACTAAATACATACTTAAGCATGCTACCAGAACTATGAGGTTATGCAGCAAGATAGGGATCATTCAGAGAAACTAATACCTTTTTCCTCTGTGAATACTTAAAACTTAAGTGCCTTTGAGCCCAAGAGTATTCTTGGGTCCACATCAGAGATTTTTATGATTCTATCACATTTGTGAGTTTTTTGGAGTTCAAATTTATTTCTATATCTGAGGTTTAACATGTATGGCTTTGAAATCCTTCCAGAATCTGTTACCTATGGGGAAAATTTCAAACTTTTAATTTAGAAAACTATTCACCATGGAATAAAATATTAAAGGATAGGTAAAACTGATTTAATTGCAAGATTACACATACACATACTGTGTGTGTGTGTGTGTCTCTGTGTGTGTCTGTGTGTATATGTAAAGACAGACTGAATAAAAATCTTGATGGAGAAAATTAACAAATTATATTCAGTTGTCTAAAGAAATGGCAAATCAATGTCCTTATCAGAGAAAAAGCAATTAAAATTAATTCATTGGCTTCTAAAATGATCTCTTCTCACATGGCATCCCTTGGAGGAACATTATTTTCAATGATATGCTTACTTAATACAACTATTTGCAAAGGGACAACTACTTCAGTGAGCTGAAGATTTTACTTACATTTGGCCTATTGCATCTTTCCCTTTGTGTTGGAAAACTCAGTTAAAATTCACATAGACTGTCAGCTAGAGTAGGCACTCAACTCTGAAATCACTCTGCTGACTCAAATTGTGTTCTGGAGGAAACTGGTCAAGCTACATTTGACACAATGTAGAGCAACTCAACAACATATGCAGAAGTGACATGGCCTGGAAAACGGAACCAAGCATGTCCTGCTGCTTCAACTTCAACTATCATGCAGTGTGTGCAAGAGTCTAAGAGAAAACAGACTTATGAGTCCTTTCACTGCTGAGAAAAGGAAAAAGAGGGAGAGAGAGGAGAAGAGGCTCTGTCATGCATCTTGTGTGCTGCACACTGCCTGTGAATTTTGAACAAGAGATTATGGACAACCACACTCTGCATTTTGAAGTAGGATGACCAAAACTCTATTAATCCATTTAAAGACTGAACGACATGGTACAGGCATCATTATGGAGGAACTGAAAGTTGATTTAGATCCACCCTCATGGAACACTGCAAGTGGCATACACCATTACTAAAGCAATATGTCATTTATAAATTAAATACACTGCCAAACATTTGTCCAAAATAATCTTTTCTAGAGCATAATGAAAGGAGAGCAGTGGGAACAAATAATAGAAGTCTGGCTTTCCAGCTAAGACCTAGATTGAAATGATGTAAGTTAACTTATTTAAAGGTAATCAAATTAAACAAACAAAACAATTTTATTTTTATGGAATGGATAGAATTTTAGAAGAAAGTAATTCGATGCTATAAAGGACACAGTTTCACAGATCTCAATTTCTTCTTTTGTTAAAAGATGAAACCTTAGTTAGTAGATGATCTGTGAGGTCCCTTTTACCTTTAAAATATTCTGTTCTTCTACAAGTGAGATAAATTATCTAGTAGAGGATAAGAAGCTATATTGTCCCTAATTGTCATTTTATTTGCAGACCATAAAAAAAGACAATTAACAGTACCAGGCTCACTATTCAGTATACTTTCAATTTTAAAATGTAGAATTAATTACAACCTTATTGAAAAATAACATTAACAATAAGAAAATAAAGTAATAATCATGATATGTTGACGATGTAAATGAATCACAATTAGCTCTCTGTTCACCTTAATCCTTAAAGACTTTTGTACTAGTCTGTCTGGTCTGTCTTCAGCCCTTCACTTTTCCCCTCATTACCCTTGAGCTCAGCACTGACCAAGCCAGGCAGCCTCCCAATCCAGGTTGCCCTCCCTGTGTGACTCCATCAGGCTTTCAAACTCCCTGTCAAGGCCATGGACATGGTTCTGACTCACGGTCTACCAAACACACTCAAGGATGATCAGCTTAGTGCCAAGCTCTTCCCACCAAAAATATTATTTCAGAGAGATGGTGACACAGCACATGCGAAACTGTGGACATTTAAAGCCAATCACTATAAGAGTACCTTACTGATTATCATTTACTGATTTTAACTTTTTTGTTTCTTTTAAATTGTGGTAGAATAACATAACATTGACCATCTAATACATTTTTAACTTTAATAGTTTTAAGTACATTTACACTGGTGTATAGCCTCATTAGCATCCATCTCCAGAACTTTATCTGCCCAAACTGAAACTCTTGTATTTAATAAAATAATAACTCTCTATTCTATGCCCCGCCCCCTCAGCCCTTGGCAACCACCATTCTACTTTCTGCTTCTATGAGTTTGACTATTCTAGGTATCTCACATAAGTGAAACATATAATACAATACTTGTCTTTGGGGGATGAGCTTATTTGATATCAACTTTTGATGTAAATTAGTTACAGCAGGCAGATAGCTACATATCAGCAGAGAAATGGGGGCAGGAGCCAGGTGGCAGGAAGTCACACAGTGGGGGCCCATAGGCAGACAAAAGAAAGCAGGAAATGATAGGAAATTGGGTGATAAGTGTTTGAGCAGCAAAGAAAGGTGGGGAAAGGTGGGAATCTCTCAAGTCCAAAAGTAACCCTTTGCTCACTTTGCTCGCCTTACCTTTCTCATACTGCACGAACACCATGACACTTCTGTGTGTTTTAGTCGCTCAGTGGTGTCCAAGTCTTTGCGATCCCACTCTTTGTGATCCCATGGTCTGGGATGCCATGGACTGTTGCCCTACAGGCTCCTCTATCCATGCAATTTTCCAGGCTAGAATGCTGGAGAGGGTGGCCATTCCCTTCTCCCGGGGATCTACCCAACCCCAGGGATTGAACCTGGGTCTCCCACATTGCAGACAGATTCTTTACTGTCTGAGTCACCAGGGGAGCCCAGGACATTTCTGATTTAAGCTAACGGTGGGGGGGGGGGGTGCAGAAATCCCTCCTCCCATCAGGAAAATGGAGCTGGGATGAAAATCAGGGAAGTCGACCCTCAAACTCCTCCTTCACCAGTGAATATTCCACCCTTTCATTGTATGCCCCTCATAACTAGCTTGCCAAAGAAACTCAATGTGGCAGCTCCTCACCTGCCTGCCTGCTTTCCCACTAAGAGTGTATCCTTGGTTATATAAATTTTCACTTTACCTCTCGGCTTCATCTCCTAATTATTTTGTGATGAAGAAAGAACCTCAAATTCACCACCACCAACAATTTTTTTAGGTGAATGTGTAAAACTGGAGGAGAATCACAGTTCTAATTATGGGCTATTAATAGACAACCACTTAGTTTTAGAGAATTTGCTTATCATTGTAGGAAATAAGGCCTGAAAAGGAGAGTTGGAGCTGACTTCTGGGTTGCAAATATTGTCTCCTTTACCACTTCCTTCAAGCTGGCTGTCTCTTTTTCTTCACTTCTCCCTTATTTGTCAACAATGTTAACATCCTTCAAAGTCTTAGTGTCTCCATCTAAATTGCAAAGGGTTTTGTTTCTTAGGTTATTAAAAAAGAAGAAAAGCACATTTTGGTCTCATACTAATAAAACAAAATATCATTCAGGTAACCAGCTAACTCTTCCATTGTTAAGTATTTAAATTTATTTTTTTTTTTTTACTAGGCAGCACCTTTTTTTTTTTTTTTTTGACTAATCAGCAGAAGGAGAAGGGGATGACAGAAGATGAGATGGTTAGATGGCATCACTGACTTGTTGGACATGAGTTTGAGTAGGCTCTAGAGTTGGTGATGGACAAGGAAGCCTGGCATGATGCAGTCCATGGGGGCTGCAAAGAGCTACACATGACTGAGCGACTGAACTGAATCAGCACCTTATTTCTGCTTTATTTATCCTCTGCTCACCCTTTGTACTAGGAACATTTTGCCTAGATATGCAAATCATTGCAGGCTGACCTTGATAAATGGTCTGTGTTTGTATAATTTAGATTAGTTCAGTAATTGTTTGGAACAGAGGCCAGAAATCTTCCCAAGGGTATTAAACATTCACTTTCTGGACTTGGTGGTCTGAGGAAGGGAAGGTGAGACCAAGTTGCTTTACCACCTTTGCTCCAAGGTCATATCTCCTCTTGCTGCCTACAAGCAGCTGTCTTGAATCCATCAGCTGGAAGCAAGGTGAAAAGGAGTATTCCTTGGATTTTCCAAGATGCTAAGATGTGGTGAAGCTGGCTAACCTTTAGAAAAATCGCAAAGCCAAATGGAAAAGGTGATAAAAGTGGTCCTGTGGCCTTTAGACATGACTAGCAATCTGCTGTGGTTCTGCTTTAAAGAGCTGGTTCCCTAGAAGAGTTCTTGAGAGACTAGTTGGCTGACTGCTAGCTTTACAACCTATTTTAAGTTTGTTTTCTTATATAGAACTATTTCTTTTTTATCTTTTAAAATATCTAAGGGCTCTTACCAACAATGAATACCAGAAGGATTAGGATAACCTCTAAGAATCCTGAGTTTGTTAAAATTTATTTTACTGAAGTATAGTTGATTTACAATGTAGTATTAATTTCTGCTGTACAGCATAGTGATATATATACATTCTTTTTCATATTATTTTTCATTAAGGTTTATTACAGGATATTGAATTGGTTCCCGGGCTTTGGAGTAGGACCTTGCTGTTCATCCATTCTGTGTATAACAGTGTGTATCTGCTTATCCCAAACTCCAAATACCCCCATTCTGGACCTCCCAACCTCCTTGGCAAACACAAGTCTGTTCTCTATGTCTGTGAGCCTGTAGAATCCCAAGCTTGATCTCTATCCCTTTGCTCCCCTTACCTGACTGACAAGAGGCTTAGTCCTGAACAGCTTTCTGAATGACAGAATTCACTACTGACCACAGCAGCCTCCTCAGAGAGCCTTGCTGCTTAGCATTTTTTCTTCCATCAATCCAAAGCTGTTTCCTTTAATATCCTCCCCGACGCCATCCTATCCCTTGAGCCCACAGCCAACACATTTTCATTCTTTTTCCAGACTCTCTTTCATGAGCACTGCTGTAATTTCTACCCCAGTTCCTCATTCAACTAACTATATAAGATATCCGGATGCCTGTTCTGGCAAGACTGCAAATTCCTTTGTGACGTGGTTACTTTTTCTAACATGTTCTGGCTAGCTCACAGACCAATCTTAGAAGGTAATGCCTATATCTGAACCCAATGACAACCCAGTTCATCTCCTCAGGAAAGAGTGTGACAAACACCAACCCTGTTCTAGATGCTATGCAACTTTTAAAATATGAAAATGTGTATATGGTCAAAAATTCAAACATGCCTATAGACATATGCGGTGGTGGCTGTTTAGTTGCTAAGTTGTGTCTGACTTTTGCAACCCCATGGACTGTAGCCCACCAGGCTCCTCTGTTCATGGGATTATCCCAGCGAGAACATTGGAGTGGGTTCCCATTTCCTTCTCCACTGGATCTTCCTAGATGCGGGACTGAACCTGTGTCTCCTGCATTGCTAGGTGGATTCTCTACCTATGAGCCACCAGGGAAGCCTATAGGCATAGAGATGCCTCTGATTTAAAAACAATCCCTCCCCTCCTTCAAAGCCTCTAGGCCCACATCTCCCCAGCACCGGTCTCCCCTTCCCCTGCCTCCCACCACAAAGGCAACTACATGGTATCTCTTAAGAAAACAAATTCTTTACATGCACAGCTAAGTAAGTAAATGGCTAGAGATGATAGGGTTGAGCTGTTTCTTCCTCAAGCCTCATATATTTTAACAGGAAAGCCCTTCCATAGCTGGAAATTGGCTAAAAAGTGAGTCGGCAAATGTGCTAAAATAGAGTTATGGTGATACTGGCTAACCTTTCCAGAAAAGCAGAAATTACATCCAGATTACATTGTTCATAAATGAGGTCCTATGGCCTTTATATCTGACAGGCAAAAAAGTATGATCTTTACTTTGTTTTTTTCTAAGTTATGAGTGAAGTTGAATCTTCTTTAATGTTTATTAACCATTTGCATTTATCAACTATGTCTTTTACTCATTTTTCTCCTTAATATATTTATTTCACCTAGAAGTGATTCTGGTGTTAAATATTTAGGTTGAGATCCAATTCTATTTTTTTTTTTTTGCAAACACCTAGCCTGTTACCTCAGTATTATTGAATAATTTATTTTTTCCCCACTGATGTGAAATGTCAACTTCATTTTACTTTAGATTATTTCTATATATCCTTTAGATGTGTTCTAAATTTCTACCTTAATCCAGTGAATTTCTATTACTTCTTAATGCAGAATCTATTTTAGTTATGATTTCATGATACATTTTAATATCTGGTTCAGATATTCACAGCTAATTTTGCACATGTATTTTTCAATTTTAAATGTAGAATTGTCAGGTCCAAAAAAGTCTTGTTGATTTGGGAAAAAAATATATATATACTGTAACGCATGTATATATATTTATATATTTTACATATGATTAAAAAATGTTAAAATACTGGTGATATTGAACCTTGCTATTTATAAGAGAACATGTTTTTTCTTATATATATTTATAAATATATATTTATATTTATATAAATCATGTTATACATTTATTATATATCATATATAATTAATTATTATATATGATATAATCATATAATATATAAACATAATATTTGTTTTAATATTAGCAATATATTTATTCATATATTAAAATATATTTACAACATATAAACATTATTATATTTTATTATTATAAAACAATATATTTATAATATATAAACATATGATATTATATATTATATAGTTATCAACATATTATAGAAAAATTATAGAATTATTATTTATATAAAATTATATGTTATATATTTATTAATTATATATGAATATATGGGTAAGTATATATTTATATTATATATAATTTATAAATATATATAAGAAAAAGCAATGTAAAAACATGTTTTGCTTTGAATGTGTGCTCAGTTGTGCAGTCGTGTCCAACTCTGTGACTGCGTGGACTGTAGCCCACCAGGCTCCTCTGTCCATGGGATTCTCCAGGCAAGAATACTGGAGAGGGTTGTCATTTCCTTCTCCAGGGGATTGTCCAGACCCAGGGATTGAACTAGTGTCTCTTGCCTCTCTTGCATTGGCAGGCAGATTCTTTACCACTGCGCCTGCTAGGAAGCCTGCTTTGAATAGCAAGGTTCAATATCACCAGAATTTTAATATTTCTTGTATATATTTATATATATTTCTAGCAGGAATTTTCAAGATCTTCTTCACATAAACATTTTTATTAACTTTATGGGAGCTGGTATATCTTTTGTTGTGGTGGTTGCACTTGTAAATGGGATAACATTATATTGTCTAAGTGGTTACTGATTATGGAAAGGCTATTTAATTTCTATATATTAATTTTAAAACCAAATATATTTCTAACACTGTTTCTAGTATTGTTTGTGCTGATTCTCTTGGTTTTCTGAGCATATGACCCTATTAACTAAAAACATGATAATTCTGCTTCTTTCTTTATACTTCTGATTTCTTTCTCTTGGTTAATTTCATTGGCTACCATTTCCTGAGCAATGGAATTATAGTATGGCAGATGTTTTAGATTGTTCCAATCATGGTCGTTTCATTTCCTTTTTAAAATGACTTATTGCTTGCTAGGGGCTAGGAAACTAAGCCTCTAGCTTAGTTCCTAGGGTCACTTCAAGCTTAGATCCAACCTACAATCTAGCTCACACTGAGAAGAAGAAAATGTCTCCTCATGAGATTTGGAGGGTGGAAGTGAGGCAGACTGTGCCGTGCTTCTGGTCTGTTGATACTCTAAACCAGGAGGTTTTCTCAGTCATACAGAGACCCTGTGTCTAATGCCTTCTTTTGTAGGTATTGAGAGGTAGTGGGCAGAGCATTTGTTTTGCTGCCATAGGTCATACCTGAGCTGGTGTGGTCAGGGACTAAGTGTTGGCATCGCTGGATCTCCCCTACTTCGTAATCCCAATGGTGGCAGCAGCTCTCCTGGAAGGCCAGTTTTAGACTGGCATTCTGGGTGACAGACTTGGAAGCCACGCCTAGATCTTGCTCCACAGTCTTCAAACCATTTCCTAATCACTTCTGCCACGCGACCATATCTGAATACTAATATTAGTTAGAATGGCTTCTGTTATCTGCCAACCAACTCCAATGATAGAACACCCTTATCTTGTTCCTAAATTGAAAGGAAATGCATTTAGAATTCTAATATTTAGCCATGAAATATGTTGTTGGCTTTTGAAAATGTGTATGCCTATGCGCACACATACAAATATATTTGCATAATGCCTTTGAAATACTTCTGAAATTATTCCTTTAATTTCCTCTATATTCATGGTTATTTACTCTTCTCATTTATAATTTCATGGTCTCTTTTTTCCTCCTTAGTTTCTTTAGCTTCCTGCTTTGAAAGCCAATTTATAGTAAATATATATCCATTATCCATCCACTGTTTTTAAAAAATGTTCTATATTGATACATGTTACTTTAAAACTTGTTTCCACCATCTTTTTCATGTACACACACGTGTGTGTTTTTAAAGAGTAGAAGCCACCTTTTACTTCTGTTAAATTTCATCTTATTAGATTTGGCCTAGAGTTTTATAATCCAATATATTATTTTTACCTTTCAAGTTAGTTTCATCTGCAAATTTGACCAGAATGCAATTTACTTAGAAAGAAGTTAAATAGGAGAGGATTAAAAATAAAAGCCTGCTGCAAACCTTTAGAAATCACATTAGAGACTGACATTAATTTTTTAAATTAACATATTAGTCCAATCTTCAATCAGTTCTGAACCCACTAAGCTATGCTCACACTTATCCCACATTTCTTCACATTTCTTCACCTTAATTTAGATCAAGATGTTGTGTTAAATTTCTCAAATAATTCACAATTTCCTAGGAGGTCAAGACCCATTTTACAAAATAATTGTTTCAATAAATTTTTAAAAATACTTCTTATAAAAATACTTGAGACAGCAAAAGAGACACAGATGTATAGAACAGTCTTTTGGACTCTGTGGGAGAGGGAGAGGGTGGGATGATTTGGGAGAATGGCATTGAAACATGTATAATATCATATATGAAATGAATCGTCAGTCCAGGTTCAATGCATGATACTGGATGCTTGGGGCTGGTGCACTGAGACGACCCAGAGGGATGGTATGGAGAGGGAGGAGGGAGGGGGGGTCAGGATGAGGAACACATGTATACCTGTGGCGGACTCATATTGATGTATGGCAAAACCAATACAATATTGTAAAGTAGTTAACCTCCAATTAAAATAAATTTATATTTAAAAAAATAAATACATTTCTCACCTTTGGAAAAAAAACACAAATTTCTACAAACCTCAGTTCTAATGTAACACCTATAGTATCCCTTAAAATAAAAAAATTATCTACTTTAAATATTTCCAGCATTTCCCCATCATAGATCAGTGGTTCTGAATCATTCATTGCTGCCTTCTCTGTTATGTCAGTTGCAAAGGAATGAAATATTGTTAGACTGCACACATATTTATAAACACTTAATTTATACAATTTTGTCCTAACTACTTTGCACTTCTCAATGCCAAAATATTTTGAATGCCTATGTGTCTATATAAAGCATATATCTAATAAATACAATATATATATTTACACATAAAGTAAACACATAAACTCAATTATAAGATATACTAACAACTTAATAATCATTTTTATGATGAAAAGAATATAGCGAATAAAGTATTAAGTGTATCCACTGGCTTTTGAGATGCAGTTAGATGTGAAAATGTGGGTGTTAGAATGGACTCTGACTCCTAAGGATCTCTTAGAAGGCTGGTTGTCCTCATCTCCATCAGAAGATACATTATTTTCCTTTTCAGACAAATGTGTGATTTGGTCCTTTTGAAATACGGAGTCAGGTTTCTAGTCTATAGCAGAGGGTGTCTCTCAAGGATGGAGGCTATGATTGACAAGAACTGGGATCATCCGCTCCACCTCCTTGCGCCTCTTCTGCCCCTCCCCGCAGCTCTGTTATATTCTTATTTTACTGGATGCCACGAAGTGTTTTCTACAAGTTTCCAAAACCACAAAAGAATATTATACACAGCAGGAAGGAGTAGAAGTTACTGAAGGGACTGAGTTTCAAATAATAATTTAAAAGCTCAATCTTGCTTCTCATATGCTTAAATTCATAGCACTACTCCTGTCAGCAGCTTCAATTTCTGGGAATGCAAAAACTGCTCTAGCCAACAGTGGGTTTTGCTGAAGTTTACTCACATTGTTTTGAATAAATAATTTTGTAACAGCTTTGGAGTGCAGCATGAGAGGGGAGGAAGGGCAAGGAAGAAATATCTAAATCTAAACATTTATAAAGTATAGTCATAAAGTGCTCTTACTCATGTACTTACCAACATGTACTTACTCATGAGTGATATCATGTTTTACATATAGACCTTATTGGGAAAATGAAAAGGCTTTGGTATAAAAAGAAAAGCCTTTAAAATGTAACTTTCAGGCACTTTTTCCAATGCCTAATGGAGTGCTTTAAAACCTAAAACCAGGAATCTAGGAATTATTTGCTTCTGGTTTCCAATAAAGCTTCATTAATCAACACAGATCACTAAAAATCAGTAAAATGTCATAAAAGCTTGCATTCTATTTTCCTGAAAAACTAACTGTGTCATTTCTCTAGTGAATGGTTAGAAAATGAAATGGATTAGACACGTCCTAAAATACAAATTAGTAGTTCATGGAAAATAGGAACTACATGTATGTCTGTACCTATGTATAAAATATATGTACAACAGTGGTTTAGCTTGCATGAGAACTTTTTATTCCTTACCATCAATTCATTTATTTATTCCTCTCCTATTTTAAAAGAATCATAATGTTTATTATTATTATTATCCACTTTTTATAAACAAAGACAATAGGACTTAAGAGCTTAAGAAACTTGCATAAGATAACAAATTAGTAAATGGGGATCAGGGTTTATCCCAGCAAATCTGAGCCCAGGATAGATCCTCTTCAGCATAAATACTACATGGACTACCCTAAAATATTTGGCAAGAAATTGTTACCTGCATTGTTCTCTGGACAAAAATTATGAATCATCTAACAGAACTCAAGAAATTAAGTTAAACATGTTGAATGCCATGTCTTAAATTCACTCTATTTATAGAAAACACATCCCCAGGTTGTGCAGTGGCAACGAATCTGCCAGCTGATGCAAGAGATGCAGGTTCAGTCCCTGGGTTGGGAAGATCCTCTGGAAGGGGAAATGGCAGCCTACTTCAGTATTCATGTCTGGAAAATTCCATGGGTAGAGGAACCTGGCGGGCTCCTCAGGAGGTCACGAAAGAGTGGGACATGACTTAGTGACTGAGCATGCATGCATAACACTCCTACTATTTAATAAATTTCAGTTTTAACTTTAATGATACAGATTTGAAATCCAGAAATTCTTCCTTTCAATCCTGACTCTGCATTAACTAGATGACCCTGAATATGACAACTAATCTCTCTGAGTATCTGTTCTTCTGTAACTGGTACTCCACCTGATTGAACTGCTATGATGATTAATGAGATAAAAGAAATGGGCATGAGTTAGATAATAAGAACATGATTTAAATAAAATGTATTATTCTAAAATGACTTTGTTCATTGTCTTACTTCTTTTAGACTTTATTCTATCCTAAGAGGGCTTCCCAGGAGGCACTAGTGGTGAAGAACCCACCCGCCAATGCAGGAGGCTTCAGAGACATGGGTTCAACTCTGGGTTTGGAAGATCCTCTGGAGGAGAGCAAGGCAACCCACCCTAGAATTCTTGCCTGGAGAATCCTCATGGACAGAGGAGTATGGCAGGCTACAGTCCATAGCATTGCAAAGAGTTGGACACTACTGAATTAACATGTATGTACTATCCTAAGAATCTACCCTAAACTTCTAGAAACTTTATTATGAGCATGTTAGTTTCATGTTCAATGCCACCAGCGGCCCACATTACTAAATCCGTCAAGTGTATGTGCCTCTGGGCTTTTTTCTTTATTAAAATATTTAAACACAACTGATGTACAGTAAAAAAAAAAAAAAAAAAGTCTGAGTCAAAGCTGGTATAATGAGCGGGTTTTTTCCCCCCTCTAGCCCTTAACTCTTTGTATTTCTAATCCTTACTTTCTTTTAGGGATTAGAGTAAGCTAGACTAGAAATCTCAAGAAAATTAGAATTCCAAGGGAATATTTCATGCAAAAAACATCATAAAGGACAGAAACAATATAGAACTAACAGATGCAGAAGAGATTAAGAAGAGGTGGCAAGAATACACAGAAGAACTATACAAAAAGATCTTCATGACCCAGATAATCATGATGGTGTGAGCCCTCATCTAGAGCCAGACATCCTGGAGTGTGAAGTCAAGCAGGCCTTAGGAAGAACCACTACGAACAAAGCTAGTGGAGGTGATGGAATTCCAGCTGAGCTATTTCAAATCCTAAAAGATGATGCTGTGAAAGTGCTGCACTCAATATGCCAGCAAATTTGGAAAACTCAGCAGTGGCCACAGGACTGGAAAAGGTCAGTTTTCATTCCAGTCCCAAAGAAGGGCAATGCCAAAGGATGCTCAAACTACCACACAATTGTCCTCATTTCACATGCTGGCAAGGTAATGCTCAAAATCCTCCAAGCTAGTATGTGAACCAAGATCTCCCAGATGTACAGGCTGGATTTAGAAAAGGCAGAGGAACCAGAGATCAAATTGTCAACATCCTCTGGATCACAGAAAAACATCTACTTCTGCTTCACTGACTACCCTAAAGCCTTTAACTGTGTGGATCACAACAAATGGTAGGAAATTCTTAAAGAGATGGGAATCCCAGAACACCTTACCTGCCTCCTGAGAAACCTGTAAGGAGATCAAGAAGTAACAGCTAGAATCAGACATGGAACAATGGACTGGTTCAAAATTGGGAAAGGAGTATGTCAAGCCTGTATATTGTCACCTTGCATATTTAATGGAGGAGCCTGGTAGGCTGCAGTCCATGGGGTCACTAAGAGTCAGACATGACTGAGCGACTTCACTTTCACTTTTCACTTTCATGCATTGGAGAAGGAAATGGCAACCCACTCTAGTGTTCTTGCCTGGAGAATCCTGTTGGGCTGCCATCTATGGGGTCGCACAGAGTTGGGCATGACTGAAGCGACTTAGCAGCAGCATATTTAACTTATATGCAGAGTACATTTTGTGAAATCCCAGGCTGGATGAAGCACAAGCTGTAATCAAGATTGCTGGGAGAAATATCAATAACCTCAGATACGCAGATGACACTGCCCTTACGGCAGAAAGTGAAGAGGTACTAAAGAGTCTTTTGATGAAGGTGAAAGGAGAGTGAAAAAGCTGGCTTAGAACTCAACATTCAAAAAACCAATCATGGCATCTGGTCCCAACAATTCACGGCAAATAGGTGGGGAAACAAAGGAAACAGTGACAGACTAGTTTTTTAGGCTCCAAAATCACTTTAGATGGTGACTGCAGCCATGAAATTAAAAGACGCTTGCTCCTTGGAAGAAAAGCTATGGCAAATCTGCTGCTGCTGCTGCTAAGTCGCTTCAGTTGTGTCTGACTCTGTGCGACCCCAGAGAGGGCAGCCCACCAGGCTCCCCTATCCCTGGGATTCTCCAAGCAAGAACACTGGAGTGGGTTGCCATTTCCTTCTCCAATGCATGAAAGTGAAAAGTGAAAGTGAAGTCGCTCAGTCATGTCCGACCCTCAGCAACCCCATGGACTGCAGCCTTCCAGGCTCCTCCGTCCATGGGATTTTCCAGGCAAGAGTCCTGGAGCAGGGTGCCATTGTCTTCCCTGGAATGGCAAACCTAGACAGCATATTAAAAATCAGACACATTACTTTGTCGACAAAGGTCCAATAGTCAAAGCTATAGTTTTTCCAGTAGTCATGTATGGATGTGAGAGCTGGACCATAAAGAAGGCTGAGCACTGAAAAGTTGATGCTTTTGAACTGCGGTGTTAGAGAAGACTCCTGAGAGTCCCTTGGGATGCAAGATCAAACCAGTCAATCCTAAAGGAAATCAGTCCTGAATATTCATTGGAAGAATTGATGCTGAAGCTGAAGCTCCAATACTTTCACCACCTGATGCGAAGAGCTGACTCATTGGAAAAGACCCTGATGCTGGGAAAGATTGAAGGCAGGAGAAGGGGATGACAGAAGATGAGATGGGTAGATGGCATCACTGACTCAATGTATAAAAGTTTGAGCAAATTCCAGGAGATGGTGAAGGACAGGCTAGCCTGCAGTTCATGGAGTCTCAAAGAGTTGGATAGGACTGAGCAATTGAACAATAACAACTTTCTTTTGTTCCCATGCTGTACTCAAAGGGGCTTCCCTCATGGCTCAGATGGTAAAGAATCTGCCTGAAGTGCAGGAGACCTGGGTTCAATCCTTGGGTAAGGAAGATCCATTGAAGAAGGGAATGGCTACCCACCAGGACTTTTTCTTGGAGAATTCCATGGACAAATGAGCTTGGTGGGGCTACATTCCATAGGGTCACAAAGAGTCAGACATGGCTGAGTGAAGTAATGTTCACCTATATAATTTTCTGTCAAAAGTTTTTCCTAGATACAAGATAAGGCCACTCAACTGGCTCATTATTTATTGTGATCACGGTCCTTCTAAACCTTCTCCTATCTTGCCTTATTACGGTTTTTGTGAACTTTCTTTTTCTTCATTGAAAGATTCTTTAAATTCTAGGCACTTGAAAAGATGTTGAACATCACTCTAATCAGCAGGGAAATGCTAATCAAAACTACAATGAGATGTTATCTCACACCTGTCAGAATGGCTATCGTCAAAAAGAATACAAATAATGAACATTGGCAAGGATGTGGAGAAAAGGGAACTCTCCTACTATGCTGGTGAAAATGTAAATTGGTTGAGACACTGTGGAAAACTTTATGGACGTTTCTCCAAAATGTAAAAATAGAATTTCCATATGACCTAGCAATTCCACTCCTGCATTTATATCCAAAGAACTCCAGAAAAAGTTACATGTACCTCAATGTTCATAGCAGTGTTATTGACAATTGCCAAAGTATTTAAGCACTTTATGTGTCCATCAACAAATAAATGCACAAAGATGTGGTATATATCCATAAACACGCACACATGTACACACAATGGAATGCTACTCATCCATAAAAAAGAATGATATTTTGCCATTTGCAGCAACATATATGGATTTGGAAGGCACAGAGGAGCCTGGTGGGTTACAGTCCATGGGGTCGCAGAGTCAGACGTGACTGAGCGACTAACACTTTTTGTTTCACTTTCATGATAGGTAAAATAAATCAGACACTTTATAATACCACTTGATATCACTTTATGATATATGGAACCTAAAAAATAGTGAATAAAACAAAAAAGAAGCAGACTTCACAGAGGCAGAGAACAAACTAGTGGTTCCCTGAGGGGAGAGGAAACAGGGGGAATATTAGTAAAGGATTTTAAAAAAGGATTATTATGGGATCATATGAAATCATATGTATGAAATTTCTAAAAATTGTAAATGGCTCCTTTTGATTTTCAAGACCCTTCATAGCTTGACTTCAGGTCAGTTCCCACCACTAACTACCATGTTTCCTGTTGGACATACTTATTATCTTCCCTTGTGTTCCATTCCTTTTTCTACTCAACTCTCTTCCAGTCTTCATACTTCATTTTATGACGCCCTCCTTATAGTGTCTGATTTTTGTTTGTGTTTTAGCCTTTCTCTCTTCACTTAACTATAACTTCCTTAAGGTGAAAGTTCAGTCTATATGGTTTCTGAGAACATTTTTATGGTGCTAAGCACATAACTGGTGATCTTTTTTCTGTCTTAGGTGATACACCAAATACTCTCTCGGCAGCATGGTGCCTATTAAATGTCGAGCACTGTGTCAAGCTCAGATGTGAGGTGGGTTCAGATGTGAGGTGGGCACTATTCACCCGCTCACAGAGAACATAGTGTGGGGAAGGTTCAGTCTTGTGCGCACACATTCAGTAAACAGTGGCCTTTTCTTTTTAGGGAGCCTAAGGGACTGACAATAGACCAAACCTTAGGCAGTCAGAGCAGGTTTCTCAGAGGAGGTGACCCTTAAGCTAAGAATCCCAGAAAGAATAAGAGTCAACCGTGTGAAACAGGCCCTAATTTAATTTTTCAGCTTCCTATGATGATTGAGCTAAAAGGGATTTGGAATTGGCCTGAGGCCCAGAGCTGCACCCTGACTTTTCAAGCATCTCACTTGCAATCTCATTCTCCTAGCTCTTAGTTTGGTGGGTTTTCCATTAAGACACATGACTTTACTCAGGCAAGCTAATGATATGTATAATGCTATTTTCCTAAAGTCAATGAATCCATGCCCTTAATTACACTCCTGGTCAAACACTTGACTTGAAATAAAATGTGGTAAATTGAACACCACTATTTCCACCGCAGGTAAAATTCTATATTGTAATTACCTGTCTTTGATTTGGATAGAATTTGTAAGAATATTTAAGAAGAAGAATGCAATTTTTTTAGGCTTTAAGAAAAAGTTTGTCATCAAAGGAGCAATGGAGAGAAAGGACACTATTATTTACTAAGTGCTTGTTGTATGCCAGGCACTAACAAATCTAGTTTACAGTCTTAAAAAACTGTGTTGGTAAATACAACAAAGTCCTTTTATCAGTTTGGTTCAGTTCAGTTCAGTTCAGTCACTCAGTCGTGTCCGACTCTTTGCGCCCCATGAACTGCAGCACGCCAGGCCTCCTTGTCCATCACCAACTCCCGGAGTTCACTCAAACTCACGTCAATTGAGTCCGTGATGCCATCCAGCCATCTCATCCTTTGTCGTCCCCTTCTCCTCCTGCCTCCAATCCCTCCCAGCATCAGAGTCTTTTCCAATGAGTCAACTCTTCGCATGAGGTGGCCAAAGTACTGGAGTTTCAGCTTTAGCATCATTCCTTCCAAAGAACACTCAGGACTGATCTCCTTTAGAATGGACTGGTTGGATCTCCTTGCAGTCCAAGGGACTCTCAAGAGTCTTCTCCAACACCACAGTTTAAAAGCACCAATTCTTCGGCGCTCAGCTTTCTTAACAGTCCAACTCTCACATCCATACATGACTACTGGAAAAACCATAGCCTTGACTAGACAGACCTTTGATGGCAAAGTAATGTCTCTGCTTTTTAATAAATGAGAAAATTGAGATTTCAGATAATTTAAGCAACCTACCTCAGGACAAGGAAGACATATTTGAAAAGCAAGCTTATATCCATGCAAAGTCTAATGTCTTTCCCTATAGCACCTTCTTCACCTAGTTGATTGGTCAGAGAGGTAATCTGTAATCAAGCTCTGCAGACAATACCAGGTCCCCTCTTTTAATATTCTCATATCTTCTTGTACTTTTCCATAAGAAAAATCACCATAGTTTGTTCTTTTGTATATATTTCTATACTTCATTGATTAATACTTAGTTCTGCCACTAGATTCCAGGCTCCAAAAGGGCAATGCCATTTTTACCCGTCACATTTAATACCCCAGGCCTGGCATATTGTTGGCATTTAATAGGTACTTAGCAAATAAGTGACATTGATACCCTGTGGTCTGAAGCAAGAAATTTGGGAGTGGTTGATCAAAGACACTTCCAGTAAGAACAATATAGTCTCAGAAAGGTGAGAGATGTGCAAGTTGCTTGAGCTATTTTTGACAACACAATTGTTGTTTGCTGGTTTGAAAATATTAAGCAACACTCTCTAGTAATTTATCACACATCAATTGTAATAAAAATATATATAACACGATAAAAAAACTCAATACACAAATACCTATTTTAAATTTGCTAGTATTAGTTCCAACTGAAAAGGTATAGCTTTACACAAAATTATTTTTAAGATAATTTAAAGTTATAGATATTTAAAATCCTCTGGTATTAGTTAAAACTATGTATTCAGTTCAGTTCAGTTCAGTCGCTCAGTCATGTCTGACTCTTTGTGACCCCATGAATCACAGCATGCCAGTCCTCCCTATCCACTACCAACTCCTAGAGTTCACTCAAACTCATGTCCATCGAGTCGGTGATGCCATCCAGCCATCTCATCCTCTGTTGTCCCCTTCTTCTCCTGCCCCCAATCCTTCCCAGCATCAGAGTCTTTTCAAATGAGTCAACTCTTTGCATGAGGTGGCCAAAGTATTAGAGTTTCAGCTTCAGCATCAGTCCTTCCAATGAACACCCAGGACTGATCTCCTTTAGGATGGACTGGTTGAATCTCCTTGCAGTCCAAGGGACTCTCAAAAGAGTCTTCTCCAACACCGCAGTTCAAAACAGTATACACACACTCAAATGCCTGACTAGAAATAAACAGTATTCAATATAAATGGAACATCAGTATTTCCATAGTGATATACTTCTACATTTATGTCTGCTAGTGGTGTAGTCACTAAGCTGTGTTTGACTCTTGCAACCCCATGAACTGTAGCCTGCCAGGCTCCTCTGTCCATGGGATTCTCCAGATAAGACTACTGGAGTAGGTTGCCATTTCCTCCTCCAGGGGATCTTCCCGACAGAGGGATCAAACCCCCGTCTCCTGCATTGCAGGTAGATTCTTTACCAACTGAGTTACGAGGGAAACCCAAGTACATACATTTATGTATATGTAGTTTAATATCATTTTTATAAGACTTTAGCTATAAATTGATTCTGCCTAAAAGAAATTTCATAGGATTATGTTAGTGCATGAGATCCTATATATTAATCATGGTGGGGTCATAAATTTTAACTTAGACTGCAATAGGGTTCTATAGAACAATTTCATTAGTGGTCATATTATTAAAAAATATTTAAAGAGAGCCTTAAAAAAGCACATTTAGTTTTAGTTTCATTTGGCCCAGTTCTTTGATACAGAACAATCTCGTATAACACAGTGAAAGACTGGCTCATTAGTCTAAATGAGGAGGTATTTTTTTCTCTTTCTATTAAGAAGTACAATGCTCTGCAAAAACTTATTCCATTTCTGCAAAGTGAAGAGAAGAAAAGGGATTAAAATAAAACATTACATAATTTATTTCTTACAGCAACACTTGGTAGCAGTGTTGCTGATCCCATCATTTAAATAGGGGAAGCCAGAGCCCAGAGATGTTCCATATGTATCCACTGCACCAGGGGTGGTAATTGACCCATGCAGGGTGTGCCTTCACTGGGCTTCAGTTTACATACATGTAACAGAAGAATAATCAGTGCCTGAATTATGTGATAAGTTAGTAAGTGTGATGCCTCCAGCACAGAGTTGATACACGGTAGGCATTCATATAATTATTGAATTAATATTACTTTAATGAGCTAAATCTATTTGGGGAAGCATAGGTAAAACGCATGTGCCCAAGGTGATAAGAATGAAAAATTTCCTTGTCAGTCCATGGGTAAGTGTCACTGAGCATTGTGGTGGAGCTGGATGCCCTGAGGGACAGAAGAGTGGCAGCAGGCAGGGATCTAGTCCCCAGACGGCTTCCCTCTGGATGGGAGGGAGAAATCCAGTGTACAAGAAAGGGTATCCAACACTGTGAGTAGTAAAAAATGTTGACTTCTACAGGAAGCGTAGAAAGGTAGTCAATACTGTCTGTTCAATTTCAATGAACCTCACTGCATCATTAATTCATGAACAATTACCCTCTGATCCAAACTGTCAACAGTTAAGCTTAAATTGACAAGAGGTTCCTTCTTAATTGCTTAAAAGCTCTTAAACTGTTTGGCATGCAGGCTGAACAAAGAAGAAACAAATATGAAACCCTGAGGAACACTGAAATGGGCTAGAACTTAACAGCTATTCGTGTTAGGCTGGCCCCAGAGGGGATTCTTGGCTCATGAAATATTGCTATTAGTAAAGTTGACAAGGATCTCGGAGGATCTAATATTTCATGTGACAGTTTCTGATTTGGCACCCATGGTGCTGTATTTACAGTATAGTGCCTTTGCTTCTGTAGAGATTAAAAAGACACTTAGACAATCAAGAAATTTGAGGGGGGCGGTCCTAAGATGTTGGAGGAATAGGATAGGGAGACCACTTTCTCCCCCACAAGTTCATCAAAAGAACATTTAAACGCTGAATAAATTCCAGAAAACAACTTCTGAATGCTGGCAGAGGACATCAAGCACCCCGAAAAGCAGCCCATTGTCTTCGAAAGGAAGTAGGAAAAAATATAAAAGACAAAAAAAGAGACAAAAGAGGTAGGGACGGAACTCCATCCCGGGAAGGGAGTCTTAAAAAGAGAGAAGTTTCCAAACACCAGGAAACACTCTCGCTGCCGAGTCTGTGGCGAGCCTTGGAAGCACAGAGGGCAACATAACAGGGAGGAAAAATAAATAAATAATTAAAACCCACAGATTACGAGCCCAATGGTAATTCCCCCAGTGGAGAAGCAGCGCAGACGCCTGCACCCGGCACTAGCAAGCGGGGGTGGGCAGGGAGGCGCGGGCTGTATTGCTTAGAGTAAGGATCTGGCCTGAATGCCCCGAGGGCAATCTGACCGAAGTAACTTGGGCTAGCAAACCAGACTGTGGGATAGCTACCACACGAAAAGCCCTAAGACACCACCAGGCCCGTGCACAGAGCAAAGGACTGAACAGAACTAGCCTGCTGCAGACCATCCCTCTCTGGTGACAGGCAGTCAGAGCCGGAAGGGGGCAATTGCAGCCCAAGGAGACATTACCTACCAAACTGCAAGAAGGCTTCTTTGCTAACTAAGACTTCTTGGGGTTCTGGACAGTCAACATTTGCCTGAGAAGGTGTGCTGGTTGTACACCCAGAAAACTGAGCGGTAGGGACGGGGGAGGTGATAAGTCACAGCGACTGTGCTCGCCAAACACCTCATCACTGCTCAGACCAGGGAAGGGCACAAAACACAGGCCCAACCAAGTCTGCGCCTCTGAGGACTACCCGAGTGCCTGAACCTAAGTAGACCTGGGAGGTGCATGCAGCCCAGGGCTGGCCTTGGATGGTTCCCGGTGGAGCAACCTAGAGCCTGAGCAGTGTGGGCAGGGAGGACACAGGTGCCGTGAGAGGGGGCAGGCCCAGTGTGGCTGAGGCACTGTGAGCACACGCCAGTGTTATTTGTTTGCAGCGTCCCTCCCTCCCCACAGCGTGACTAAACAAGTGAGCCTCAAAAAAGTGTCAACCACCACTCCTTTTGTGTCAGGGTGGAAATCAGACACTGAAGAGACCAGCAAACAGAAGAAGCTAAAACAGAGGGAACCGCCTTGGAAGTGACAGGTACAATAGATTAAAACCCTGTCATCAGTACCAACTACATAGGAAGGGGCCTATAGATCTTGAGAAATATAAGCCGGACCAAAGTGAAGTCACACAGTGGTGTCCGACTCTTTGCGACCCCATTGACTATAGCCTACCAAGCTCCTCTGTCCATGGAATTTTCCAGGCAATAGTACTGGAGTGGATTGCCATTTCCTTCTCCAGTGGATCTTCCTGACCTAGGGATCGAACCCAGGTCTCCTGCATTGTAGGCAGACACTTTACCGTCTGAGCCACCAGGGAAGCTGGACCAAGGAACTATCCAAAAATGAACTGACCCTACAATACTCACAACAATACCAGAGAAAGTCCTAGATATATTTTTACTGTTTACAATCATTCTTTAAAAAAATTTTTTTTTATTTTTAAGTCCTCTATTACTCCTTTAATTTTCACTTTTATAACCTACTATTACTTTGCAAAAAAAGACCCTATTTCTTAAAGCAAATTTCATATATATATATATTTTATAATTTTTGTGACTTTTTTTTTCTTCTTTTCTTTAATATTGTGTTTTTGAAATTCCAAACTCTACTCTAGATTTTTAATCTTTGCTTTTTGGTAATTTTATCAATTTTGTACCTTTAAGAACCCAATCTTCAGTACCCATTTTTACTTGGGAGCGAGATTACTGGCTTGACTGGTCTCTCCCCCTTTGGACTCTCCTTTTTCTCCACCAGGTCGCCTCTGTCTCCACCCCACCCGCTCTCTTCTCTACCCAACTCTATGAATCTCTGTGTGTTCCAGATGGTGGAGAACACTTAGGGAACTGATTACTGGCTGGATCTGTCTCTCTCCTTTTGATTCCCCCCTTTTATCCTCCTGGCCATCTCTGTCTCCTTCCTCCCTCTTCTCTTCTTTCTATAACTCTGTGAACATCTCTGAGTGGTCCAGTTGTAGAGTGCACATAAGGAAGTGACTACTGGCTAGCTTGCTCTCTCCTCTATTGATTCCACCTCATCTCATTCGGGTCACCTCTAACTCCCTCCTCCCTCTTCTCTTCTCCATGTAACTCTGTGAACCTCTCTGGGTGTTCCTCACTGTGGAGAAACTTTTCATCTTTAACCTATATGTTTTATCAACAGTGCTGTATAGAAGGAGAAGTCTTGAGACTACTGTAAAAATAAGACTGAAAGCCAGAATAGGAGGCTTAACTCCAAATCCTGAGAACATCAGAGAACTCCTGACTCCAGGGAACATTAATTGACAGGAACTCATCAAACACCTCCATACATACACTGAAACCAAGCACCACCCAAGGGCCAACAAATTCCAGAGCAAGACATACCACGCAAATTCTCCAGCAACACGGGAACACAACCCTGAGCTTCAATATACAGGCTGCCCGAAGTTACTCTAAAACCATTGACATCTCATAACTCATTACTGGACACTTCATTGCACTCCAGAGAGAAGAAATCCAGCTCCACCCACCAGAACACTGACACAAGCTTCCCTAACCAAGAAACCTTGACAAGCCACCTGTACAACCCCACCCACAGCGAGGAAACTCCATAATAAAGAGAACTCCACAAACTGCCAGAATACAGAAAGGCCACCCCAAACTCAGCAATATAAACAAGATGAAGAGACAGAGGAATACCCAGCAGGTAAAGGAACAGGATAAATGCCCACCAAACCAAACAAAAGAGGAAGAGATAGGGAATCTACCTGATAAAGAATACTGAATAATGATAGTGAAAATGATCCAAAATCTTGAAATCAAAATGGAATCACAGATAAATAGCCTGGAGACAAGGACTGAGAAGATGCAAGAAAGGTTTAACAAGGACCTAGAAGAAATAAAAAAGAGTCAATATATAATGAATAATGCAATAAATGAGATAAAAAACACTCTGGAGGCAACAAATAGAACAACAGAGACAGAAGATAGGATTAGTGAAGTAGAAGATAGAATAGTAGAAATAAATGAATCAGAGAGGAAAAAAGAAAAACGAATTAAAAGAAATGAGGACAATCTCAGAGACCTCCAGGACAGTGTTAAATGCCCCAACATTCGAACCATAGGAGTCCCAGAAGAAGAAGACAAAAAGAAAGACCATGAGAAAATACTTGAGGAGATGATAGTTGAAAACTTCCCTAAAATGGGGAAGGAAATAATCACTCAAGTCCAAGAAACCCAGAGAGTCCCAAACAGGATAAACCCAAGGCAAAACACCCCAAGACACATATTAATCAAATTAACAAAGATCAACCACAAAGAACAAATATTAAAAGCAGCAAGGGAAAAACAACAAATAACACACAAGGGGATTCCCATAAGGATAATAGCTTATCTTTCAATAGAAACTCTTCAGGCCAGAAGGGAATGGCAAGATATACTTAAAGTGATGAAAGAAAATAACCTACAGCCCAGATTACTGTACCCAGCAAGGATCTCATTCAAATATGAAGGAGAAATCAAAAGCTTTACAGACAAGCAAAAGCTGAGAAAATTCTGCACCACCAAACCAGCTCTCCAACAAATGCTAAAGGATCTTCTCTAGACAGGAAACACAAAAAGGGTGTATTAACTCGAACCCAGAACAATAAAGTAAATGGCAATGGGATCATACTTATCATTAATTACCTTAAGCATAAATGGGTAGAATGCCCCAACCAAAAGACAAAGACTGGCTGAATGGATACAAAAACAAGACCCTTATATATGTTGTCTAAAAGAGACCCACCTCAAAACAGGGGACACATACAGACTGAAAGTGAAGGGCTGGAAAAAGATATTCCATGCAAATAGAGACCAAAAGAAAGCAGGAGTAGCAATACTCATATCAGATAAAATAGACTTTAAAACAAAGGCTGTGAAAAGAGACAAAGAAGGACACTACATAATGATCAAAGGATCAATCCAAGAAGAAGATATAACAATTATAAATATATATGCAGCCAACACAATATGTAAGACAAATGCTAACAAGTATGAAAGGGGAAATTAACAATAACACAATAATAGTGGTAGACTTTAATACCCCACTCACACCTATGGATAGATCAACTAAACAGAAAATTAACAAGGAAACACAAACTTTAAATGATACAATAGACTAGTTAGACCTAATTGATATCTATAGGACATTTCACCCCAAAATAATGAATTTCACCTTTTTTCTCAAGTGCACACGGAAACTTCTCCAGGATAGATCACATCCTGGACCATAAATCTAGCCTTGGTAAATTCAAAAAAACTGAAATCATTCCAAGTATCTTTTCTGACCACAATGCAGTAAGATTAGATCTTAATTATAGGAGAAAAACTATTAAAAATTACAACATATGGAGGCTGAACAACACGCAGCTGAATAACCAACAAATCACAGAAGAAATCAAAAAAGAAATCAAAATATGCATAGAAATGAATGAAAATGAAAACACAACAACCCAAAACCTGTGGGACACTATAAAAGCAGTGCTAAGGGGAAAGTTCATAGCAATACAGGCATACCTCAAGAAACAAGAAAAAAAGTCTAATAAATAACCTAACTCAACACCTAAAGCAACTAGAAAAGGAAGAAATGGATAACCCCAGGGTTAGTAGAAGGAAAGAAATCTTAAAAATTAGGGAAGAAATAAGTGCAAAAGAAACAAAAGAGGCCATAGCAAAAATCAACAAAGCTAAAAGCTGGTTCTTTGAAAGGATAAATAAAATTGACAAACCATTAGCCAGACTCATCAAGAAACAAAGGGAGAAAAATCAAATCAATGAAATTAAAAATGAAAATGGAGAGATCACAACAGACAACACAGAAATACAAAGGATCATAAGAAACTACTATCAGCAATTATATGCCAATAAAATGGACAACGTGGAAGAAATGGACAAATTCTTAGAAAAGTACAACTTTCCAAAAATGAACCAGGAAGAAATAGAAAATCTTAGCAGACCCATCACAAGCACAGAAATTGAAACTGTAATCAGAAATCTTCCAGCAAACAAAAGCCCAGGTCCAGACGGCTTCACAGCTGAATTCTACCAAAAATTAAGAGAAGAGCTAACACCTATCCTACTCAAACTCTTTCAGAAAATTGCAGAGGAAAGTAAACTTCCAAACTCATTCTATGAGGCCACCATCGCCCTAATACCAAAACCTGACAAAGATCCCACCAAAAAAGAAAACTACAGGCCAATATCACTGATGAACATAGATGCAAAAATCCTTAACAAAATACTAGCAAACAGAATCCAACAACATATTAAAAAGATCATACATCATGACCAAATGGGATGCAAGGATTCTTCAATATCTGCAAATCAATCAATGTAACACCACATTAACAAGTTGAAAAATAAAAGCCATATGATTATCTCAATAGATGCAGAGAACGCCTTTGACAAAATTCAACATCCATTTATGATAAAAACTCTCCAGAAAGCAGGAATAGAAGGAACATACCTCAACATAATAAAAGCTATATATGACAAACCCACAGCAAACATTATCCTCAATGGTGAAAAACTGAAAGCATTTCCCCTAAAGTCAGGAACAAGACAAGGGTGCCCACTTTCACCACTACTATTCAACATAGTTTTGGAAATTTTGGCCACAGCAATCAGAGCAGAAAAAGAAAAGGAATCCAAATGAGAAAAGAAGAAGTAAAACTCTCACTGTTTACAGATGGCATGATCCTCTACATAGAAAACCCTAAAGACTCCATCAGAAAATTACTAGAGCTAATCAATAAATATAGTAAAGTTGCAGGATATAAAATCAACACACAGAAATCCCTTGCATTCCTATACACTAATAATGAAAAAATAGAACGAGAAATAAAGGAAACAATTCCATTCACCATTGCAACAAAAAGAATAAAATACTTAGGAATATATCTACCTAAAGAAACTAAAGACCTATATATAGAAAACTATAAACCACTGGTGACGGAAATCAAAGAGGACACTAATAGATGGAGAAATATACCATGTTCATGGATTGGAAGAATCAATACAGTGAAAATGAGTATACTACCCAAAGCAATCTATAGATTCAAAGCAATCCCTATCAAGGTACCAACGGTATTTTTCACAGAGCTACAAAAATTATTTTACAATTTGTATGGAAATACAAAAAACCTCAAGTAGCGAAAGCAATCTTGAGAAAGAAGAATGGAACTGGAGGAATCAACCTGCCTGACTTCAGGCTCTACTACAATGCCACAGTTATCAAGACAGTATGGTACTGGCACAAAGACAGAAATATATATCAATGGAACAAAATAGAAAGCCCAGAGATAAATTCACACACCTATGGATACCTTATGTTTGACAAAGGAGGCAAGACTATACAATGGATTAAAGGCAATCTCTTTAACAAGTGGTGCTGGGATAACTGGTCAACCACTTGTAAAAGAATGAAACTAGAACACTTTCTAACACCATACACAAAAATAAACTCAAAATGGATTAGAGATCTAAACGTAACACCAGAAACTATAAAACTCCTAGAGGAGAACATAGGCAAAACACTCTCCGACAAAAATCACAGCAAGATCCTCTATGACCCACCTCCCAGAATATTGGAAATAAAAGCAAAATAAACAAATGGGACCTAATTAAACTTAGAAGCTTCTGCACAATAAAGGAAACTATAAGCAAGGTGAAAAGACAGTCTTCAGAATGGGAGAAAATAGTAGCAAGTGAAGCAACTGACAAACAACTAATCTCAAAAATATACAAGCAACTTATGCAGCTCAATTCCAGAAAAATAAACAACCCAATCAACGGGCCAAAGATCTAAACAGACATTTCTCCAAAGAAGACATACAGATGGCTAACAAACACATGAAAAGTTCTCAACACCACTCATTATCAGAGAAATGCAAATCAAAACCACGATGAGGTATCATTTCATGCCAGTCAGAATGGCTGCGATCCAAAAGGCTACAAGCAATAAATGCTGGAGAGGGTGTGGAGAAAAGGGAACCCTCTTACATTGGTGGTGGGAATGCAAACTAGTACAGCCACTATGGAGAACAGTGTGGAGATTCCTTAAAAAACTGGAAATAGAACTGCCATATGACCCAGCAATCCCACTGCTGGGCATACACACTGAGGAAACCAGAATTGAAAGAGACACGTGTACCCCAATGTTCATCACAGCACCATTTTTAATAGCCAGGACATGGAAGCAACCTAGATGTCCATCAGCAGATGAATGGATAAGAAAGCTGTGGAACATATACACAATGGAGTATTACTCAGCCATTAGAAAGAATACATTTGAATGAGTTCTAATGAGGTGGATGAAACTGGAACCTATTATACAGAGTGAAGTAAGCCAGAAAGAAAAATACCATTACTGTATACTAATGCATATATATGGAATTTAGAAAGATGGTAACAATAACCCTGTATGCGAGACAGCAAAAGAGACACAGATGTATAGAACAGTCTTTTGGACTCTGTGGGAGAGGGAAAGGGTGGGATGATTTTGGAGAATGGCATTGAAACATGTATAATATATATGAAACAAATTGCCAGTCCATGTTCGATGCATGATACTGGATGCTTGGGGCTGGTGCACTGGGATGACCCAGAGGGATGGTACGGTGGGGGGGGGGGGGGGAGGAAGAAAGGGGGTTCAGGATGGGGAACACGTGTATTCCTGTGGCAGATTCATGTTGATGTATGGCAAAATCAATACAATATTGTAAAGTAATTAACCTCCAAGTAAAATAAATACATTTATATTAAAAAAAAGAAATTTGAATGGCACCACTTCTGTGACTTGCTGGCTACTGGAAAAAAAGAAAAAGGAAAGGATAAACTTAAAATATGCATGCCAGGACTTCCTGGTAGTCCAGTGGTTAAGACTTCTCCTTCTAATACAGGGGGTGCCAGTTTAATTCCTGGTTGTGGAGCTAAGACTCCACATGCCTCATGGCCAAAAAAACAAAACATAAATCAAGCAATAATGTAGCAAATTCAACAAAGACTTTAAAATTTGTCCAAAGAAAAAAGAAATCTTAAAAAGCATGCCAATAGGGGAAAAATTAACCTTTATTTGATCTACAAATCAAATATTAAAGAAGTCACCTCTATACAGAAACTGACCAATTCACAAATGGTATGATTCCAAACTTTGTTTGTATATTGGTTCCTGGGCAATCAAAACATTTATGGTTCATACTAGTTGAACCATTTTTACAATTTAGCTTAGTTGAGATGGTGTGAGTTTTAAAGAAATATAAAATAGTATAAAATAGTACTGTCACCTTACAGTAACATAACAAAATGGAGACCCTCTGGCTGCTATTGTCCAGAAAGAGGTTTCCTTCCACCTGTGAGTATGGCAGCAGGCAGGAATATGTGTGGTCAACATGTGGATGGTGGCAGGGTGGCAATATGTCCTCATCTACCCAAGAGCTACCCATGTATATGGGATTTCTGTATATTAGTTCAGTTCAGTTCAGTTCAGTTGCTCAGTCGTGTCTGACTCTTTGTGACCCCATAAACTGCAGCATGCCAGGCTTTCCTGTCCATCACCAACTCCTGGAGTTTACTCAAACTCATGTCCATTGATTCGATGATGCCATCCAACCATCTCATCCTCTGTCATCCCCTTCTTTTCCTGTCCTCAATCTTTCCCAGCATCAGGGTCTTTTTCAATGAGTCAGTTTCTTTGCAACAGGTGGCCAAAGTATTGGAGTTTCAGCTTCAGCATCAGTCCTTCCAATATTCAGGACTGATTTCCTTTAGGATGGGCTGGTTGGATCTCCTTACAGTCCAAGGGACTCTCAAGAGTCTTCTCCAACACCACAGTTCAAAAACACCAATTCTTTGGTGCTCAGCTTTCTTTATAGACCAATTCTCACATCCATACAGGACTACAGGAAAAACCATAGCTTTGACTAGATGGACCTTGGTTGGCAAAGTAATGTCTCTGCTTTTTAATATGCTATCTAAGTTGGTCATAGCTTTTCTTCCAAGGGGCAAGCATCTTTTAAATTCATGACTGTGGTCAGCATCTGCAGTGAGTTTGGAACCCCCCAAAATAAAGTCTCTAACTATTTCCATGTATTATTAACTGGTTGTTCTTGTCTTTGAATTTTTCATAACTTCAGTGAGTATTTAATTAGAATCAAGAGCTTAGACCTGTGCAATATGTAGCCACTAGCTACTGGGGGCTAATAGCCCCAAATAGTCATGGGCCTATTGAGTATTTGAAATGGGGACAGTAAGAATTGGGATGTGCTATTAGTAGAACTAAGAAAGAAGGTTTAGCACCAAAGAATTGATGCTTTTGAACAGTGGTGTTGCAGAAGACTCTTGAGAGTCCCTTGGATTGCAAAGAAAACAAACCAGTCAATCCTAAAGGAAATCAGTCCTGATTATTCATTGGAAGGACTGATGCTGAAGCTGAAGCTCCAATACTTTGACTGCTTGATGCAGGGGGCTGACTCATTAGAAAAGACACTGATGCTGGGAAAGATTGAAGGCAGGAGGAGAAGGGGATGACAGAAGAATAGATGGTTGGATGGCATCACTGACTCAATGGACATGAGTTTGAGCAAGGAGATGGTGAAGGACAAGGAAGCTTGGCATGCTGCAGCCCATGGGGTAGCAAAGAGTTGAACATGACTGAGCAACTGAAGAGCAACAACAAATTAGTAGAAACTACACACTAGTGACTTAGCATGAAAAAGGAATATAAAACACCTTAAGTTTTATATGGATTACAAGTTAAAATGATAGTTTTCTAGATATATTGTATTCAAACATATTATTAAAATTAATTTATATAATTCTTTTTAAAAATATGGCTACTACAAAACAAAATTATATAGATCATTCACATTGTATTTCTATTGGACAGAGGTGTCTTAAAGTATAGGAACTTAGGAGGCTAGAGGGATCCTAAGGTTATTAGGAGGCAGAACTCCAAATAACTCAGATATAAAGCTTTTCTTTTAACTGATACAAAAATGTTTATAACTTTAAATAAAAACAAGAATGGCTCATCATTAGGGAATGCAAATGAAAACTACTTTACACCTATTACAAGGAGTATTATCAAAACCCCCAGAAAATAGCAAGTGTTGGAGAAGATTTGGGAAACTGAAACCCTTGGGCATTACTGGTCAGAACTGAAAATGGTACAGTCACCATGGAAACTGACATGGTAGTTCCTCAAAAAATTAAATTAAAATTACTATATGATTACCAAAAAAAACCAAGATAACTGAAAGGACTCATGTAGATATTTGTACACCCATGTTCACAACAGCACTATTCAGAATAACCAAAAGATAGAAGCAATTCAAGTTTCTATGATGGATGAATAGATGAACAAAAGTGGCATATCCAAACAATGGAATACTGTTGTAGTTCAATCGCTAACTCTGTCCAACTCTTTGTGACCCCATGGAGTGCAGCACACCAGGCTTCCCAGACCTTCACTATCTCCTAGAGTTTGCTTAATGTCATGTCCACTGAGTCAGTGATGACATCCAATTATCTCAACTTCTGTCACCTGCTTCTCCTCCTGCCCTCAATCTTTCCCAGCATCAGGGTATTTTCCAGTGAGTTGAGTCTTCTCAATGGACTATTATTCAGTCTTAAAAAAGAAGGGAATTCTGACATGTGGTGCAACATGGATGAACCTTGAAGATATTGTATTAAGTGAAATAACCAGTCAAAAAATGCAAAATATCATATGATTTTACTTTTATGAAATATGTAGTGTAGTTAAGTTCATACAGACAGAATGTAGCATAGTGGTTGCCAGAAACTGAGGTGAGGAGAGAATGAAGAGTTATAGTTTAATGAACATACAGTTTCAGTTTTTCACATGAAAAAATTATGGAGATGGATCATGGTGATGATTGTGTTAGCAAAAAAATTATTCTGATGCTATTAAAAGGGCGGCTTTATTCAGAACTATTGCAGTAGGTGCCAAGACCACCATAGTAGGGGAGAGATATTGGGCTCAACTCTAAATACAGTAGAGACAAATGAGAATTCATAAGGAGCAGAGTGGTTGGGGAAGAGGGTGGGAGGTGGTGTCAGTGGATGGAAAATTACTAATAGGACACATCAAGGATATGGAATTCTTACTAAACCAGCTTAACAGGATTCTTGAAGAAGGCAGCCAGGGGTGATTAGATAAAGGTCGAGCAGTCACTCTAAGCTGACGTAGTAGGATTTTTGCTACAAAGGGCTAGGCAGGCTTGAGCATAAGGCCAAGGCAGGAAGTCTAGCAGAGGAGAGCTCTTAGAGAAGCCTGACTAGGCTCTGGTCAAGGACAGTGGGTGCTATGTGTATGCTAAGTCACCTCAGTTGTGTCCGACTCTTTGTGACCCTATGGACTGTAGCCCACCAGGCTCCTTTATCCGTGGAATTCTCCAGGCAAGAAGACTGGAGTGGGTTGCCATTTCCCTCTCCAGGGATCTTCCCAACCCAGGAATGGAACTGCATCTCCTGTGGCTCCTGAATTACAGGCAGATTCTTTACCACTGAGTCATGGGGTGCCCAGTCAGGGAGAGAGTCTTTGTCAATTGCACAATAATGTGAATATAGTTAAAGCCACAGAACTGGTCAGTTTTATGTTATCATTATTTTGCCACAGTAAAAAAAAAATTACCAAAAAAAAAAAAAAAAAAAAAGCTATGACTCATACCCATCATGGACTTCTCTTTTCTTTTTCTTATAGTCTGAATTTTAAAAACTTTAATTCCATCTATTAATAAGGCTAAGGACTTTGTCTTTAAGACAAAATCTCTGTCTTATATCAGTGTCTCAGTATTTTAAGAAAATTAATTTGGTTGAAAACTTTCTCTTCCAGGTTTTGTATTAATCTTCACTATCCTGGACAAGTTTTCTGAAAATGTTCCAGTTTTACAGGAATTTTTCTGAACACAATTCTGGATAAGTCAGCTGAGCAGTTCAGACTAGAACTGAATTTATCATGTCAAATTTGAACTGATATTTCTTTTAGCATAGCCCTAGCTCCTATTAAGTTTTTTGGTTTGTTTGTTTATTGGCAGCCATAGCATGGTGATGGTTCATATTCAGCAATAAGATGTTTTCATGCCTGTTGTTACTAAGTCTCTCTTCTGTATGTTTGCAGCTTGATTTTTCAAAACCCTTACACTTCTTCATAAATAATTTAAAATTACATTTTTCTACTGTTCTAGAGGTGTGGTGTTCAAATATTTTGAACAGTGAAACTCTGAGAGATACTGTATAGGAATCTGCAACAAAATGGAAGGTGTTCTCATTGAGGTAGATAGTCCCACTTGCATTTACCACCAGTTTTGAGGTCTTGGTCTCCCCCTCAGTGGCCTCTGTGACATATCTGCAGAAGCTCAAGTTTTGGAAATGCAATTGTGTCTATATATACTAAGATATATTTTATTACTTCTGACATCATATCATTTCCCTAAATTCCTTAAGCGATTCACTCTGATTTCAAGAGTCATTGAGGTAAGGCATCATGGATACAGCAGACTTTGTTTATAAAAACTATTTCTGACTTTCCCTTTACCTCATAACACTGGGCTTTTTAATGGTCTCTGAACTCCCTGGTAATGACAATATCTTTCTGTGAAAGGAAGATTCTAGAATTCACTGAAAACAAATGAACTGAAATGGTTGCAAAAATTCAAGATGCACATTAGGGAAAAATGTTCCGTATCTCAAGCAAAGATAGCTTTTAGTTATGGACTGTAACACTGATTATGACATTTGTTTTGCCTGGCTAGAATTTGCCTGGCTAGAATTAGAATGTCTAGTCTGAGATAATAGTTTTCCAAAAGTAGCTAAATGAATGAACTATAAGATCTAATAGTTTTCTCATAGCTACATTTACTTACTGGCTGAATAAAATGCACTGTTCCTTAAAGCTTCAAACTCTATCTAGAACTGACAGTGTTAGTTTTGCTGAAATTCTTGGTAGTTTCCATAATCCGTGGCAAATGAAGTTAATTCAACTCAATATATATTTACGGGAACTCTTACTGCATCACATTGGCCAAATGGTGGTGATTCTAAGATAAGTATGATGGCTTCCGCCTTCTAGTGCACCCTGCACTGCTTTGAAACTTGCAAAGGAAATCAGCCTTAGCTAATACAATTAGTATCAACTTTCAAGATATTCTATAGTCAAAGCATAAAAGGGTTCTTAATCACCTTGAGAAAAAGCTCGGGTTTTTGATCAACTAGAGATAATGTCAAACTGCATTAGGATGACAAGTCTACTATTTAGAAACTATTTAGCTGGCTCACTGCTTTACAGAGAAAAACACATTTTTTTTTCACAGAAGTTTACAGAACTTTTCACAGAAGTTCAGGCTTGGGTCTGGCTAATTAAGTCATGTGTATAATATTGAGGAATACATTTTTCTTAATGGGCATTTCATGACAGCTCTCTAGCCAACTCTGAAAGTGTGGAGATATGGGATTGATATATTGAGAGCTTCTGACCCCCAATTGTGGGTTTCTTACTGACTCGGAACTTCAGCTGCACAGCACACTGATATTTGAAAGGATTGACTCCAAATACAATAATACACTTGAGTAATTTGCTTCTAGAAAAACTACAACTCCTACTTCAAACTGCTGTGCAACAATAAGAAAAAATTTTCTTCTATACAGTGGAAAGGAAAATTGTCCATTAATGGCCACAGTGAAATATAAATATAACAGATGCTAAAATACGTAACATGTTCATTAACCCAAGACATTCAGTGATTAACTATGCACATTTTCTTTTGTTATGCAAAAACATACAGCCGCTTTATTGAACATTATAAGGATTCCTAAGCAAGTAAAAATGAGCATGTCTTTCAGTTAACATGCTGTATAACACCAATCAAATTTCCAATGGAAGCATAAACATCTTCCACTTAATCATCTCAGCAAAAATTATGCGTTTGATTCAGAACACAATGCTGCTACTCTTCTATATAAGTCAGGCAAATTTAATTATTTTCCTTTATACTTATCTTCTTAAACATAGTTTTATATCTGAATGCATTATAAATTCACTTTAATTTTGGTAACTGTGGAAATGTGAATTATGTAGTTGTGATCCTTTCTCCGAAATTTTTAAATATTCACTAAACTTTTTCATTTAATTTTATTAATTCTTATTTTCAGAGATGCTGAGAATCTTAGAATAAATGGTATGTATTTTATTCATCTTTATATCACCAGTACCTAGCCTATACCTAATAAATATTAACTACATATTAATATATGCAAGAGCAGATAAACACATCTTTGAGTGTTTCAATGACTTTTTTCTGAGTAAGGTCACAGTGGTGAAACTTCAGAAAAAAGGTCATGTGAGAAATGGACTCCCAAGGATTCTGGGCCATTTGGCTCAGGGCAGAGGGAAGGGGAGATCTATCTGTTAATAGATCAGATAACTTATGAAACTCAAGTTTGAGAAGGAGAAGACTCATGAACTTGTCTAGATTTTTGAGAAAATTCAAGCCCTCATTTGGGCAACACATTGATGACTGTGGAAAGGGCTCATAGGAGTAAGTGTGAGGCTGCCATACGAGGCTGGGGTTGGGAGGGCTCTCATAGAACACAGGATTCTCCTAAAGACAACCAGCGCCATAAGAGATTCCAGAGAAGTGACATGATGAGAGATGCTGTGTAAAAGGAAATTCAAGGTGGGAGATGGATCTGATGCTCTGAATTTCAACACACTGTTCTTAGTACAGCCTTCTGGTACAGTAGAGAATGGTTACATGTTTTGTTCCACTTGACTGTGGAAGATAACCAGCATGTTCCTTCCTAAAGTCTATGCTTTAAGCCAACATCCCATTCCCACCATCATTCCTTTGTCATTCTGGTTCTCCCAATATCCTGGTTGTTGACCTTTGGGGAAGTTCTCTGGTTTGTCAATGTCTCTTGAAACACAGTGCCCACAGTTTAGCATCAGGCAGAACCCACAAAGGAAAAGATTGATAGATTTCACCAGACCTAAAGTGAAAACTGTGGAAAATTATTCAAGAGATGGGAATACCAGACCACCTGACCTGCCTCTTGAGAAATCTGTATGCAGGCCAGGAAGCAACAATTAGAACTGGATATGGAACAACAGACTGGTTCCAAATAGGAAAAGGAGTGCATCAAGGCTGTATATTGTCACCTTGCTTATTTAACTTCTATGCAGAGTACATCATGAGAAACGCTGGACTGGAAGAAACATAAGCTGGAATCAAGATTGCTGGGAGAAATGTCAATAACCTCAGATACGCAGATGACACCACCCTTATGGCAGAAAGGGAAGAGGAACTAAAAAGCCTCTTGATGAGAGTGAAAGAGGAGAGTGAAAAAGTTGGCTTAAAGCTCAACATTCAGAAAACGAAGATCATGGCATCTGGTCCCATCACTTCATGGCAAATAGATGGGGAAACAGTGGAAACAGTGTCAGACTTTACCTTTTGGGGCTCCAAAATCACTGCAGATGGTGACTGCAGCCATGAAATTAAAAGACGCTTGCTCCTTGGAAGAAAAGTTATGACCAACCTAGACAGCATATTAAAAAGCAGAGACATTACTCTGCCGAATAAGGTCCATCTAGTCAAGGCTATGGTTTTTCCAGTAGTCATGTATGGATGTGAGAGTTGGACTGTGAAGAAGGCTGAGCCCCGAAGAACTGATGCTTTTGAACTGTGGTGTTGGAGAAGACTCTTGAGAGTCCCTTGGACTGCAAGGAGATCCAACCAGTCCATTCTGAAGGAGATCAGCCCTGGGATTTCTTTGGAAGGAATGATGCTGAGGCTGAAACTCCAGTACTTTGGCCACCTCATGCAAAGAGTTGACTCATTGGAAAAGACCCTGATGCTGGGAGGGATTGGGGGCAGGAGGAGAAGGGGACGACAGAGGATGAGATGGCTGGATGGCATCACTGACTTGATGGACGTGAATCTGGGTGAACTCCGGGAGTTGGTGATGGACAGGGAGGCCTGGCGTGCTGCGATTCATGGGGTCGCAAAGAGTCGGACACGACTGAGTGACTGAACTGAACTGAACTGAAAGTGAAAATAGCTGCAAATTGAACAAACTCAGCCACAAACAAAAATGTGAGTCTCTGATTACCTGCATCAGAATCATATTTGGGCCTTCTAAGATTCAGACTCCAGAATCTTATCCTTAGCTTTTATATAGTATTTTCTATGAGCAGTGCTCAGGAACTTTCATCAAACATGCATGTGCACACACACAGACACAGACACACACATATGCATGCACACATACACAGCCACTCCTTACCATATGCAGATACACTAGGTGATTCTTGAGCAGACTCAAGCGTGACAACACCTGCAAATAATCTTAATAATAAAACTCAGGACAAATATTTATGATACATATTACAAGAAAAGAGGTAATATCTTCAATGTGCAGACAGCAATTGCAGCCAATGAAGAAAACAGTAAGCATCTTAATAAAAGTGAACAACAAACTTATATAAAGAATGAATAGAAATAGCCAATTGAGAAGGAAAAAATGACCATCCTTACTACATGTCTACTATCCCTTATATTCAATAAGGAAGGAGGTAGAAAAGTTCTGAAAATATTTTTTCCAGCATTGATACAGCAGTAAAATTTTATCTGACTTGAGCTCATTTGGTGGTAAAACCTGTCAAGAAGAGAGGGTATTGATGGTCTCTGTATGTTGTACTCATTGTGGATATTCGTGTTTCACTGCAGAGAGATGCAGAAGGATGTTTTTGTTTTTAGTTGACTATGCTACCTAAGGCCCCTTAAGGTGGTTGGAGAATCTACAGTTTTGTATTACCTTTCTTAAAGTAAAAAAGAAATCCAAGTTCTAAGAGTTGAATTAATGATCATGGACATATGTAATTAAAGCAATGTATATCAAAATAAAATACTCTTTTTTGCCAATCAAATTGGAAACTATTAATACAAATCTAATATTCTTGCTGTTGAGGTGAGTGGTCACCTTCTGGGGCTTATTATGGGGATTATAAAGAAAATAGCTTCTAGAGGGGAATTTAACTGAGTATATTAGAAGTCATTATAACATGCAACACTTTTTACCTAGCAATTCAATTTCTGAGAATTTATCTCAAGGAAATAATCAGTGTCTTGTTCATTGAAGCATCACAAATAATAATAAAATGGAAACAAATGTTTAACAATAGGGAATCTGTTAATACCATCACTGATAAAATTATAATACATTAATTCAAATAATCTTTTGAAAGAACATGTAATGATATGGAAATTTTTAATAATATTGTGAAGTGAAAAAGCATTTTACCAAACTATAATAATGCAGAGGATGATTCTGTTTTGGGGAAAAATATGTATATATATATATAAGTTAAAGTCTACACATAATGATGAATTTATCTGGAAGATTATATTATAAATGATTTTATTATTTATTCTGTTCTGTGCTTTCCAGTCTTTTTTTCCCAAAAACTTGTAACCTTTTTGTAACTTAGGAGTCTATACTTGAGGAGTGGAGATTAAGAAAGTGGAGTAGAAGGACATGGAACTCACCTTCTGCCACAAATACATCAAAAATTTGTCTACATAGGGAACATTCTCACAGAAAACCAACTGAAACCTGGCAAAAGATCTCTTACACAGCCAAGAAAGAGTTACTGTAATTGGTTAGGATTCTTCCCACCACCAAGAGAAAGGTAGCATGATAAGACCTGTGCCTGTGGAAGAGATCTGTGAAAGAGGAAAGGTTCCCTTGCTTAGGGAACCCCCACTGTCAGGTGAGAGGCCTCCAAGGACAGGTAGTGACCTGTTGGGGACTGAATCTGCTCACACAGAGTGTGCAAGTGCTGGCTTGCCCAGAGGAATGGGCACTGATGGCTGCCAGTCACTTTACTTTCAAGTTGGAAACCAAAGATGGGCAGGACTGCTGATATGCACAGGTGCTAGGGGCTGAAACTCAGGCTTCAGTGGATAGTCCCTGGGAGAAGACTCAGTCTAGCTGCACAGAGACAGCCAGAAGGGCTTAGAGTGTGGTCCTGGGCCATCACGTGTGCAGAGTGGGATGCAGTGCCACCTTAGGAGCTCCAATATCACTGGGCACAGGACAGGGCATGGGTCTGCCACAAGAATCCCTTTGTCAGCATGCTCACCAGGCCTGGCTCCAGTGGCAGGAAGCTTTGTGAGCTCACATAGGATGGAAGGGGGCTGACATCTGAGCCGATCATCATCTCTGCTAGGGGGAACGGGTCCAAGGGCAGGTCCAGCAGTGGCAGACATTGTTGGTGTACACACCAAGTGGTGGGCAGCATCACAGAATTTCACATCCTAGAGATGGATCCTGTAGAGGCGTACTCAGCCATTCCTTTCCCTACAGGGGTATTCCAGTTCCACTGATCCCACACTGCAGCTTGGAGCTAGATCTGGGGGCTTCTAATCCAACTGGGGGGCCAACCCTAACCCCAACAGATCTGTGACAGCCACAGAATGAAGAGGAGATCTTGCCCAATATCCAGTTCAGGTTCTAGTCACCATAACACTAATCAATCACAGCCTCTATCAAGGGGATAACAGCCAGCATACTCTGAGGAAAGACACAGCAGGCATCCACACCAAAAACAACCCTCACGTCAAAAATATTGGACTCACACAGTCTATGCAGGGGTGTGTGCATGTATGCTAAGTGGCTTCAGTTGTGTCCAACTCTTTGAGATCCTAGCTCATCAGGCTCCTCTGTCCATGTGATTCTCCAGGCAAGAATACTGGAGTGGGTTGCTGTACCCTTCTTCAGGGGATCTTCCTGACTCAGGGATTGAACCTACACTTCTTATATCTCCTGCACTGGCAGTCAAGTTCTTTACCACTAGCACCACCTGGGAAACCCCTACAGAGCGATGCTGTCACATAAAAAAGAGCCCTTCAAGACCACATTAGATAATTGTTTCTCCTAAACTCATAGAGACATAGAAACTTAAGTAAAATGAAAAAAGCAGAGAAACTACTCCCAATCAAAAAGAGAAATTCCCTGAGAGAACAGAGTAAAATAAGTCTCATCAGTCTACCAGATGCCAAGTTTAAAAAGGAGGTAATAAAAATGCTAAAGGAATTAAGGAAATTTTTTTAAAAGGAAGATTCTTGACATAAATGCTGATCACTGTAACAAGGAACTAGAGACTATAAAGAGAAACCAATCAAAATTAGACAACTCAATTGCCAAGATAAAATGTGAGCTTAAAACAATGAATAGCAGACTAAATAATGCAAAAGAATGAATAAGTCATCGGGAACATGGAATAATGGAAACCACCCAATCAGCAGAAGACAAAAAGACAAATTTAAAAAAAAAAGTAACATATGAGATCTAGAGGACAATATAAGGTGTGCCAACCTATGTGTGATAGGGGCTCCAGGAGGTGAAGAAAGAGAAAAGGGGATCAAAAATGTATCTGAGGAAATTATGGCTGAAAACTTACCAAACACAAAGAAGGAAATTGATATCCAGGTATTGGAAGCATGTGTGGACATGCTCGGTCATTTCATTTGTGTTTGATTCTTTGAGACCCTATGGTCTGTAGGCCACCAGGCTCCTCTGTCCATGGGATTCTCCAGGCAAGAATACTGGAGTGAGTTCCCAGGCCCTTCTCCAGGGGATCTTCCTGACCCAGGGATCAAATAGCATCTCCTGCATTGCAGGTGGATTTTTTATCCACTGAGCGACCTGGGAAGCCCTACAGAAAGCACATAGTGTCCCAAATAAGATGAACTCAAATAGACCCATACCAAAACATATCATAATTAAAATGGCAAAAGTAAAAGATAAAGAGGGTTCTACAACAAGGACCTACTATACCTACTACATAGCACAGGGAGCTCTACTGAATGCTTTGTAATAACCTATATGGAAAATGAATCTGAAAAAGAACAGATATATGTATATGTGTAACTGAATCACTTTGCTGTACACCTGGAACTAGCACAACATTGTAAATTAACCATACTCCAAAATAAAATAGAAAATTAAAAAATAAAAGCAAACAAAAGAGAGAAAAGATTCTAAAGGTAGGAAGAGAAAACAAAAGGTCAGTTACAAGGGAACTCCCATGAGACTATGTGCTTATTTCACTACAGAAACTTTGCAGGCCAGAAGGAAGTAGCAGGATGTACTCAAAGTCCTGAAAGGAAAAAATCTGCCACTTAAGATACTCTATCCAGCAATAATATCGTTTAGAATAAAAAGAGAAACTAGAAATTTCTCAGACAAACAAAAACAAATAGAGCAATGCTAAACCTACTCTAAAAGAAATATTGAAAGGTCTTCTTGAATAGAAAATAAGGAAGAATCTATAGGAAATATCTCACATTAGACAATATGAAAGGCAAATATATAAAAGGACTGAAGATCACTTAAATTTCAAGGCAAAGAATGAAAGACAATCAAGAATTTTAATGTAATTATAACCATAATTAACATCAAAATGATAAAGATATAAAATAGGACATCAAAAATCACAATATATGGAAGTAAGGAGTAAAAATATAGATCTTTTAGAATGTGTTTCAACTTATATGACTATCAGCCTAAAGCAAGTAGATATAGTTATGGGTTAAATTTTAAAATCAGGGTAACCACAAATCTTAAAGATACAATGGATTCACAAAACCCTAAAAGGAACTTTAGCATAATACAAATAATCAAATCACAAAAAGAAAAAAAAAAAGCAAAAAAAAGCAAGAACAACCACAAAGTCTCCTGGAAAACAATGTTTAACATCACAAGAAATACATGCTTATTAAAATTTACTTTAAATGCCAATGAACAAAATGATCCAATCAAAAGACACAGAGTGGCAGACTGGACTTAAAACAAAAAAAAAAGAAGAACCTGTAATATGCTATCTACAAGAGACTCATTTTGGAGAGAAAGACACATATAGACTGAAAGTGAGGGTATGGGAGAAGGTATTTCATGCAAATGGAAATCAAATTTAAGTGGACAGAAATTATTTCAAGTATCTTTGCTGATCACAATGATGTGAAATGACATCAACTGCAGAAAGAAAAACAAGAAAAAAAATGATTACATGGAGATAACACAACATTCTACTAAAAATCAATGCTTCAATGATGAAACCAAAGAGGAAATCAGAAAATACCTTGAGACAAATGACCATGAAAACACAATGATATGAAATCTGTGGCATCCAGCAAAAGCAGTTGAAGAGGGAAGTTTGTAGCAACAAAAGGATTTCCTTAAAAAAGAAGAAAAATTTCAAAAAAACAACCTAACCTGCCACCAAAAATAATTAGAAAAAGAGGAACAAACAGAACCCCAAATCAGCAAAGGATGGATTTAATAAAGATCAGAGAAGTGATAAACAGAGAACACAAAACAATAGAAAAGATCAACAAAACCATGAGCTGATTTTTTGAAAAGAAAAGTAAAATTGACAAATGCCTAGTCAGGCTAACCAAGAATAATACAGAGAGGACCCAAAATAAACGAAGTAAAAAATGAAAGAGGGGAAATAAATATTACAGAAATCCTCTTCCTGTCTCACAGCCTTGTTATGGCACAGGGACTTGTGTAACTCAATGAAGCTATGAACCATGTCATGCAGAGCAACCCAAGATAGACAGGTCATAGTGAAGAGTTCTGACAAAACGTGGTCAACGGGAAGAAGGAATTACAAACTGCTCCAGTATTCTTGCCACGGGAACCCCACGAACAGTATGAAAAGGTGGGGAAAAAAAAGACACCAGAAAATGAGCCCCCCAGGTTGGAAGGTGTCCAGTATGCTACTGAGCAAGAGCAGAGGGCAATAACTAATAATTTCAGAAAGAATGAAGCAGCTGGGCCAAAGAAGAAATGATGCACAGTTGTGGATATGCCTTGTGGTGAAAGTAAAGTCTGCTGCTGTAAGAATAATATTGCATAGGAATCTGGAATGTTAGGTCCATGAATCAAGGTAAATTGGACATGGTCAAGCAGGAGACGCCAAGAGTGAATATCGACATTTTAGGAGTCAGTGAACTAAAATGGGCAGGAATGGGCAAATTTCATTCAGATGACAATTATATCTACTACTATGGGCAAGAATGCCTTAGAAGAAATGGAGTAGCCCTCATTGTCAACAAAGGAATCCAAAATGCAGTATTGGAGTGCAATCTAAAAAACAACAGAATTATTTCAGTTCATTTCCAAGGCAAATCATTCCAAACAGTAATTCAAGTCTAGACTCCAATCACTGATGCCAAAGAAGCTGATGTTGACTAATTCTGTGAAGACCTAGAAGGCTTTCCAGAACTAACACCAAAAAGATATCCTTTACATCATAAGGGATTGGGATGCAAAAGCAGGAAGTCAAGAGATATCTGGAATAACAGGCAAGTTGGGCCTTGGAGTACAAAATGAAGCAGGGAAAACGCTGAGTTTTGTTAAGAGAACACACTGGTCATAGCAAACAACCTCTTCCAATAACACAAGAGATGACTGTACACATGGACATTACCGATGGTTAATACTGAAATCAAGTTGGTTACATTCTTAGGAGCCGAAGGTGAAGATCTATACAGTCAGCAAAAACAAGACCTGGAACTGACAGTGACTCAAATCATGAGCTCCTTATTGCAAAACTCAGGCTTCAGTTGAAGAAAGTAGGGAAAACCACTAGGTCATTCAGGTATGACCTATAACAAATCCCTTACGAGTATAGAGTGGAGGTGATGACTAGACCAAAGGGATTTGATCTCACAGACAGAGTGCCTGAAAACTATGGATGGAGGTTGATAACACTGTACAGGAGCCAGTCACCAAGAGCATCTCCATGAAAAGGAAATGCAAGAAGGTAAAATGACTGTCTGAGGAGGCTTTACAAATAGCTGAGGAAAGAAGAGAAGTGAAAGGCAAGGGAGAAAGGGAAAGATATACTCAACTGAATGCAGAGTTCCAGAGAATAGCAAGGAGAGATTAGAATGCCTTCTTAAACGAACAATGCAAAGAAATAGAGGAAAATAATAGAATGGGAAAGACTAGAGATCTCTTTAAGAAAATTGGAGATATCAAGGGAACATTTCATGCAAGGACGGGTATGATAAAGGACAGAAACATTAAAGATCTAACAGAACTAGAAGAAATTAAGAAGTGGCAAGAATACACAAATTTATATAAGAAAGGTCTTAATGACTAAGATAACCATAATGGTGTGGTCACACACCTAGAATCAGACATCCTGGAGTGTGAAGTCAAGTGGGTCTTGACTTCCTTGTAGGAAGCATTATGGAGGTGATGGGACTCCAGCTATTTAAAATCCTAAAAGATGTTGCTGTTAAAGGGCTGCATGCAATATGTAAGCAAATTTGGAAAACTCAGCAGTGGCCACAGGACTGGAAAAGGTCGGTTTTCATCCCAATCCCAGAGAAGGGCAATGCCAAAGAATGTTCAGACGACCATGCACTTGCAGTCAGTTTATATGCCAGCAGGTTATGCTCAAAATCCTTCAAGCTAGGCTTCAGCAGTACATGAACCAAGAACATCCAGATATACAAGTTGGGTTTAGAAAAGGAAGAGGAACCAGAGATCAAATTGCCAACATTCTTTGGATCATAGAAAAGCAAGGGAATTCAAGAAAAAAATCTACTTCTGCTTTATTGACTATGCTAAAGCCTTTGACTTTATGGATCACAATAAACTATGGAAAATCCTTAAAGAGATGGGAATACCAGATTTTACCTGTCTCCTGAGAACCTGTATGCAGGTCAAGATGCAACAGTTAAAACCAGACATGGAACAATGGACTGATTTAAAATTGGGAAAGGGATACAATAAGCTGTATGTTGTCATTCTGTTTACTTAACTTATATGCAGTGTGCATCATGTAAAATGTTGAGCTGGATAAATCACAGGCTGGAATCAAGACTGTCAGGAGAAATGTCAGTAACCTCAGATATGCAGATAATACCACTCTAATGACATAAAGTGAAGAGGAACTAAAGAACCTCTTGATGAGAGTGAAAAAATAGAATGAAAAAGCTGACTTAAAACTCAACATTAAAAACCCTAAGATCATGATATCCATGCTCATTGCTTCATGGCAAATAGAAGGAGGAAAAATGGAAACAGTGATAGATTTTCTTTTCTTGGGCTCCAGGATCACTGAAGATTGTGACTGTGGCCATGAAATTAAGAGGAGTTTGCTTCTTGGAAGGAAAGCTATTACAAACCTCAACAGCATATTAAAAAGCAGAGATATCACTTGGCCAACAAAGGTATATATAATTAAAGCTATGGTTTTTCCAGTAGCCATGTAGCGATGTGAGAGTTGGACATAAAGAAGGCTGAGTACTGAAGAACTGATGCTTTTGAATTGTGGTGCTGGATAAAACTCTTGAGAGTCCCTTGGACACCAAGAAGATCAAACCAGTCAATTCTAAAGGCAATTAACCCTGAGTATTCATTGGAAGGATTGATGTTGAAGCTGAAGCTTCAAGACTTTGGCCACCTAATGCAAAGGCCCTGATGCTAGTACATACTGAAAGCAAAAGGAGAAAGGGGTGTCAAAGGACGAGATGGTTAGATAGCATCACTGATTTATGCACATGAATCTGAGCAAACTCCAGGTGACAGTGAGGGATAGATGAGCTTGGTATACTGCAGTCAATGGGGTTACAAACAGTGAGACATGACAGTGACTGAGCAACAACAATAACCACAGAAATATAAGAAAAATTTTAAGAGAATACTATGAACAGCTATATGCCAACAAATTGGACAATGTAAAAGAAAAGGTCAAGTTTCTGGAAACAAACTCTCTGCCAAGACTGAGTCAAGAAGAAACAGATAATTTGAAGATATCAATAGCTAGAAGTGAAGTAGAATCTATGGCAAGTAGAATCTATAGTAAAGAAAAACTCCTCCAGAACCAGATGGCTTCACTGGGAAATTCTACCAAATATATAAAGAAGAACATATCTCTATCTTTCTCAACCTACCCAAAAAGACTGAAGAGGAGAAAACACTCCCCAAATAATTCTATGAATCCATCATCACCCTGATATCAAAACCAAACAAACCCACTGCAAAAAAGAAAATTGCAGGCCAATATATTTGGTGAATATAGATGCCAAAATCTTCAACAAAATATTAGCAAACTGAATTCAACAATACATTAAAAGGATCATACACCATGATCAAGTGGGATTCATTCGGAGCTGCAAGAATGATTCAACATATCCAGATCAACCAACTTGATACAGCACATTAACAAAAGAAAAGACAAACACCACATCATCTCAATAGATGCAGCAAAAGCAAGCATTTGAAAAAAATTCAACAGTGATTCACGATAAAAACTCTCTCCAGTGGGTATAGTGGGAACATATCTCAACACAAAAGCCCTTAATGACAAACCCACAGTCAGCATAATACTGAAAAATAAAATGTTGAAAGCCCTCTTGCCACTAACCCAATACTGTAAATCAATTGTATTTCAATGGAATAAAGTCAATACATTTTTTTAAATTTATTTTTTTATTGAAGGATAATTACTTTACAGAATTTTGCTGTTTTCTGTCAAATCTTAACATGAATCAGCCATTAGGTACACATATAGTCCCTCCCTTTAAACCCTCCCGATCCCAGCCCCTCTAGGTTGATACAGAGCCCCTGTTTGAGTTTCCTGAGCCATACAGCAAATTCCTGTTGGCTATCTATTTGACATATGGTAATATAACCACCTGACCTGCCTCTTGAGAAACCTATATGCAGGTCAGGAAGCAACAGTTAGAACTGGACATGGAACAACAGACTGGTTCCAAATAAGAAAAGGAGTACATCAAGGCTGTATATTGTCACCCTGCTTATTTAACTTGTATGCAGAGTACATCATGAGAAATCCTAGGCTGGAAGAAGCACAAGCTGGAATCAAGATTGCCAGGAGAAATATCAATAACCTCAGATATGCAGATGACACCACCCTTATGGCATAAAGTGAAGAGGAACTAAAAAGCCTCTTGATGAGAGTGAAAGAGGAAAGTGAAAAAGTTGGCTTAAAGCTCAACATTCAGAAAACGAAGATCATGGCATCTGGTCCCATCACTTCATGGCAAATAGATGGGGAAACAGTGGAAACAGTGTCAGACTTTACCTTTTTGGGCTCCAAAATCACTGCAGATGGTGACTGCCTCCATGAAATTAAAAGACGCTTCCTCCTTGGAAGAAAAGTATGACCAACCTAGATAGCATATTCAAAAGCAGAGACATTACTTTGCCAACAAAGGTCCGTCTAGTCAAGGCTATGATTTTTCCAGTGGTCATGTATGGATGTGAGAGTTGGACTGTGAAGAAGGCTGAACACAGAATTGATGCTTTTGAACTGTGGTGTTGGAGAAGACTCTTGAGAGTCCCTTGGACTGCAAGGAGATCCAGCCCTGGGTTGGAGATCAGCCCTGGGTATTCCTTGGAAGGAATGATACTAAAGCTGAAACTCCAGTACTTTGGCCACCTCATGTGAAGAGTTGACCCACTGGAAAAGACTCTGATGATGGGAGGGACTGGGGGCAAGAGGAGAAGGGGACGACAGAGGATGAGATGGCTGGATGGCATCACTGACTCGACAGATGTGAGTCTGAGTGAACTTCAGGAGATGGTGATGGACAGGGAGGCCTGGCGTGCTGCGATTCATGGGGTCGCAAAGAGTTGGACACAACTGAGCTGAACTGAACTGAACTGAATGTAAGTTTCCACGTTACTCTTTCCATACATCTCACCCTCTCCTCCCCTCTCCCATGTCCATAAGTCTATTCTCCATGTCTGGGTTTCTCCATTGCTGCCCTGTAAATAAATTCTTCAGTACCATTTTTTTAGATTCCGTATATGTGTGTTAGAATACAACATTTATGTTTCTCTTTCTGACTCACTTCACTTTGTATAATAGGTTCTAGTTCCATCCACCTCATCAGAACTGACTCAAATGTGTTCCTTTTTATGGCTCAGTGATATTCCATTGTGTATATGTACCACAACTTCTTTATCCATTCATCTGTTGATGGACACCTAGGTTTTTTCCCAAGTTCTAGCTATTGTAAATAGTGCTGCAGTGAACAGTGGGCTACATGTGTCTTTTTCAATTTTGGTTTCCTCAGGGTATACACATAGGTATGGGATTGCTGGGTCATATGGTGGTTTTATTCCTAGTTTTTTAAAGGAATCTCCATACCATCTTCCATAGTGGCTGTATCAATTTACATTCCCACCAACAGTGCAAGAGCGTTCCCTTTTCCCCACACTCTTTCCAGCATTTACTGTTTGTAAACATTTTGATGATGGTCATTCTAACCAGTGTGAGGTGGTATCTCATTGTGGTTTTGATTTGCATTTCTTGAATAATGAGTGATGTTGAGCATCTTTTCATGTGTTTGTTAGTCATCTGTATGTCTTCTTTGGAGAAATGTCTGTTTAGGTCTTTTTCCCACTTTTTGATTGGGTTGTTTGTTTTTCTGGCATTGAGTTGTATGAGCTGCTTGTATATTTTGGAAATTAATCCTTTGTCAGTTGTTTCATTTGCTATTATTTTCTCCCATTCTGTGGGTTGTCTTTTCACCTTGCTTATAATTTCCTTTGCTGTGCAAAAGCTTTCAAGTTTAATCAGGTCCCACTTGTTTACTTTTGTTTTTATTTCCATTACTCTAGGAGGTGGGTCATAGAGGATCGTGCTTTGATTTATGTCATCGAGTGTTGTGCCTATGTTATCCTCTAAGAGTTTTATAGTTTCTGGTCTTACATTTAGGTCTTAAATCCATTTTGAGTTTATCTTTGTGTATGGTGTTAGGACATGTTCTAATTTCACTCTTTTACACGTAGCTGTCCAGTTTTCCCAGAACTATTTAATGAAGAGGTTGTCTTTGCCCCATTGTATATTCTTGCCTCCTTTGCCAAAAATAAGGTACCCAGAGGTGCATGGGTTTATTTCTGGGTTTTCGATCTTGTTCCATTGGTCTATATTTCTGTTTTTGTGCCTGTACCATACTGTCTTGATGACTGTAGCTTTGTAGCATAATCTGAAGTAAGGAAGGCTGATTCCTCCAGCTCCATTCTTCTTTCTCAAGACTGCTTTGGCTATTTGGGGTCTTTTGTGTTCCCATATGAATCGTGAAGTTTTTGTTCTAGTTTTGTGAAAAATGTCATTGGTAATTTGATAAGGATAGCACTGAATCTGTAGATTGCGTTTGGTAGTATAGTCATTTTCGTAACATTGATTCTTCCTACCTAGGAACATGGAATATCTCTCCACCTGTTTCTGTCATCTTTGATTTCTTTCATCAGTGTCTTATAATTTTCTGTATACAGTTCTTTTGTCACCTGGGTAAATTTATTTCTAGACATTTAATTCCTTTTGTTGCAATGGTGAATGGGATTGATTCCTTAATTTCTCTTTCTGATTTTTCATTGTTAGTATATAGAAATGCAAGTGATTTCTGTGCACTGATTTTGTATCCTGCAACTTTGCTATTCACTGATGAGCTCTGGTAATTTTCTGATACTATCTTTAGGATTTTCTATGTAGAATATCATGTCATCTGCAAACAGTGAGAGCTTTACTTCTTCTCCAATCGGGATTCTTTTTATTTCTTTGTCTTCTCTGATTGCTGTAACTGGGACTTCCAGAACTATTTTGAATAATAGTGGTGATAGTGGACACCCTTGTCTTGTTCCTGATCTCAGGGGGAATGCTTTCAGTTTTTCACCACTGAGAATAATGTTTGCTGTAGGCTTATCACATATGATCTTTACTAAGTTGAGGTAGGTTCCTTCTATACCCATTATTTGAAGAGTTTTAATCATAAACTGGTGCTGAATTTTGGCAAAGACTTTTTCTGCATCTACTGAAATTATTATATAGTTTTTCAGTTTGTTAATATGATGTATTGCATTGTTTTATTTGCATATATTGAAGAATCCCTGCATTCCTGGAACAAACCCAACTTGATCATAGTATATGAGCTTTTTGACATGCTGCTGAATTCTGCTTGCTAAAATTTTGTTGAGGATTTTTGCACCTATGTTCATCAGTGATATTTGTCTGTAGTTTTCTTTTTTTGTGTTGTCTTTGACTGGTTTTGGTATCAGGGTGATGGTGGCCTCATAGAATGAATTTGGAAGTGTTCCTTCCTCCACAATTTTTTGAGAGTTTTAGAAGGATAGGCATTAGCTCTTCTCTAAATGTTTGACAGAAATCTCCTGTGAAGCCATCTGGTCCTGGGCTTTTGTTTTTTGGGAGATTTTTGATCACAGCTTCAATTTCAGTGCTTGTAATCAGGTTGTTCATAATCTCTATTTCTTCCTGGTTCAGACTTGGAAGATTGAACTTTTCTAAGAATCCATTCCTTCCAGGTTATCCATTTTATTGTCATAGAGTTGTTCATAATAGTCTCTTATAACCCTTTCTATTTCTGCACTGTCAGTTGTAACCTCTCCTTTTTCATTTCTAATTTTGTTGATTTGATTCTTCTCTCTTTTTTTCTTGATGAGTCTGGCTAAAGGTTTGTCAATTTTGTTTACCTTCTCAAAGAACCAGCTTTTAGTTTTATTAATCTTTACTATTGTTTCTTTCATTTCTTTTTCATTTATTTCTGCTCAGATCTTTATGATTTCTTTCCTTCTACTAATTTTGGGTTTTTCTTCTTCTTTTTGCAGTTGTTTTAGGTATAAAGTTAGGTTGTCTATTTAATGATTTTCTTGTTTCTTGAGGTAGGATTGTATTGCTATAAACTCTCCTCTTAGAACTACTTTTGCTGCATCCCATAGGTTTTGACTTGTCATGTTTTCATTGTCATTTGTTTTTAGAAAAATTTTTTTTATTTCCCTTTTGATTTCTTCAGTAACCTGTTGGTTATTTAGAAATGTGTTGTTTAATCTCCACATGTTTGTGTCTCTTACAGCTTTTTTCTTGTAATTGATATCTAGCCTCATAGTGTTGTCGTCAGAGAAGATGCTTGATACAATTTCAATTTTCTTAAATTTAATGAGGTTTTATTTGTGACACAGGATGTGGTCTGTCCTGGAGAATGTTTCATGTGCATTTGAGAAGAAGGTGTATTCTTCTGCATTTGGTTGGAATGTTTTGAAGATACCAGTGAGATCCATCTCATCTAATATATCATTTAAAACTGTGTTTCCTCATGAATTTTCTCTTTTGATGATCTGTCCATTGGTGTGAGTGGTGTGTTAGTCTTCTACTCTTATTTCTTATTGTATTACCGTCAATTTCTCCTTTTATGTCTATTAGTGTTCATCTTATGTATTGAGGTGCTCCTATGTTGGGTGCATAGGTATTTATAATTTTTATGTCTTCCTCTTGGATTGATTCCTTGATTATTACGTAGTGTCCTTCCTTATCTCTTATAATCTTCTTTATTTTAAGGTCTACTTTGTCTGATATGAGGATTGCTACTCCAGCTTTCTTTTGCTTCCCATTTGCATGGGATATATTTTTCCATCTTCTCACTTTCAGACTATATGTGTCTTTAGGTCTGAAGTGGGTTTCTTGTAGACAGCATATATATGTATCTTGTTTTTGTATCCATTCAGCCAGTCTGTGTCTTTTTATTGGAGCATTTAATCAATTTACATTTAAAGTAATCATTGATATATATGTTCCTGTTGCCAAAAATGGCAAAAATTGAGAAAACTTCATTGTTTGGGGTTGATTTTGTAGATCTTTTTTCTTCTCTTGTATTTCTTGACCATATAAGTCCCTTTAACATTTGTTTTAAGGCTGGTTTGGTAGTACTGAATTCTCTAAACTTCTGCTTGTCTGATAAGCTTTTTATTTCTCCATCAATTTTGAATGAAATCCCTGCCAGGTACAGTAATCTTGGTTGTAGATTTTTCCATTTCAATACCTTAAATATATCCTGCATTCCCTTCTGGCTTGCAGAGTTTCTGCTGAAAGATCAGCTGTTAAGTGAATGGGCTTTCCCTTGTATGTTACTTGTTGCTTTTCCCCTCCTGCTTTTAATATCCTTTCTTTGTGTTTAGTCTTTGTTAGAAGGGACGAGGGAGCCTGGTGGGCTGCCATCCATGGGGTTGCACAGAGTTGGACATGACTGAAGTGACTTAACAGCAGCAGCAGTTTGATTAATATGTGTCTTGGCATATTTCTCCTTGGGTTTATCCTGTATGGGACTCTTTGTGCCTCTTGGACTTGATTGACTATTTCCTCTTCCATATTGGGAAAGTTTTCAACTATAATCTCTTCAAAATTTTTCTCATATCCTTTCTTTTTCTCTTCTTCTGGGACCCCTGTAATTTGAATGTTGATGTGTTTGATATTGTTCCAGAGGTCTCTTGAGACTATCCTCAGTTCTTTTCATTCTTTTTAATGTATTTTGCTCTTCAGAAGTTATTTCCACCATTTTTATCTTCCAGTTCACTAATCTTCTGCCTTAGATATTCTGCTATTGATTCCTTCTAGAGTATTTTTAATTTCAATTATTGTGTTGTTTGTCTTTGCATGTTTATTCTTTAATTCTTTTAGGTTTTTGTTAATTCTTGCATTTTCTCCATTTTGTTTTCAAGGTTTTTGATCAACTTTACTATCATTATTCTGAATTCTTTTTCACTTAGTTTGCCTATTTTCTCTTCATTTATTTGGACTTCCGTGTTTCTATTTGTTCCTTCATTTCTGTAGTATTTCTCTGCCTTTTCATTATTTTTGTAAACTTATTGTGTTTGAGGTCTCCTTTTCCCAGGCTTCAAGTTTGAATTCTTTCTTCCTTTTGGTTTCTGCCCTCCTAAGGCTGGTCTAGTGGTTTGTGTAAGCTTCCTGTAGGGTGAGATTTATGGTGAGTTTTTGTTTGTTTGTTTTTCCTCTGATGGGCAAGTCTGAGTGAAGTGGTAATCCTGTCTGCTGATGATTGGGTTTGTATTTTTGTTTTGTTTGTTATTTAGCACCCTGTCCTGCACAGGGTGCTACTGGTGGTTGGGTGATGCTGGGTCTTATACTCAGGTGGCTCCTTTCTGTGATACTCCCTATGGTTAGTTCTCTGGTCGTCTAGGGTCTTGGAATCAGTGCTCCCATTCCAAAGGCTCAGGGCTTGATCTCCAGTCAGTAAAGAAGACTACACAAGTCGTTTGTTATGGCATTAAGTGAGATTAAAACAAATATCCAAAAATGAGAAACCAAAGATGAACCCCAGACAAACGGCAGTCACAAAATCAGGCAAATGATAATTAAAATAATGGGATATACACGTACACATATATACCCATGAGCAAAGTCAAAACAGTCGAACAAAAATAAAGTACAGGAGATTGATCCAGCAAACAAAGGTAATAAAAAATTATATTTACCAGTTAAGAACAAAAGTAACTAAAGCACAAACTGGAAAACAAAACTAAAGTAAGGTGCCAAGTGGGGAATAAAGCAATGAAAACAAAATTAACACATATGTTGAGAGGACAGGAAAGAAAAAAAAAAAGAAATAATAGATATGCAAAGTTAAATGGAGGTAGATGAAGATTTATATACATTAAAGATTAACCTCAAGTGGAAAAGAACAGTAGGAAAGGCAAACAAAAGAATAAATGTAGAGAAAATATACTAGGTTTAAAAAAATTAAAATTAAAATTACAAAAAAGAGAAAAAAAAAACAGAAGAAGAAAGAAAAACAAGGAAAAAAAGGAAAACTCCCCAGAACTGCAAAAGCCCAATGTAGAAAGGTAGAGGTTTATAACAACAATAAAAAATGTGACTGAGAAAAAAAAGAAAAAAAAAGTTCAAAAGCTTAATTAGATTTCATAGTGCCAATAAAATCAACAACTCCAACAACAGCAGGGTGGGGGTGGGGGAGTGGTTTGAGGGAAAAAAAGAAAAAAAAATCCAAAAGTATCTATAGAACAAGTCAAAACACAAGAATAATAAATGTTTTTCTTGAGTCACTGCTGTCAGAGTCCTTTCCCTTTCTGGGAGTCACAGTCCACCTCACCTCCCTAGGATGCCCTCCAACACTGTGCTTATCTCTGGACCTGCTGTGGGGGCAGCTCAGATTCTAATCTGGTCCTACTCCTGTGTGTTCTTGCCTCTAATGTCCACAGCTATCAGAACTAGTGCATCCAGGAGCTCTCAATGACCTTTTATATATTCCACAGACAAGAGTCTGCCTAGTTGATCACGTGAATTTAACTAGCTTGTACAGCTTGTAGAAAGGTTTTGGGCCTTCTGCCTTAGTCACACTGCCCCTGGGTTTCAATTGTGGTTTTATTTCCATCTCTGCACGTGGGTTGTCCACTGGGGTTTGCTCCTGAGGCTGCCCTGGAGGACTTGGGTTTGCCCCTGTGAGGGCCAGGTGTGGAGGTGGTGCAGCTGCTTGGGCCGCAGGGGTTCTGGCAGCATCAGGTACTCTGGGGAGTTGTTGGCTAGGGCAGCAGGAAATAAAATGCTCTAGAAGGATTCCCTTCTAGTAACCAGTATTGGCCAATATGCTCCAGTATTCTTGCCTGGAGAACCACCCACCCTGACAGAGAAGCCTGGCAGGCCATAGTCTACAGTGTCACAAAGAGTTGGACACAACTGAAGCAACCCTGCACATAGATGTAAGACTCTTTTTGCCTGTGGCAGCTCTGTCCCAGAGAGAGTTGAGTGTGAAGGTGGTGCAGCTGCTTGGACCGTGGGGACCCTGGTGGCGCCAAGTGTACAGGGACAGGGACTGCCTCCACCACAGGAGTTATGGCCGTATCGGTCTTTTTTTGAGCCTCTTGTAGCTGGCGATCAGAAGGCCCCTTTGGCCAGTGTTTCTCCTTAGCTCTGCCCATGCAGGCACTTAGAGGGCTTCCTTGCCTGGGGTCCTTCTCTGTTGTTTGGCGCATCAGGCACATAGAGGGGCCCCTTTGGCTGGGGTCCTATTCTGTAGATCGGCACATCAGGCACTTAAAAGGGCACCCTGGGTGGGATCCTACTCTGAAGTTCAGTGCTCAGGCGTTTGATGGGCCAGCTTCTCTATTGTTCATCTACCAATGCTGGCTTGTTGGGGGAGAGAGTCTATGGTGATGGCTCCATCCCCTACGTGTGACTCAGCAGTATCCCCTTGCTTCCATGGCTGCCCGACTTTCCTCCACTGGGAGTTCCCACCACAGTCTCCTACCTCACATCCCCTGGATCCATCTCTTCACAGTAAACAGCAGTCCTCACCCTGGGACTTCTCCACAATCCCCAAACTCCAGCTCCCAGCCACTGCACCTTCCAGGGGATCTATGTCCCTGTCTGGGGTATGTATGGCTGTGGCAAGGACTGTCTGATTCTCATTCCATTTAGGCTGCTACAGATCAGCTGTTTCATTATCAGTCTGACTCAGACAGTTGTCCCAATGTGGGGACTGGACCCCTTCTTCAGTACCCCCACCCGCCAAGGGCGGGTCCAGTCCTGCTAACACTCTTGTTTTCCCCCCAGTTCCTTTGTCCTACCGAGTTTTGCGGGGGTCTGTACACACTTTTATACACTATATACTATACACCAGCACCTGCTGGTCAGGTGCTCCTGTCTGCTCTCAGCTGGTGTTCTGCATGCACCTCTGTGTCGGAAGGTGTACTCCTGATGCTTCTGTGGAGAGAGATGTACTCCCTGTCCACCTGCTCCCCTGCCACCTTTTTCTCAGGTCAATACATTTTTAATATAGTACCCCAAATTTAAAACAATTCTGCTGAAATATACTGACCATTAAAAAATGTTGTATCCTGTATGCTTCTATTAGTATAGTCTAAGTCAACATAATAAAAGATGAATTAACAATATATTTATAATTTGGTATACTACACACAGGATTTCATATAAAGCATAATAATGATAATGATGGGCTTTTCTGGTAGCTCAGCTACCCACTCTACTATTCTTGGGCTTCCTTGGTGGCTCGGACAGTAAAGAATCCGCTTGCAATGCAAGAGGCATGGGTTCGATCCCTGGGTTGGGAAAATCCTCTAGAGGAGGGCGTGGAAACCCATTCCAGCATTCTTGCCTGGAGAATCCCCATGAACCGAGGAGCTTGGCAGGCTACAGTCCATGGGGTTGCAAAGAGTTGGACAAGACTGAGCAACTATGCACACATGATAATGATAGTCAGAGTAATAACAATAAAACATCATAGGAAAATAAATCTAATGAAATTACAGGCAACCAGAAGCTATGCTGCCAACAACACTTCTCCAGGGAGAAGTGTTTCTCATGTCTCACCTCCTTTTCCTCCCATAATGACAGGAATGGCTTAAAGATGTGGGAAAACAAAAACAAAACCCTCTAACTTTAAAAGATGGGGGTAGAGAGGTTCTACCTCAAAATAGTAGTTTGATAATATGAGTATTTTCACTTACTCTCTAAACATAGAGATTATTTACCTTACGTAAAAATCATGTACAGAAAGAGGAGTAACAAGGCATGGAACAATAGAGTGTAATACAAATAGCTCCTTTATCATTCCAGAGCACAACAAAAGTCAGGGACTTTTAATTTATTTATAGGACCAACATGACCAAGATAAAAATTAGCAGGAAGGAAAGGATACACACATCTCACTTACAAATATACTTGCAGCAGTATACTATAAATAATGCACTATCACAAAGAGCAATAACTCTAGTGCTGTAAGGATGGGTCAAAGTAAGAAATCTGTTTTCGTGGTTTACTACATTAAGAGTGCAAACTAAAAAACATACTAAGAAACAGCACCTCTATGATGTTGAAAAGTTGCTTTATTTTATAAAACGTTCACCATAAATTCTTGGGCTTCCCAGGTGGCACAGTGGTAAAGAACCTGCCTACCAATGCAGGAGACGTAAGAGGCCTGGGTTCGATCCCTGGGTTAGGAAGATCCCCTGGAGGAGAGCATGGGAACCCACTCTAGCATTCTTGCCTGGAGAATCCCACGGACAGAGGAGTCTGGCGGGTAACAGTCCATAGGGTCACAAAGAGTCAGACATGACTGAAGCAATTTAGCACACACACACACACACACACACACAAATTCCTGATTAAAAACTTAGCAAATGCTTTTCTTAATGTGTTAACACCAACAGCAAAAATGAAACAATGATCAAACAAATCTGTAAGAAAAAAAAACAACTAGAACCTCAGTAATGAATAGTATCAGCTCATATGCTTGATGTTCATAAAACAATTTTAGTATCAATCAAATATCTAGCAGAAGGAAATAACTCGATCTAACTAACAATTTAAAAAACTGAAACACAATAAGGTATTTTTGACCTATAGACTAGCAAAAAGATTTAAAAGAGCAATAATATCCCATATTAGCAAAGATTGGAAAAAGATGTTAATTTTCTAGCACTACTTATTAAAAAACTACTACAAACTTCATGCCTTAAAACAATACAAATTTATTACCTTATAGTTCTGGAAGTCAAAAGTTCAAAATGGTTCTCATGGAGCTAAAATGAAGGTGTTGGCAGGCCTGTCTTTGTTCTGGAGGCTCTAGGAAAAATCCACTTCCTTGTTTTCTGATCCTAGAATCTGCCTGCATTCCTTAGCTTATTGGCTCCCTTCCTTTATGTGCAAAGCCAGCAATACTGGGCCAACTCTTTTTCAAGCTGCTATCCTTCTGGTTCTGCCTCCCTCTTCCTCTTTTAAAGACTTTTGTAATGACATTGGGCCCTTCTGGGTACTACAGGAAAATCTCCCTATTTTAAGGTCAGCTGATTAGAAACCTTAATTCCAGTGCAAACTTAATTTCTCTTTGTTGTATACATTAACATATTTGGAGGTACCAGGGATTAATTTGTGGATATCTTTGTGTGTGTGTGTGTGTGTGTGTGTGTGTGTGTGTGTGTGTGTGTTCGTGCGCGTGCGCGCTGGGGTGCATTATTCTGCCTACCACACCTAGTATCTTCAGTCACTGTTGCGGGTGTATAAATGATCACAATCTTTCTGGCAGACTGACTTTAAAATGTCCCTGTAGGTTACTGTACATCATGGGACTATAGGTGTATATTAATTAGATTTGCAAGTTCCCTTTAAAGCACAGCTTTAAAACAGATCTCAAAAGAACTGTCAAAAATATTTACACTGGCCCTCCTCCACCTAGTTTGGGGGCTGATGATCTACTCTTTCTGACTCACAAGCAAGTTACAATCATTCAGATAAGGGAATAATTTTCTAAAACATTCAAAAACACATCAGACTTATTCTTACTAAGGGATGAGGGCATAAGAAAGCCATTTTAGTGTTGAGATAAAGTGTCCAAATGAATTTGAACAGAGAAGGTGAGAGTGCTTCAACATTCTAGATCTCTGGGAGTCAATAATTTTAGAGAAGTTTCATTATTCATTTAGGTATTTATCTTTTGGGGGACCATCTCAGAAAATACATATTGTATTAACAAGAGAACTCTAGCAGTCAAACAGAAAATGTTTCTGAGCTGCTAATCATACAAATGCAGCCAGAATTAATACCTGGACCATGCTGAAGATGATAAGTTTAGTGTCTTCTCCATGACAAGGCTTGTCTCATAAAATTCAAGTAATTTTATTCTAATGAAATTATTATCTTTTTATATTTCATTATACTCTATCTCACACAGCTATATATATTTCCAGTTAGAATATCTCATTTTATTAGAATTCCTTTTTCAAGTTCTCCCACTTTACACTGTTAAAATCTACATTTTTCCCCTCTCTTCATTAAAATAAACCATAACTTTTCAATTATAATATAATTTTTATTATAAATAAATATAGCATAATTTTATTATAAAATATAATAAACATATATTTAAAGGTATGTTTGTTACTAAGTTTGAACCTTTGAGTGACTCTATATTAAATACAAAGCAGACATATCATTATTAACATTATGTAGTAAGGACTTGAAAATAGATGATTGTTATTTTTATAAATTAATAAGTTATCATCGAGTCTCTATGACTATATTTAGGATTATGAGCTTTTAAAGTTTTAATTTATTTTGTATAGTCTTTCCACCCACAATAACAGACATTTTTACCTAATGTTAAAGCAAGTTGTTGTTTATCTATCACTCCATTCTCAAGGAAGCCCCTCTGCTAAGTCAAGGCTCAGTCATAATATTCTTACCTCTTTTCCTTCTTCCAGGAATTATAAAAAATAAAAAAGGTTTGTCATGTTCAGAATATCTCTCTGATGACTTTTAAATCAGAATTTTTTTAACCTGTTTCATAATACAGGGAGGAACAATCACAGCAACACATTTTTCCACTCTTTCAGCCTCTTTTCCAGCTGTCTATAAGGGGTATATTAATGGTGGTCATGGAGGACAGCAGTTTCAGCTAGAAGAGTTTACCTGAGCAAAAAATAGGCTCAGGGAAAAACAGTAAATTTAGAACAAAGACTCTACTCTGGATTTGGATTGTGCCCTGCAAAATATCAGATGATAAATATTTCTAGAACCCATACCACATTTAATGTATAAGCTGTCTAATGTCAACAGGACCTTAAAGAAACCCTGTAAAAACAAACATTTTGATTTTTGATCAATAGAAATACAATTCTCATGTAGAAAACTTATAAGAAGCTCATAAAAGTACACTGGCCCCAAAGCCTAAAAAGATAATAAAATCACTTCCATTTGTAAATACTGTAAAACTTTTCATTTAAAACATGATTAATGAGTCCCAGTGACTTGTAGGTACTGATCTAGGTGCTGGTCTGAGTTTAACCAACACCTCTTGAATATTCTCTATATTTGACTTACCTATGGCATGTAATTTTCACAACTTTTGAAATAGTGAGATAGTTATATACACATAAATGAATAAACACAATGCAATAAGGGAAGTACCTCTAATTGAAATTTATAAAAATTGCCTTGGACATATAAGAAAAGAAGCACTTAGGTTTATCTGAGAGAGGCAGATGAGGCTTCACAGAGAAGACTGCATTTAAGCTGAGGACTGAAAGATGGCTAAGGGCAACCAAACATGCACGCTGAGGAGAGGCCTTTGCATTGCATGTGCAAAGGCCTGCACCATGAACAAAGACATCATGGTTTTGGTAAACAATAGGTATTTAAGAATTAAAGGAATATAAGCTGTAAAAGGTGGGGGATGGGAGGGAAGGGAAGATGAAGGCCAGGAAGAAGCCAGCAAGGCATGGATTAGATGATAAAAAGCCCAGTAGAGTGTGCAAATGAATTTCTATTTGAAGAATTTTGAGGATCAAATTTTTATGTAAAAAAGATTATTTTGGAGAAATGGGATAAAGCTAAAAAAAGAGAAACAGTATTGTACTCATATAAGTGAAAGTTGATGGTAACCCAAACTGAAGCAGGAGCTTCCCAGGTGGTACTAGTGGTAAAGAACCTGCCTACCAGTGCAGAAGACATAAGGGATGTGGGTTTGATCCCTGGGTTGGGAAGATCCCCTGGAGGAGGGCACAGCAACCCACTCTAGTATTCTTGCCTGGAGATTCTCCGTGGACTGAGGAGCCTAGCAGGGTACAGTCCATAGGGTCGCAGAGTTGGACACGACTGAAGTGACTGAGCACACACAGTGAAGCAGAGGTTTGTATAAGGGTGTACAGGAGAAACAAATTCAAGAGATGTTTAGCAAAAAGAAGGCCTAAGCTTGACTGTTGGCTGGAAGGTAGGTGAGAAAGAAACATCGTTTATATTTCCCAGTTTTTTTTTTTTTTTTCCACTTGAGTGACTAAGTTGATAGTAGTCTGAGGGATTCATGATTGGTTCATTTTAAAAATGATAACCCATAGAAGTTCATGGAACATCTAGAAGTATGTAGGTAGTGCGTAGTTAGATATCCAAGCCTGACATTCAGTGGAGGCATCTGGATTTGAGAAAGATTAGAGAAAAACCAGCTTAAATGGAGGACTTGATGCCATGATGCAGAGGAAACTGTCTTGGAAAAATAGCTGGGAAAAAAAGATAAAGAGGCTAGGGAAGAACCTCAGGGTATACTGATATATCAAGGCCGTGAGAGGAAACAAACATATAATTTGTCTTTGCGCTAACAGGTAGTCCCATGGAAATCAAACAGGAAAGAAGTTCAGATATTCAAGAATTAAGAGGCAGTCATAAGACAAAGTGAATGTCCCCATCAGATCTTATTTCTGCACTTACTCATTACATGTAAGGACCCACTTATTTTCATATATGTATAATCAGAATATACCTTGGCCTCCATGACCTTGTCCTCCCCCTGAATCTTACGCAGAAGCCCATCTTGAACTGAAAATAGGAGGATGGGACTGAGGGAAAATAATGCCAAAAGGATTAGAGAATATTATATATATTTTGAAATTTCATTTAGAAGCTGGATATAACACTGCATATGATAGAACCAAACTTTCCAGAAAATCCTCTCTCTCTCCTAAGTTCTGTTAGCTGTAGCAGCTGCCCTCTCTATATCTTCTCTTTTTCTTTTCCCACAACAACTCCTTCTAACCCTCTGGCTCCTATCATCCTACTGCATATGCAGGAAGCCCCTCTATGTCCCTGAGTTTCCTAATTTTGCATCCATACTATCATCCTATTCATTAAAACAAAAGATATCTTGGCACCTAGTCACTTTAGAAGGAATGAAAATAATTATAAACAACCAATTTTCATTGCTTTCCCCAGGCATACTTTTATGTAGAAATTTGTTATAAAACAGAAATTTATACTTCTTTGGTTTCATGCTATTCTATTCTTCTCAACTTGCCAATTAAATATACTCAGCTATCAAACAAATATTAAACAAATAAATGGTAAGCATCTCAGAAATACATTTTATAGCAAAGGGATATTTAAAAAATATATTTTCATCAAAAATTAGAGAAAAATGCAACACATACATATTTGATGTTAACTGTTCAACTTTTCACAATATGCACCACAAGAATGATGTATTTTTATAGGGAAAATGCAAAATTCAGAATAATTCCCCAAACTTCATCAAATGTGAAAACTTCTGAGTACCATCTGGCAATGTGAATTTTCTTAGGGTTCTTTTGTGTAATTTTATGTGTAGCCATCTGAATTGTAGTAACTACAGACATTCACTTATAACTAGGACATTACCTCAGAGCAATCAGTTTCAGAGAAATCCATCTGAGCAAATAAAAACTCATATTCACAGGCCAAATCCTCTAGCTATAAGAAGACCAGAAAATCTGCATTTTTAAGTGGCTCCCAGGTGACTGGAGTCACAAGAATCATCTGTCATGCCTAGTAATCCCTCAGCCCCACTGTATATTTCTAAATGAGAAACTTCTGGCAATCTCCCTATAGTCAGAGAATTCACAATTTTGTAAGTTTCGGTGATTCTTCCAAACAGGTAAGGGTTTAAATCATCCCCTTAGTGTATATTTCTATTAGCAGATTATGGATGCAATGCACTGAGACTTCAGCCTCTTTATATATCATCACATTACTACAGTTATCTGTGTATGTGTGCTCAATAGTTAAGTCATGTCCAACTCTTTGCAACCCTATGGACTATAGCTTGTCAGGCTCTTCTGTCCATGGGATTTTCCTGGAAAGAATACTAGTGTGGCAAAGATAAATTCAAAATGGATTAAAGACCTGAATGTAAGACTGCTGCTAAGTCGCTTCAGTCGTGTCCGACTCTGTGCGACCCCAAAGATGGCAGCCCACCAGGCTCCCCCGTCCCGGGATTCTCCAGGCAAGAACTCTGGAGTGGGTTGCCATTTCCTTCTCCAATGCATGAAAGTGAAAAGTGAAAGTGAAGTCGCTCAGTCATATCTGACTCTGAGCGACCCCATGGACTGCGGCCTACCAGGTTCCTCCGTCCATGGGATTTTCTAGGCAAGAGTACTGGAGTGGGGTGCCATTGCCTTCTCCAATGTAAGACTAGAAACTATAAAACTCTTGGAAGAAAACACAGGCAGAACTCTCTTATGATATAAATCCCAGCAAGATCCTCTATGATCCACCTCCTAGATTAAACAAAAACAAAAATAAGCAAGTGGGACCTAATTAAACTTAAAAGCCTTTGCACTGTAAAGGAAACTATAAATGAGGTGAAAAGACAATCCTCAAATTGGGAGAAAATAATAGCAAATGAAACAACAGACAACGGATTAATTTCCAAAACATACAAGCAGCTCATACAAGTCAATACCAGAAAAACAAACAAACCAATCAAAATGTGGGAAAAAGACCGAAAGAGACATTTCTCCCAAGAAGCCATACAAATGACTAACAAACACATAAAAAGATTCTCAACATTGCTGATTATTAGAGAAATGCAAATCAAAACTCTATTGAGATATCACCTGACACCAGTCAGAATGGCCATCATCAAAAAGTCTACAAACAATAAATGCTGGAGAGAGTGTGGAGAAAAGGTAGCGCTCTTGCACTGTTGGTGGGAGTGGAAATTAATACAGCCACTATGGAAGACAGTATGGGGAGTCCTTAAAAACTACAAATAAAACCAACATATGACCCTGCAATCCTACTACTAGGCATATACCCTGAGGAAACCAAAATTGAAAAAGACACATGTGCCTCGATGTTCATTACAGCACTATTTACAACAGCTGGACCATGGAAACAACCTAGATGTCCATCAACAGATGAATCTTAAAAAAGCTGTGGTACATATATACGATGAAATATTACTCAGTATAAAAAGGAACATATTTGAATCAGTTCTAATGCTGTGGATAAACCTAGAGCCTATTATATATACAGAGTGGAAAAAGTCAGAAAAAGAAAAATATTGTATACAAACACATATATTTGGACTCTAGATGGCACTGATGAAATTATTTGCAGGGCAGCAATGGAGACACCAGGAGCATATTGGGCACCTACTGACCTGGGCAGTTCCTCTTTCAGTATCCCATCTTTTTGCCTTTTCATACTGTTCATGGGGTTCTCAAGGCAAGAATATTGAAGTAGTCTGGCATTCCCTTCTCCAATGGACCACATTCTGTCAGACCTCTCCACCATGACCCATCCATCTTGGGTGGCCCCACAAGGCATGGCTTAGTTTCATTGAGTTAGACAAGGCTGTGGTCATTGTGATTAGATTGGCTAGTTTTCTGTGATTATGGTTTCAGTGTGTCTGCCCTCTGGTGCCCTCTCTCAGTGCCTATGGTCTTACTTGGGTTTCTCTTACCTTGGACGTGGGGCATCTCTTCACGACTGCTCCAGTAGAGTACAGCTGAAGACTTTAAGGGACTAGATCTGAGAGACAGAGTGCCTGATGAACTATGGACGAAAGTTCGTGACATTGTACAGGAGGTAGGAATCAAGACCATCCCCAAGAAAAAGAAATGCAAAAAAGCAAAATGGCTGTCTGAGGAGCCCTTACAAATAGCTGTGAAAAGAAAGGAAGTGAAAAGCAAAGGAGAAAAGGAAAGATATAAGCATCTGAATGCAGAGTTCCAAAGAATAGCAAGAAGAGATAAGAAAGACTTCCTTAGCAGTCAATGCAAAGAAATAGAGGAAAACAACAGAATGGGAAAGACTAGAGATCTCTTCAAGATAATCAGAAATACCAAGGGAACATTTCATGCAAACATGGGCTCAATAAAGGACAGAAATGGTATGGACCTAACAGAAGCAGAAGATATTAAGAAGAGGTGGCAAGAATACACAGAAGAACTGTACAAAAAAGATCTTCACAACCCAGATAATCAGAATGGTGTGATCACTCACCTATAGCCAGACATCCTGGAATGTGAAGTCAAGTGGGTCTTAGGAAGCATCACTATGAACAAAGCTAGTGGAGGTGATGGAATTCCAGTTGAGCTATTTCAAATCCTGGAAGATGATGCTGTGAAGGTGCTGCACTCAATATGCCAGCAAATTTGGAAAACTCAGCAGTGGCCACAGAACTGGAAAAGGTCAGTTTTCATTCCAATCCGAAAGAAAGGCAATGCCAAAGAATGCGCAAACTACCACACAATTGCACTCATCTCACACACTAGTAAAATAATTCTCACAATTCTCCAAGCCAGAGTTCAGTAACATGTGAACCATAAACTTCCAGATGTTCAAGCTGGATTTAGAAAAGGCAGAGGAACCAGAGATCAAATTGCCAACATCCGCTGGATCATCGAAAAAGCAAGAGAGTTCCAGAAAAACATCTATTTCTGCTTTATTGACTATGCCAAAGCCTTTGACTGTGTGGATCACAATAAACTGTGGAAAATTCTGAAAGAGATGGGAATACCAGACCACCTGACCTGCCTCTTGAGAAATCAATATGCAGGTCAGGAAGCAACAGTTAGAACAGGGCATGGAACAACAGACTGGTTCCAAATAGGAAAAGGAGTACGTCAAGGCTGTATATTGTCACCCTGCTTATTTAACTTATATGCAGAGTACATCATTAGAAATGCTGTGATAGAGGAAGCACAAGCTGGAATCAAGATTTCTGGGAGAAATATCAATAACCTCAGATATGCAGATGACACTACCCTTATGGCAGAAAGTGAAGAAGAACTAAAGAGCCTCTTGATGAAAGTGAAAGAGGAAAGTGAAAAAGTTGGCTTAAAGCTCAACATTCAGAAAACAAAGATCATGGCATCTGGTCTCGTCACTTCATGGCACAAGATAGGGAAACAATAGAAACAGTGACAGACTTTATTTTCTTAGACTCCAAAATCAAAGCAGATGGTGACTGCAGCTATGAAATTAAAAGATGCTTACTTCTTGGAAGGAAATTTATGACCAACCTAGACAGCATATTAAAAAGCAGAGACATTACTTTGTCAACAAAGATCCGTCTAGTCAAGGCTATGGTTTTTCCAGTGGTCATGTATGGATGTGAGAGTTGGACTGAGAAAAAAGCTGAACACAGAAGAATTGATGCTTTTGAACTGTGGTGTTGGAGAAGACTCTTGAGAGTCCCTTGGACTGCAAGAAGTTCCAACCAATCCATCCTAAAGGAGATCAGTCTTGGGTGTTCATTGATAGGACTGATGCTAAAGCTGAAACTCCAGTACTTTGGCCACCTCATGTGAAGAGCTGACTCATTTGAAAAGACCCTGATACTGGGAAAGATTGGGGGCAGGAGGATAAGGGGACAACAGAGGATGAGATGGTTGGATGGCATCACTGACTCAATGAACATGGGTTTGGGTGAACTCCAGGAGTTGGTGATAGACAGGGGGGACCTTGCGTGCTGTGGTTCATGGGGTCGCAAAGAGTTGGACATGACTAAGAAATGAACTGAACTGAACTGAATGGAGACACAGACATAGAGAACAGACTTACTGACACTTTCTGCTTCCCTGCTTCCTTTTCTCTCTTCATCCTTGTTTTCTTTTTAGCACAGTTCTGTTTACACTGCAAATTCTACCCTTCTTCATAGCTTGTTTGCCATTTCCACTAAAATAGTTTCTTACTATGGGCTCCAGGTAATGGACCCAATCTCTAGGATCACTAGACTAGACTGGACTTTGAGCTACTATCTACTCAATATTCCTCAAGGCTCATCTTGCATGTTCAACTCCAATGTGAATGGACATTTGACTCAGAAACTACAGCTGCAGGGGGAGGAAGGAGTGGGTGGGATATATGTAGAGAGTAACATGGAAACATATGTTACCATATGTAAAATAGATAACCAATGGGAATTTGCTGTATGACTCAGCCAACTCAAATTAGGACTTTGTAACAACTGAGAGGGGTAGAATAGGGAAGGAGATGGGAGGGAGGTTCAAGAGGGAGAGAACATATGTATACCTATGGCTGGTTCATGTTAATATTTGGCAGAAACCAACACAATTTGTAAGACAATTAAAAAATCAACCAATCAACAAATAAATATTAAAAAAATAATAATACTAGTGTGGGCTGTCATTTCCTCCTCCAGGGGATCTTCCCAACCCAAGGATCAAACCTACGTCTCCTGACTCTCCTGCATTGCAGGCACATTCTTTACCCTTGAGCCACATAGCTAAGATCAAAAGAAGCCTAAATGACTAATTGTAATTCATAGCATAAATTTGAAATACTTCTTTACCAAATTATTTTCTTCTAACCAGATTATATAATTTCAATATGTAAAAATATCACACTTCAAGTGCCTTTTTAAGACTATCATAAAAATAACATGGGTCAGGAAAACACTGTCACACTGTAGATGAGAGAAAATGAAGTGACTTAACCAAGATCACACTTTAGAGTCCTGCCTCTAGTCTGTTGCAGGAGTGTTCCCTTCATTCATGAAGCTTTCTGCTATATGTCAAGTGCTTTGCTTTGGACATTAGATTGCTTTGGAGTATATTTGTGTATATTAATTCATTTGATATGCACAATACTACAAGATCTGAAAAAACTATGGGCTTTGGAATCATAACAGCTGTGTTTTTTTTTTTTTTTTAAATCCCAATTCTGCTGAGGTCAGACTCTGTGTACCTTGGGCAGTTCCCACTTTGCTCATTTGTTAAATTATAGACAATAACACTATCAATCCTTTAGGAGGGGTTGAGAAGATTAAATAAGATATTGTGTGCCTAAGCATCCAGGTCTTTGCCCAGAATATAGTAAATGCTCAGTGAATGCTAGCCTTTTACGTTAGTTTCTACCCGGTATTCCTCAAGGCTCATCTTGCATGTCCAGCTCCAGAGTTAATGGAACTTTGACTGAGAAACTACCTATCACATGGTCTCAACTACACTTTGCTCTCTCAAGACTGCTCCTTTGCAAATGGCTTGCACTCTGGGAATGATGTGGACAGGAGATATACAGACACAGAGGAGCAGAAGGACCCTTTCAAGTGCTAGATCCCACTTGTGGGTCAACAGGTGGGGTCATGTCCTCTTCATGAGGACGTCTTCTCGGTTTGTTGTTCTACAACAAACCTATAAAACTCTGACCTGTCGTATAATACTTCCAGTTTGAAACTTGCCCCAGTGAAGCTGAGGGCCTGATGAAACGACTGACTGTGTTAGTCTTCAACATTATACTTTGTTTTATCATGTAAAATTGATGCAATGACAAATGGCAACACAATACACGCGGTCCAGGGAGAACCATGATACATATGCACAAAGATAGGGTAGTGGCCAGGGCTGGAACACTCTTTAGGGGTGATGATCAAGCACTGATCATTCCACAGCACCTGCAAACAATGCATCCATTGGAAAAATACTAATTTAAGGGAGTTCTGTTTTGCTGCCTCAGTGTGGCTTTGAAAAAATTACTGCTCATGTGCAATAGTGTAGAATTTATATCTTCCTAGTTTTTAAAAATCATATTCTAGCTTTTTTAAAAAACAAAATACCTCGGGGTCTGAAGCATTTAAAGGGGGCTACCACTTGAATGTCTCTATTTTCCACTTGCTTAAACAAATCTTATCATTCCTTCAAGCTACATTCTCTCCCACATTATCCATAAAGACTTGGGTGATCTTTCCTGCTCACAATAATCCCTCATAGACCTTCCCACTTGTTTTAAAACTGTGATCTATTTCATATCTAGCCAGATTATTAGTTTCATTTTCGAGTGAGTGTGTTTGTCATATACCTGCAATTGAATTCTAAATTTTATTTTGCCTGATAACCCCAATGCTTCCAGTTTACCTATCACCTTCTCCAAAATCTGTTCTCTGGCACCTCCTGCCTGCTTGGTTCGCCTCCGTCGTGCTACATAGACATGACTTATGATAAGTCTGTCTGCTATTTGAAGACTAGTTTCTGGGACTACTAATTAATATATTGAGGTTCCCCTCTGTGATTATCCTCTAACTTTTCTTTTTAAACAAAATACCTCGGGTCTGAAGCATTTAAATGGGGGTACAACTTGAAGGTCTGTATTATCCACTTGGACCGACAATGATGTCAAAAGCACAAAATAGTGACAATAAAACTGCAATTCGATCTCCTAGACACATATCATGAAGAGAACCAGCATTTATGGTTAATCCAGGTACTATATAAAGGATAAATCCTTATTTCATATCATCATGTCAACCTATGACAGAAATTACCTTTACTGTGTTTTCAAACAAGGGTGTAGAAATTGCATAAGGAAAATAAAGATATAAAACAAATGTGAAGAGGAGTTTTAAATACTTTGAAGAAAGTTATATAAGTATTCCCAAAGCTGAAGAAGATGCTAAAACTTGAGGACAGACATTTAAACAACCCTTTCTAAGTAAGCTGTAAACAAAACAGTTGAAATAACTCATCCTAAAATATATGCCAACTTGTCAAAACACTATGGCTATTTAATGAAAATAGCTTCATGCTTGTTGCTCTGCCCCATGTTCTAAAGGAATTGATTCCACTCTCAAAACAAGTGCCCTACTAAAGTCAGGTGAATGGAGTTTTTAAATAAAGTCTATCAAGAGATACAATGTCTATTTTTTTAAATAGTCAATGATGCATGGAACAGAAAAGAAATACAATTTAGATTTGTAAATGTAATTCAGTGAAATGACTGTTGAATGTAATCTTCATAATTATTTTTTTCAGTGCATTAATAATTACTTTTCAGGAAATATTACTTCTCTTTAAGTGCTTTCCAACTAGACCAAAGAGTCCTTTTTAATATTTAACTGAGCATTTTATTCAGATTTTTATTTGGATATTTAATTACTGTAGGATCATACTTCAGTGGAAATGACCTAATCTGATAGTATTGATGGTTCATTCTCCTGCTGTTCATAAACATTTTATTTCTTGAAAAATCTCATATTCTTTGGCTTTCCTGAAATAATGTTATGTTCATCCCTTTATTTATTCTTTCATTCAGCAAAATATTTATGGTGAAGCTGCAACATACTGAACATAAATTAGCTGTGAAAATGAAAAACTACATTTCTTCTCCTTGAGCTCACATGTTACAGGAGGAAAGTAGGTATGTAGGTATGAAAGTAATAGGCAGGTGCATAGATAAATTACAAGAAAGAGAAGCATTGAAAAGATGCATCAACAGTGTTTTCACACATATTCACCAAAATATAATCCTTAAATCTATTTTTCCCTTTAAAAGTCTCTTTTTTAAAAGATTTCTCCCATCACCCTGAAATACATAAAGCTATTACATATACAATGAATATTTAATCCATATTATCTATCTATATGTATATTATATATATATATATTTATTTCTATATGTATCTAAGAATCACACAAGGTATTGAGGGAAGATTTCTAGAGGACAAGCTGTTAAAGAGAAGAAAAGTTCAAGGAAACACATATGTGTTCAAAACCTCCCTGTATTTACCTGTAAAATCTAGCAATTTAACTCATGACTTTCTCCACCTCCTGGGCACTTGTTATCTTGATGCTAAGCTATACCAATCCAGGTGTGAAGCACAACAGTTTTTTAACCTTCCCACACCAATCCATCAGAGTTCAGTTATGCAAAGCATTTTTGATAAACAAAGAAAAAATGAAAATTTAACAATAGATATATCACCTCACACACTAACAAAGTAATGACTCAACATTCTCCAAGCCAGGCTTCAACAATACATGAACTTTGAATTTCCAGATGTTTGAGCTGGTTTTAGAAAAGGCAGAGGAACCAGAAATCAAATCGCCAACATCTGTTGGATCATCAAAAAAGCAAGAAAGTTCCAGAAAAACATCTATTTCTGCTTTATCAGCTATGCCTAATATTTTTACAGTGTAGATCACCACAAACTGTGGAAAATTCTGAAAGAGATGGGAATACCAGACCACCTGACCTGCCTCTTGAGAAATCTGTATGCAGGTCAGGAAGCAACAGTTAGAACTGGACATGAAACAACAGAGTGGTTCCAAATAGGAAAAGGAGTACATCAAGGCTGTGTATTGTCACCCTGCTTATTTAACTTATATGCAGAGTACATCATGAGAAACGCTGGACTGGAAGAAACACAAGCTGGTATCAAGACTGCCGGGAGAAATATCAATAACCTCAGATATGCAGATGACACCACCCTTATGGCAGAAAGTGAAGAAGAACTAAAGAGCCTCTTGATGAAAGTGAAAGAGGAGAGTGAAAAAGTTGGCTTAAAGCTCAACATTCAGAAAACTAAGATCATGGAATCTGGTCCCATCACTTCATGGCAAATAGATGGGGAAACAGTGGAAACAGTGGCAAACTTTATATTTCTGGGCTCCAAAATCACTGCAGATGGTGATTGCAGCCATGAAATTAAAAGACACTTGCTATTTGGAAGAAAAGCTATGATCCACCGGGAGAGCATATTAAAAAGCAGAGACATTACTCTGCCATCAAAGGTCCATCTAGTCAAAGCTATGGTTTATTCCACTAGTCATGTATGGATGTGAGAGGTGGACTATAAAAAAGCTGAGCGCTGAAGAATTGATGCTTTTGAACTGTGGTGCTGGAGAAGACTCTTGAGAGGCCTTTGGACTATAAGGAAAGCCAATCCTAAAGGAAATCAGTCCTGAATATTCATTGGAAGGACTGATGCTGCAGCTGAAACTCCAATACTTTGGCCACCTGATGCAAAGAATTGACTCATTTTGGTGGATTCATGTCAATGTATGGCAAAACCAATACAGAATTGTAAAGTAAAACAAAAAATAAAAAAGAAAGTGCAAAAAAAAAAAAAAAAGACCCTGATGCTGAGAAAGATTGAAGGCAGGATGAAAAGGGGTCGACAGAGGATGAAATGGTTGGATGGCATCACTGACTTGATGGACATGAGTTTGAGCAAGCTCTGGGAGTTGGTGATGGACAGGGAAGCCTGGCGTGCTGCAGTCCATGGGGTTGCCGAGAGTTGGACAGAACTGAGCAACTGAACTGAACTGATAGCATCACTGGCCTCTGTGGTCATCATCACTGCCTAGTCCTGCCCACCTTCACCCACTCACACACACTGGAAAATTTTACTGGCTCCTCCACTCACTCCTGCCTATATCTATCTTTTGAGCCTTTCACATCTCCTCCTCCTTCTCTCCCTTTCTCTTCCTTCTTTCACTCTGTCTCTCTTCTTGTCTAGTAAAAACCCCAGAATGTTCTCTAACTTATGAAGAGGAATTTCTTCTCCTAAAGCCTTCATATTTTGGGAGGGTGGGTTAGCTGAATTTAAAAGTGTCAAGGCAGGAATTTTTACTTTCAACCTGAATAATTCATCTAAATATAGTCTTTTTCAAATATTTTTATTTTTCTACTCATATCTATTCCATTAAATTGTGAATTCCTCTCTGCAGCTACAGACTCCTGTGCACTGTGTTACTGATCTTTGATCTCCTTTCCCCTATCCTCTGTCTCCAGCACCTGGTAAGATGAACACTAGAAATGAATTATTAAATGTTTTCTTATCTTAATGGAACAAACTTGAGTTTTCACATTGATGACTATGATACTACTCCTAGTTGGAAAATTTTTTCTTGTTCCTTGTTCTGCCGTCTAAAATTCAAGATGCTTGTCTTAATTTAATTTCTTTTCTGAAGCTCCTCCCTACTGTTCTGTCTACACTGCTATCTCTCTTTTGTTTATTTTTCTTTTTTGGTGAACCCCTAAGACACATTTTGTTCTTTGCTTACTCTGTGTGTGTGTGCTAAGTTATTTCAGTTGTGTCTGACTCTTTGAAACTCTATGGACCGTAGCCCAGCATGCTCCTCTGTCCATGGGATCTCCAGGCAAGAACACTGGAGTGGGTTGCCATGCCCTCCTCCAGGGGATCTTCTCCACACAGGGATCAAACCAACATCTCTTATGTTTCTTGCATTGGCAAATGGGTTCATTACCACTAGCACCACCTGGGAAGCCCTTGCTTCCTGGACAACATATATTTTTAATTCTTATATGCCTTAGGTATATCTTTTCTTCAATATAGCAGAAAAGATGAGTAGGTGGGATATATGTGCTTAGTCACTCAGTTGTGTCCAATTCTTTGTGACACCATGGACTGTAGCCTGTCAGGCTCTTTTGTCCATGGAGGATTTTCCAGGCAAGAATACTGGAGTGGGTTGCCATGCCCTCCTCCAGGGGATCTTCCCAACCCATGGATTGAACCCAGGTCTCCTGCAGTGCAGGTGGATTTTTTTTTTTTTTTTTTTTACCACCTGAGCTATCAGGGAATCCCAGATGGAATATAATGGCAGATTAAATACTTAAGGAAGGAATTCAAGGAGTATATAAAAGTTAAATGACATAAACAAATTTGAGACAAGATTTCCTCAGAGGGAATGTTCTTTACAATTTACTTCTTGTGTTCTATAGTAATGTGTGATTTATATGAGTCATGTTATAGTTTATTGGCATCTGTTTATGCCTTAGTTCTAGCGAATTTACTAAAACTCAGAAAAATGTGATACAACAAATAGTATTCACAAAAGTGTAGAAAAATTCTAGTTAAAAGTCATAAAAATAAATAATTGTACTTTCTCTGAAAATATTCAGAATGGGCCTATAGTCCTGTTAATATAAAATCTTTATAGCCATACTATAAGATTCTAATTGGTTTTTTTAAACCAAGCATTAAAATATCTTTCAATCATATAAGTTGAATTTTCCTACCATTATAAAAGCCTAGAATCAATTACTTTTAAATCCCTTAAATAATTTTAATGAGGTAAAACCTTTTAGTAAAACTACTTCTCCATTTCCACCAATTTGTCTACTTTTCTATTTCTCTTTTGTTAGAAATATGTGGATATGAAGTGGATTAGATCAGAGCTTAGTTGGTTATGGACTTGTTAGGACATTTGTGTTAGATATTTTTAAAAGCTTGAATATATATGCCTTCTGAGGCTCTGATTCCTTAAATCCACTCTCTCACCACATGTACTAGTTCCTTGAACTTCAACATGATGCTCCCAGAGGGGGACCAAGTTTGCATGAAACTCAGTGCCAAAATGCCACTACTTTATCCTCATCAAGCAGTTATTACTCTGAGTCTATTGCTGCACATGTAAGGCTCTGTGCTAGAGAGGCTCCAGGGATAGATAGTTATAAGCAATGGCTTATGCTCTACCAAGCAGGAAAAGGTGAAATGCTGATTTGCAGGGTGGGTAAAATGTGCCTCAGGAGTTGCAAGGAGGAAGTCATCCCATGGCTTTAATGAGGGGGCACTGGAATGGTATTCAATGGTCAAGTCAAACCAAGTAGAACAGGACTGAGAGACGTGACCTGGGAAAGAAACAGAGGATCACAGACATCCTGGAATAAAGCTGCTGGGGTCAAGTAACAGTCCTTGGGGCTGGGGCAGAGCCAGATCATAGAAGATGTGAGAGAATACATAGATAAGGTCAGACCACATAGGGCACTAACAGAGAGCTCCTGGAGTCTGGACTTCATTCTTTGACAACGGGAGTCACTGACAATATTTTTGGTTGAAAAGTGACATATACATCATGATGTTTCAGATTGGAAGCTTAGGAGGGTGAGTTGTATAGGGCATATGGGCCAAAGGGACATCTGGAGGCAGAAGGTTCAATTGGAGATTAGTTTACAATAGTACAGAGGAGAGTCAGGACTGGAATGGTGGCAGAGGAATGAAAAGGAAAGATAAGGTTACAAGAGGCTTGCGTGCTCAGCCACTTCAGTCATGTTCAGCTCTTTGTGACCCCATGGACTGCAGCCTGCCAGGCTCCTCTGTCCATGGGGTTCTCTAGGCAAGGATACTAGAGTGGGTTGCCATGCCCTTCTCCAGGGGATCTTACTGACCCCAGGGACTGAACCCTCAGCTCCTGTGTCCCTTGCACTGCAGGCAGATTCTTTACCCACTGAGCTACCTGGGAAGCCCCACAAGAGACATAGCAAATGATGAATCAGTATGCCTGGCTGGCTTACTAAGGGTTGAGGGAGAGAGCAAAGAAGTTAATCAGACCTCCTCTGGGGGGACCTCATCTTCGACTCCTCCTTGTATTAGACACCTATTAATCTGGTTTTTGAGGCCCAACTTCTCCCCCATTTATCTTTAGGACTGCTTCACTCCCAACAGGACACAGGTGGATGCAGGACAACCTGGTCCCTGCTACTCCTTCCCTGGAATCCAGAGGCAGACCCAACAGCCAGAGAGCAGTCTCTCTCTCAGGTGCTGACTGTGGCCATCTTCTTCCATGTGAACTGGAAAGCTGAAAAAGCTGCTTTACAGCAAGAGAGAATAAGAAAGTAGCAGCGAAGAAAAAAAAGATGAGAGCTGGAGAATAAGAGTTTGGTCTGGGCTTCCTGTTACACTTTAGTCTCTGCTTTCGTGTGCCACTAAAACGCTACTGCATACCTCCTCTTTAATTCTGCAGGACAGCCTCATCACGCAGCCATACATTTCCCCTTTTCCCCTTTGACTACGTTGGCTTGGCAGGGTTACTGTTACTTGTAGCCGAAACAGTCCAAACTGATATATTCCTCAGCAGAAACTCTCCATCTTCAGTCAAGGTGTTCTGGGCACTCTCTGAACACTTCAGTATTTACTGACTCCACACTTTCATGCCATTTCCTGCATCTAGAATGCCTTTCCCTTCCAAATCCTGCTGACTCTGCATGCATAAATCCTGATTATCCTTCCTTCCATCTCTCTTTTATTAAATACTCTTTGAGTGACCCATAACATTGGCAAATTGTAACATTACATTTTCCCACTTCAATCCCTGATTTTAGTGAACCTATTGGAAGAATAATTAAAACTATATAAAGAGGGTAAAAGGTGGTGGATGGTAGTAGGAAATCAAGACATTTATGCTCTCACATATACAAATGAAAAGATAATGGTCTACTTGACTATGGATACTTCTGACACTAAGATGTGTTCAAGAGGTACCAGTAGGCCACTTGGGTAAAGTAGATATTTTACAAATGATAGTATATTCATAAAGAGGAGTGTTAGATGAAAGAAAATAAAAATAGTCTTTAAACAACTAATGCATGACACATTATTTTGTAAGTGCTATAAACTCAATTTTACAAATATCCAGAGGAGGTCCTACAGCAAGTGAGAGACAATGAACCTTGCCAGGGCTTCCCTAGGGCTTTCTTCACTATGCTAAACTATCACACAGGAAATAAAAAAGATGTATGTCAAGTTTTAGATGAGACAATAATTCAATTTTATTTAATTCTTAAAAACAACAATGTATTTTAAATTAACAACAATGTATTTTAAATTGTCATCCATTAAAATAATACCATTTCCTGGTGGCCCAGACAGTAAATAATCCTCCTGCAATGAAGGAGACCTAGGTTTAATCCTTGGGTTGGGACAATCCCTGGAGGAGGGCATGGCAACTCACTCCAGTATTCTTGCCTGGAGTATCACCACGGACGTAGGAGGCTGGTGGGGTACTGACCATGGGGTTGCAGAGTCGGACACAACTGAGTGACTAAGCACAGCACAAAATAATATATCCTAAGAACCATCTTGAGTCTCATGCCTGGGCGATGTTATATACCAAAACAAAGAAACAAAAATATAACCCCCCTGAAAAACAACAACAATAACCACAAAGCAAAACAGATTGTTATTCTCTTTCAAAACACTAAAGAATATCTTTAAAAAGGCATCTCTTTGCCTCTAAAAATGAGAAAACCAGTCTAGTATCCTGTGAAATCTTACATAAATTCTGAACATAATGAAGTTTATTTTCCCTTCAGCAATGGAGCCTTTGTTCTGGTGACTTACAATGCCTCTGGAGAGGAAAACACAAAACTGCCTTATGAAAGCAGTAAGAGAATGTCTAGCAAATGGATGGACATTTAATGAACAAGACAAAGTGCCAAGTAATAGTTAATGTCTCTTTCTGCTTGACTCAAAGGAACATCCCTAAGACCCCAAAGCATTCACACCAGAAGATTACATGAGTAGCACTGGTTAGCACAAAGCCACTGTACAAACAATCTGTTGCTAAGCAGGGCAGAAATATTGTTTACATAAAAATGGAATGATCTCTTGTGAATACTGAAAGAAAGTGATAATTTCCATAACCAGAAAAAGCATTTTTATATTATTCCATTTCAACTGCTTTAAAACCCTGAGTTGCTTTGGCAATTGCTTATCTTGGCTTCGTTGGTTTTATATCATCCTCATCTCTGCAGCTTTCCATTTACTAAATGACAGTGATGTGTTTTTTTCCCCTGAAGCTTTGGCAAAAAACAAAACCATTCTGTATGGTTTCCAGGGGCACCTTGCAATGGTCATACAATGACTTCCTGGTGCCCTTCTCATAAAAGCCCATTTGGCTTATACTCCCAGTAAAAGGGCTGAAAATATGATTAGAGAAGGCTCCATTAATAGCAACTGTAAACTATGCATTTCTCTAGCTTTATGGAGCCTTTCACTGAATGATGTTTACAATATAGAGAACAAAGCTTGGGGTGGCTTCAGTAGAGGAAGAAAATACAAAGACATTTACCTGCATTACAATAAGGAGGTCAAAGACCAAGATGAAAGAAGCCAGGAAGGCTCTGGAAACTTCATCACTGGGCAAAAATCCCCGATTCAGCTTGTCCCAGCTGATCCAGTCAGTTGTAATGACAAGTACAACCACAGATGTCAGAGTAAAAAGAACCGTCCTGCGAGGAACATGACAGTAAAGAACATTAGAGTAATAATACAAACAGCGGCGAATGCACACGATCTGCTGTATTAAACATCTACCCTTTGCCAAGTACTTATCCTAAGGCATAATCCCCAAAAGGAAGATGAAAAAAGAAGCAACTTGAGCTTTCTTTCAAAAGCAATTAGAAAAAGGTATGATAGTATCTCTTTCAAGAATGTTCCTAAAGAAAAATAAGGCACTGATTATAGAACAAATAATTACAACAAAATATTATAAATAACCTTACTTAGCGTACTATATATACCAGAGAGAGCATTGGTTGTAACTCTCATTATATATACATTATTTTACTGAAGGTGGCAGACATACATAAGGCAGATGGGTAAGAAAGTCCTTGAATTCCATGATCATTCTAAAGAGAGAGAATATAGATAGATGGGTCTCCTTCATCATCCCCATATCCTGACGAGCTCTGTAGAGAAACCACTTCTACATGCCGAATGCATAGCCTCTTCTCATGGGCCTCATATCATAGATCACTTGGGGCCTAGTGAGCTATCCAGGTCACACAACGTCTGATTCCCCCATCCCTAGTTCTAAGATACTGTGTGTGTTAGTTGCTCAGTTATGTCCGACTTTGTGAATGCGTGGACTGTAGCCCACCAGGCTCTTCTGTCCATGGAATTCTCCAGGCAAGAATGCTGGAGTGGGTAGCCATTCCCTTCTCCAGGGGATCTTCCCAACCCAGAGATCGAACCCAGGCCTCCCACATTGCGGGTGGATTCTGTACCATCTGAGCTACTAGAGAAGCCCATAAGATAATAGGGGCCTGAGATTTTTCTTTTATATATTTTTGTAGCCTCCATAAAATCTTACACAATTATATGCAGATGGAGTTCAAACAACATTTGTTGAAATTGTAACAATCATCAAATAAAGTCTTAAAGAAAATACTTAACTTGGTCTTTAATACTGATATTCAAAGTGAATCTGAAATGTGGGCAGTGAAAATGCAATCTGCCACAGAATTGTCCATAATGGAGTAGAGCCTCTGCTTTTAGAATGATCTTTGTACAAAGATATTGTTTTGAATTATAAGAAGAAAAATGAAAAAGAAAAAATATTCTGAAAATAATTTTAATGGAAAGGAATAAATAAAATAGAGAAAAGAAAAATGGAATAATATGAATCATCCTAGAATTCTCTTAACAACTGAACAAAATACAAATTTCTAAACTAAAACTTGGAGTTTCCTTTTTACAACTTTCTATTTGAACAGGTTATATTTTGATAAAATGAATATAATGAATACTTCTTTAGATTTTTACCCTATGAATAGAAAAGATACATTTTTTCAATTTTAGAAAATAAAAATTTATTAAAATTTATTAAAATTGCAGATTCTAAAGAACTTGACTCATTATCTCCAAAGTATGAATTAAAAATTTTCTATGCTACTGTTTAGAACATCTTTGAGCATTTCCTGAAATCCAAATGGATTAAATGAGCATGAGAGAAATCCTAAATAATTGTTAAACTACAACAGAAAGAAATTGCAAATATTATACAGTAAAACATAAGAACAATGGAATTAAAAAAAAATTTAAGTCAATTTGTTTTTGTCTTCTTGAGTTTGAGAAACTTTAAGCAAATTTGAATTAAATTATAATTTCTTTTGTCTACAAAAATATAACAACTTTCATGAAGAATAGATGGATATTGACTATTTTTTGAAGCTCTTTTTTGATAATAAAGGTATTTCCTCATCACTCTTGGCTTTTCATATGTGTGCTTCACAAGGATGCTATGAATATATATACTTCTTAGTATACACTGTATAACTTGCTCAGTCACTCAGTTTTGTCCAGCTCTTTGTGATCGCATAGACTGCAGCATGCCAGGCTTCCCTGTCTGGTACAGGTTGGTAAATGGTTGGGATCCCAATTCTCTCAAGCTTGTCCTTTTCTGCCTGTTTCACAAGGCTCCTCCACCTTCCTGTTATCTAGTACAAGAGGGTGAAGTCTTGGTGAAAGAGGGTTACAGCCCATCCTACTGGTCTGAGCCTGTGGTTGATAGGTTAGTATTTTTAATGTCATTGCTGCACTTTCCCCAAGAGACACCTGAAATCTTATTTTTGTGAAGACAGTTGATTACATAGGAATTCATATTTGATGTCACTTCACTGGTCTAAGTATGTAAACTGATACTGTAAAATTAAATATTAGTGCAGAGGCATATTTTTAGGTGACAAAATATGAGATTTTGAAATAATTGTTTGATGAATAATCACAAGTCTTACCTATTACAAAATTCACAAAGGAGCTATTTTGTTTTTAAAATTTATTTTATTGAAGAATTGTTGATTTACAATGTTGTGTCAGTTTCAGTTGTACAGCCAAGTGATGCAGGCACACCAACACACACCCACACACACATATATATATATTCTTTTTCATATTTTCCATTATGGTTTATCACAGGGTACTGAATACAGTTCCCTGTGCTATACAATAGGACCCTGTTGTTTATCCACTCTATACAAAATTGTTGCATCTGCTGATTCTGAACTCCCAGTTCATCCCTCCCCTATACCCCTTTTCCTTGTCAACCACAGTCTGTTCAAAGGAGTCATTCTTACTTATGCTAATAATCTCACTGTGAATAAAATGATTTAAAGTATCATTAAAACTCTTTGGTAATTAGAATTTATCATAATATCTGTTGTAGAGCTTCGGAGCTCTACAGAACTTCCTGAGACCAGAATGTCTCAGAGCTTCCTGAGACCAAATCTATACCAATTCATGTCTTAGATGTTTAGTTTATTTGATATATTTTATTTACCCAATAAATAATAATACTCTTCCTAAGAGCTTTTCCTAGGTGCTTTCCTGGCTTTATTAATTACTTCTGTTTTGACAAAGAGTATTGCTACAGATCTCAAGAGAAAGTTAGTGATAATGTTTTATTACTCCAAAGAGAAAGTAAAGGAAGTATTCTGCCTGATATTTAATATTTAATACTACAAAAAGAATAAAAATGGGAATCATTAAATATGAATGCATACAGCTCAGAGAAGGAGCTCTAAAAATAAAGTCAAGAGGATGGAATAAAGAAAAGGAAAAGGGGATTAAAATCCATTAATTGGTTATTCCACCTGCAAAATTACATTCAATGCCTTATCTAGATATAGATGAGATATAGACAGTTTGTGGAAGCAAAACTATTGCTTGTGCTTTGTTTTTCTGAGCCACCTCTTATTAAACTGATAGATTGTACCATGCTATGATAATTCAGTTAAAGCACCAGTTTCAAAGAGCCATGACTCTATTTGGTTATACAAAAATAGTCACTTTTATGTGAAACTTCTATGAAGGAAACAGTAACAATAACAAGTTACTAGCCATGGGCTTCCCAGGTGGCTCAGTGACGAAGAATCTGCCTGCAGTGCAGGAGACATGGGTTCGATTCCTGGGTTGGGAAGATCCTCAGGAGAAGGTAATGGTAACCCACTCCAATAGTCTTGCCTGGGAAATTCGACAGACAGAGGAGCCTGGTGCATTACAGTCCATGAGGTTGCAAAAGAGCCAGACACCACTTAGTGACTAAACAACAACAAAAAATTGCAGGCATGCCACCTGCAATATGTCACAGACTGGTATAAGAGCTTTACACAAATTAACTAGTATAATTCTTCTGTGTGTGTGTGTGTATAATTCTTACTACAATCCAATATCAACTAACTCCAAATTGCAAGTGCAGAAACTTAGTGAGTGAAAGTTCAGTTAACTGAACCTGTGCTATGGATTTTATCAATTATATAAAATAAAAGATATAAGATGACTCAAACCCAGGCTGACTCATGAAAATCTGTGTCATAACTGTAGTACACACTGCCTCTCATTTGAAGCACTTGATTTTACCCTCTCGTTACTAGATCCATAGCTAAGATCTCACTCATTTTCCATTTTTATTATTAATGTAAGTATAATGTTGGAAAGTTATGATCCAGGAATGCTTAACATTGAAAAGTAAAAGTGACAGAGCCTCTAACAAGAACTGACAGGAAATGGTTAAAAAGGATAGTGAAAATGGAGGTGAAAATGGAACCTCATGGATGCTAGCCATCAATGCAGCCTCCTTTGGTTTTTATTTAACCAATACGGTTGAAAAGATGTTTAGATTCTTGGGAGTTCCAACTTCTCTTTTTAAATAGCATCCAATTAAACAATTATCTGGATTATTTCCTTTCAAGCTGCAGCCAGTAGCAGCAGGACATCCTGGCTCATCAATTCCACTGTCTCTGGTTTCTGGCCACCAGTCAAACAGAAAGAACTCACACATAATTATCAGCTGAAGTGGTTAGTCTCACTTCCATGTTTTCAAATTTCCAGTGTGTTTGCTTTCCCTCAATTGCTGCTAACTCCTCTTAAATTAATACGAATTAGAATGTGAGACCAAGGGTTAAAAGAGCTTTTCTAATTCACTGCTTCCCAATCTTTGGGGTGGGCTCCTGGGAACCACAGGGTTGCTATGGAATTGTGAATTTATATGTGCACTATGAGTTGTCAGTTAGATGAGAAAATTAAATGCTTCCAGAGAGGTTAGGGAACTTGCTCATGTCACATGGATTGCCAGGGACAGGACTTGCCCTGTAGTAAACTACTTTCTCTCTTTAGCTAAAAATCTGCAGATATGCTAAAAAATTTAATATCATCTGGATCTCATCTGGAAACATACTTTATAATCTACTCAAATATCTATTACGCATGTTGACTGGAAACAGAGTAGTGCATGTAAATGAATCAAGATAATTCCCCAATAGTGGTTTAATTCATAGTCTTAACCATTCTTTCACTCTAATTTCTTGATTTTTGAAAAAATACTGAACTTCTATTTTAAGTAACTAAATTAGTTAACATTGCTTTCCCTCTTCCATTCATAACCACTGTAAGACAGACTTATTGCACAATTAAATAGCCTGAAATCAGAGATTAAATCAAGAGAGAGAAGAACTGGCACTGAGCTTGGATTATCCACAGAGGGCTAACTCAGTGTTAATCATCACACAATTTCATTTTGACTAAACCAGGCAGCAGGGATGTAGAGAATCTCCTAACTCATATATTATATGTTGACTAAAACAAAATCATCAAAATTTGATCATGTTTTATACTAAAAATAGCAATTTCATGTGATTCAACATAATAAATGTTTTCATATGTTTTAACAGATTAGCCATTACTCATGTTCTAAAATGTTTATAATCTTTTATTCCAGTCAGGAATATCATATTTTTTTCTGATTATGTGATACAATTACTGTAACGGCTAAAAGAAGTAAAAATCACTTTAATTTCTTTCTACAGTACTTGTGTTAAAATGTTGGAGCTCAATCAAAACAAGTCAGATAGTATTTTATACTTTCTCATAAGAAAATAAAATTCTGTGAATCTTATTAAAAATGAAAATTCTAATGTTATCACTATAAAAAAGAATGAGTGCATGGATCAAGATGGCAAATTTAATCTTACAATTAAGTTAGTTATAGTTTCATATGTTAAAGTACTAACACATAAAATGAAATGTGACATGACAATAGAATTTAAAATGATTTAATATCATTATTTCTCACCATGTTGTTTAGAGGGGAAAATAAAACAAGCAGGCATAAACAGAAGAATACTCTTCTTCACTTTTCATTGTAAAACTGAGAGCCAATTCAAACATCCAGTTCCATTTGGAACACCAACTACCAGAACACAGAAGTTGTGGCCTGAGAGATGGCCATGAGAGAATCCTGACACTTGTCATTTTGCTTGTTTTAATGACCAATGTTGCCACTGCAACTCTGTGAGTAAAGCAATCACCACTTGGGTCCTCAAGCCAGCTCATCCTGAAATTCATGGGTTTACTCAGCACCATCACCTAGCTGATGAAGTCAAGATTGCTCCTTAGAAGTCCGTAAAGAAATAGTTTTAGTGTCCTTCCTGTTTCCCACTCTTATGAGCAAGAAGCACCAAGGGAACACAAAGGTGATGCTTGCTTAGTGACCTAGGGAAAGGGCACAGCTTCTCATGTGGCTTTCTTTAATGCTACAGTCAGTTCTTGGCCAACCTGAACAGATGTGTTAAGATAGGATCCTGCGAAACAAGATGCAGTTATTAAACTTATCTTGTTTGTGGCTCTATTGGGATTTGGAGGTGGTAAAGGAAATTATTAGACTTTAATGTTGTCCATTAAACTATATGTTTATGTTTTATTTATCTTTATATCTCTCTATTATTCCATGAAGAAAAGTGCCCTAAATACAGCAGGAGCTCAAAATGCAGTGAACAAGTTGAAATGAAGAAGATATTTAGCAACTCTTGTTTTTGAAAGGGCATAAAAGAGGTGGCTAAAAAAGGCACCTCTGGGTTGGGTCATCTGGCCATGCAGATTTTAATTTATGTGGACAGGTCCTGGCATGCTAATCTACATAAACAATGCCCCTTGGAGTTCAGCGGTGTCCAACCATTGCAACTTAATGTGGAGTCCTGGCCATTGGCAATTTTGACATAAGAGGTAGCAAATGAAATGGTCACATTCCTTTTAGTGGCCTGAATTTCTCTAGCTGTGTCTGAATGATGTCAGTTTACTCAGAGGTACTTAAAAGTAGCTTATTGATACAGAGCATAGTTAGTTTTGGTCAGAAGAAATCAATTTAGTTTCTTTGTGTTTCATAATTCTAGATGTGGAACAAAACACATGTTTTAGGAAAAAATTACTTAGTATGCTGCAAAGTTCTTTGGATTTGGGCTGTGTCATCCATTACTAATTATCAATGACTGGCACATTACTGATATTTTAAAAACAGTAAGAATAAATAAATTGATTTAATCTAGTAAAGCTCAGCATTCAGAAAACTAAGATCATGGCATCTGGTTCATGGCAAATAGATAGGGAAACAGTGGAAACAGTAGCTGACTTTATTTTTGGGGGGCTCCAAAATCACTGCAGATGGTGACTGAAATGAAGTGAAGTCTCTCAGTCGTGTCTGACTCTTTGTGACCCCCATGGACTGTAGCCTACCAGGCTCCTCCATCCATCGGATTTTCCAGGCAAGAATACTGGAGGAGGTTGCCATTTCCTTCTCCAGATGGTGACTGCAGCCATGAAATTAAAAGATGTGTACTCCTTGGAAGGAAAGTTATGACCAACCTAGACAGCATATTAAAAAGCAGAGACATTACTTTGTCAACAAAGGTCCGTCTAGTCAAGGCTATGGTTTTTCCAGTGGTCATGTATGGATGTGAGAGTTGGACTATAAAGAAAGCTGAGCACCGAAGAATTGATGCTTTTGAACTGTGGTGTTAGAGAAGACTCTTGAGAGTCCCTTGGACTGCAAGGAGATCCAACCAATCCATCCTAAAGGAATTCAGTCCTGGGTGTTCATTGGAAGGACTGATGTTGAAGCTGAAACTCTAATATTTTGGCTGCCTGATGCGAAGAGCTGACTCATTTGAAAAGACCCTGTTGTTGGGAAAGATTGAAGGCAGGAGGAGAAGGGGACGACAGATGATGAGATGGTTGGATGGCATCACCGACTCAATGGACATGAGTTTGGGTAAACTCTGGGAGTTGGTGATGGACAGGGAGGCCTGGTGTGCTGTGGTTCATGGGGTTGCAAAGAGTTGGACACGACTGAGCGACTGAACTGAACTGAGTGGAGGAAAATAGTATTTATTCCTCACCTGCCCCCAAGCTCAGATACTTCTGCGACCGATGGTACTTCCTTCAGTATTTACAGAGCAAAGGAAGAGGCCTGTGCAATGCAAAATTAGGCTTCATGAACCTAACGGGCATGCTAATTCTGTTTCTTAGCAAACTCATCAACCCAATTTTTCTTCCTAGTGAATTACCATGTACATGCTAAATAATTCACCAATTCAATAGAAGAAAGCATGTGAAACATACTCTACTAATTGTTACCTCAGGTATAAAATGTTACCACAAATCAGTAATGAAAGTGGTAATAAAGATAAAGCTATACATAAATGCCTATTAACTACAGATAATGCCAGCAAGAACTATACCCCTGTTTGTTTATTTAATGAAAATAAAATGAGAGCTATGATATTCCAAATATATTTTTGACTTTTAAAAATGCCAAGCAGAAATTTTGAATTAAACATACCATGTTTCATGTTTTCCTGTTAAATTTATTTTTAAAAAAGAAGAGAAACTAGGATCTTATGTGGTAAGCAGAACCCAACTATGACTTATTTGTTTTAAAAACTGGGATGAATTTATATACTGGGTTAAAAATGGAGGTTCAGGTAAAATTATGTGACTTCGTTGAAGCCAAGATATTTAATAAGTCAAGCCAAGGCCAAAAGTGTATTTTCAGTATCTTTTCAAATATCTCTTGAAGATGTATCATCAGGAGACTGTCCACTGGGAAGAATGCTTTCAGAACCTAAGTACCCCTGGAAGAAAGAATCTTTTCAAAGACAGTGGGGACATAATATAATAGCTAGGAAAGCAGATATTACAAACATAAAATACTTCTATGAAAGAAGATGACAAAATAGACCACAGGAATAGAAAAATTCCCAACAGTCTTACAAAAATATGTAAAGGAAATTATGTCATGTCACAATGGAAGATCAAAAAATTAATATTAGGATTCATAAGAGACATGCTCCATTCTTGAATTCTAATGGAAAAGATTTTTTAAAACATCTAAAGCTTTATTACTGCAGATATATATTTATTTTCTCTTGGGAACCTGTGAAGAATCTTTGATTTGTTTATAAATAATTCAGGACAAACTAGAAAGAAAAAAAAAACGACTTCACTAAAAAAGAGGGAAAGAGCATGTCAGCATTAGTCAGAGAACCAACTTATAAATTTGATTTAATTAATAGTAGATTGCTGGCATTTGAAAAGTAGGTCATCCATCTTATCTGGTCAAATCAGTGGAGAATTTTGAAGCTGTGTAAAAGTGCAATTTTATCAAGAATTTAGATAGCTCCTTGAGAAAATAATGCTATTTCAGGTAATGTACAAGACTGACAAATAGTATTGCTTTTTGAATAAGAAAATCATATTGTAACACATGCATGGACACAGAAAATTCAAGAAATATTTGAGCATGTAAGGCATAGACATAAATTGAAGGGACACAGGAATGACCTCTGCCTTTAAGGAACTTATCACCAGCTAAAGGAAGGCAACATATACAAATAAATCCAAAGTTAAGCAAAAACCATGCTGCTATGGAAGTTTTCAGGAATATCTGATTTATTTTTATTCAGGTATGAAAAGTAGCTAGGACATTTAATGAAATTAGACCTAAAAATGAGTAGATTGCAATAGTGGAATGGATATTGCAGATAAAAGGCAAATTTGAAAGAAAATATGGAAATAGTAGTAGTGGGTAGTAGTGAAACATTTAGGAAGAGTGACATATTTCCAAAGTTTCTAGACTGTGTGACTAAAAAGATTGTGAAGTCATTCACTGAAGTGAGAAGTATGAAAGAAAGCAGGAATGAAATATTTTGAATCCTGCTTTGAATACCTTGTTGAGTTTAAGGGGCTGGTAGGACATCCATATAGGAATGATCAATAGTCAGCTAGTGATAGGAATTTGGGCCAAGGAAAGATCAGGCCCTGGGTTTTGGTTCATTCAAATACAAGTAATTGTTAAAATGTGTGTTTAGTTGCTGAGTCATGTCTGACTCTTTTGTGACTCCATGTACGGCAGCCTGTCAGATTCCTCTGTCCAATGAGAGCTTCCAGGCAAGAATACTAGAGTGGGTTGCCATTTCCTTTTCCAGGGGATTTTCCCCACCCAGGGATTGGATCCAGGGCTTCTGACACATCTCCTGCATTGCAGGTCGATTCTTTATTGTTGAGCCAACGTAAGAACCCATAGTTGTTAAAGACATGAAGCTTAGCAAGATTTTTCAAATAAAAAAAGCAAAAAAAAAAAAAAAAAAACAAACCCAGAAAGTCAATGACAGAATCTTGCGGATCATCTCTTTGTATGGTATATCCAGAGAAGGTTGGTGGATGAGAAGGCCAGAGACATATGACGTGATATACGAAGAAATCCAAAATAAAACAATACTTTAGGGGATTTCCTTGGTGGTCCAGTGGTTAAAAATCCACCTTCCAGTGCAGAGAACATAGGTTCAGATTCCATAAGACAGAGGGCAGCTAAGCCCAATAAGAAAAGCCAGAGAGTTGCAATGAAGAGCCAGAGGGCCCTGATGAAGACTCAGGGCAGCCAAAGAAACAACATTATAGAAGCCAGAAAGATAATTTCAAGAATGAATATGTGGTGAAAACAGCCAAATACTAGGTAGAGGTTTTACAGGATAAAGACTGAAGATGGACCACTGTTGAGGACGCTTTTTTCTTTAACATATAGACTCCTTTGAAAATTGCAAAACTGGATGTAAACTCAGACATGGGCCTAATTTGTGTTCTGCTCCCAGGATCTCTACTAGCAAAGAGGAAGAGACAATTGAGGAAATTATCTGGAAAATCAATTTAAGACTATTTGGTTGCAGTTAACCAGTAATTGACAATTTTATTGGCATTTACTCAAATATCTCAAGCAAAATCATCATTTTGCAGAATAGCTTCAGTCCTGGAGAGAAGCTGAAGCACAGACTGAGAAAGAATAGAACATAGACAACTGCAGTAAAGCATGAATGGTATGGTTATAATGATACAGAGGATAAAATATATATATGCATATAAATTTGAAAGGAAAATTAATAGAACTCATGCTAAACCTGGATGATAGTTATTGAAATAGGGAAGCTGGAAAGAAAGTTGGTGTGAGAACAGATTATGAGCTGTCTTTCTTTAGAGAGCCGCAGAAACCTATATACCCTCTGGCATTTCGCTGGGTGCTGGGAGCAGGCAAAATCTAAGAGGACCTTCAGTGATCCTTGTCCTTGTACAGTCTCCCTGCTTTGAGTCTGGGCAGAACCTATGAATATTGTGAGATATCATTCTTGTGATTATATTACTTTACATATCAGAAGGGATTCTTGCATATTTCATGAAGATTACTGAGTGACTGAACTGATCTGAACTGATTACTTGGCCTTCGGTTCACCAAATGGGAGATTATCTGGGTGGGCCTAACCCAACCACATGAGCACTTTCAGAGCAGAGACTGGTAGCAGCAAAGGGAAATGGAGAGCTCTGCAGTGTGAGAGGGAGGCTTCTCTGTTGTTGAAATGGAGGGGGTCATTCTCGTCTAGGAGCAGGAAGCAGCCCTGGCAGGCAGCACAAAAATGGGGGTGCTAGTCCTATAATCACAAGAAAGTGAAAGCTGCCCACAACAGAAATGAGCTTGGAGAGGACCATGTCTCCAGATGAGAAGCCAGCTGACAACCTGTCTAAAGCCTGAGCAGAGAATCCAGCCACATAATACCAGACATGACCTAAAGACTCTAAGAAAAAAAAATGTTGTTTTTTTAGACACTAAGTTTGTGGTGATGTGTTATGAAGCAATAGAAAATACAGCTCTAGAAATTTAGGATTCTTGGAATCCTAAAATAATTGCTTACTGGAAATATTTCCAGGCCAGATACAGAATAGAAATGCTTAGCTCTTGATATCTGACATAATTAAGATCAGTCAAAATTGTTACCTATCCAATCTGGAAAATAAACTCAGGCTTCCTTGGAACATCTATTCACAGGAAAATGCTCACTTATATTTAAAAAAAAAAAAATAGCCTTAGAAGAAAACTTGGCCCAGCTACTTGTCTTCAAATGCACAAATAATTGTAGAGGGAAGGTTCTTTCAATGTCTTTTCTTAAAATGTAACAAGAAAGAAAGATGCTTTCAAAGTGCATTCAAGCATGTTAAAATGCCATCTAATACCTAAAAGCAATTTTTCTTAGTTAAATTTAACTATCTTTGCTCTAAAAGGTTATTAGTCAGGATCTACTCTATGAGAAAAGCTCTTCATATATATTAAAAAGAAACCTTGTCAAAGGAAAGACAAAAAATGGTCATAGCTTAGAGTGCTTATTTATGTCTACTCAGAAGATTAAGGCTTAATTTCTTATCTCTGAAATGGTGACAATGTTTATGATGATGAAGAAGAAGAAGTAAATGATAATGATATCATCATATTATGATAATTTCAAGAACATTTAAAGGATCTGAGGTGCATGAGTCTCTGGTAGGTAGTTTTCAAAGGGAGGTATTTTTCTGTGTTTTTTGTTTTTTTTTAATAAATAAAATTTGGATGAACTGAATTCATCCAGTTCAAACTTGTACATTTCACTCAGTCTTCTGTCCTCATTCCTTAAAGCTACAGTTTAGGTACTTAGCTCTCTAATACCATCCATTCCTCATCTAAGAACAAAAGGCTCTAGTGCCATTCTGCCTTCCTTTCCAGTTTAGAGATTTTAGAAGGTCATCCCTTTTCCCTCATTTCCACTGTTTAGATGTTATAGTCTTTTCTCATGCAGAGATCATTCAACACTGATGATGTCACATGAATTTAACTGCGTGTTTGATAACAAGATGATAGCACTGCATCCAATAAGCATTATTTTAGCACAATGGATGGGAACCTTCAAAAGAAATGTCAAACCTCTATTTTTCTTATGTTTGTGATAATAGTTCAGACTGTTGATTGTGGGATATAGGAGGCTAAAATGTTGGTACTAGCTAGTGGGGACGCTTTCTTCCTACATTCTTCCCACTTCCAGACCCCAGATGGGCCACTTTGAGAAGAGGTGAGATGTACAAAGGAGGTGGGATTGGGAATGCTGCCATAGAGCTGAAGCTCAAATACAGAACAGTACAATCAGTTCAGTTCAGTTCAGTTGCTCAGCCGTGTCCGACTCTTTGCGATCCCATGAACTGCAGCATGCCAGGCCTCCCTGTCCATCACCAACTCCCGGAGCCCACCCAAACTCATGTCCATTGAGTCGGTGATGCCATCCAACCATCTCATGCTTTTTTGTCCCCTTCTCCTCATGCCCTCAATCCTTCCCAGCATCAAGGTCTTTTCAAATGAGCCAGCTCTTCACATCCGGTGGCCAAAGTACTGGAGTTTCAGCTTCAACAACGGTTCTTCCGATGAACACCCAGGACTGATCTTTAGGATAGACTGGTTGGATCTCCTTGCAGTCCAAGGGACTCTCAAAAGTCTTCTCCAACACCACAGTTCAAAAGCATCAATTCTTCAGCACTCAGCTTTCTTTATAGTCCAACTCTCACATCCATACACTGGGAAAACCATAGCCTTGACTAGATGGAACTTGTTGGCAAAGTAATGTCTCTGCACAGTACAGTACATAGAGACAAAAAACTCAGCCACAGAAAAGAAGGAAATAATGCCACTGCAGCAACATGGATGGACCTAGAGATGATCATACTAAGTGAAGTAAGTTAGAAAAAGACAACTACCATATGATATCATTTATACATGGAATCTAAAGTTTGATGCAAATGAATTTATTTACAAAACAGAAACAGACTCACAGACATAGAAAACAGATTTATGGTTTCCAAAGGGAAAAGGGAGTGGGGAGGGATAAATTAGGAGTTTGAGATTAGCAGATACAAGCTAATATATAGATATAGATATAGATAGATATATAGATATAGATGTATGTTAAATTAGATAAACAAGGTCCTGCTATACAGTACAAGGAATGACATTCTATATCTTATACATACGGCTTCCCTGGTGGCTCAGTGGTAAAGAATCTGCCTGCAATGATGGGGACTAGGCTTTGATCCTTGGATCAAGAAGGTCCCCTGGAGGAGGAAATAGCAACACACTCCAGTTTTCTTGCCTGGAAAATCCCACGGACAGAGGAGTCCATGGGGTTGCCAATAGTTGGACATGACTGAAGCAACCAAGTTTGCTGGCTCATCTAATAAATAAACCATAATGGCAAAGAACTTGAAAAAAATGTGTGTATATATATATTAGCTTTATCCTTGAATATCTGTTGGATAATTTAGAGAAATAAGACTAAAGAATGATTGGATTATTGCCTTTAAAATGTAAAAACAAGCATAGATTAAGGTTATTTGAAAAGATAGGTTTGGAAAGCTATTTTAGGATCAAAAGTGATATATTTAATTTTTACCTTTTCTACCAATAGCTTTTTGGAGTGGTGCAGTTAGGGAATTTTAGCAAATATTAAACTCCAACTAGCTGAAAATTTAGAAATCTATTGGCTTCCCTGGTGGCTCAGACGGTAAAGCGTCAGCCTGCAATGTGGGAGACCCAGGTTCGATCCCTGGGTTGGGAAGATCCCCCGGAGAAGGAAATGGTAACCCACTCCAGTACTCTTGCCTGGAAAATTCCATGGACAGAGGAGCCTTGTAGGCTACAGTCCATGGGGTCGCTTAGAGTCAGACATAACTGAGCGACTTCACTCACTCACTCTTGGATAAACATCTTTTATATCAAGATAATAAATTACGTTCTTTTGTTAACCACTTCAAATCCCATTGATGTTTTATTGATAAACCCACTCCAGTATTCTTGCCTGGAGAATCCCAGGGAAAGAGGAGCCTGGTGGGCTGCCGTCTATGGGGTCGCACAGAGTTGGACACGACTGAAGCGACTTAGCAGCAGCAGCAGCAGCAGCAGGATAAAAGGAAGAAAATCCGTAGTAGCAAGGAGAACATGAGGGAGAAAGATCTGATAAATTTTCAGAAGAAGAAGATAATTGGATTTGGGTATGTGTGATTCAGAATGAAGGCAGCAGGAGCAGAGGCACAAAGGCTTAGTAGGCCTTCATTTCAGTAAGATTCCAGGGAGCTCAAAGCAAGGAAAAAGCAGGTATGAAAAACAGGAAGAGAGGTGCCGTGGGACTAAGCCTGATAGAATTCTCTTTATTCTCTTCTCCTATCCATGGTTTTGGGCAGCTATTCGAGTATAAAAGAGAGAATCTGTCTGACATTGGTACTGGTTACATGGTCTTCACTGAATGTCAGATTTAATGTCATTGCCTTAATTGCATGATCAGTCATTTTATTTGAGTCTTCAGTGGATCAAATTGAAAATATAACATATAATTTAAAAATCATTAGTGGGTTTACAAATGTTGATCTGAATCAATAGACGAAACATGGAAGGCAATTACAGTTCCAATAACAAGTGTGTAATTAACCCCAACAATGTAAAAAAAAAAAAATAACGTAGCTGATAGAAGTTTGAAGAATGTGGAAGGGCAAAAAGGTACAGAGAAACATGGAACCATTATTTAAAGGAAAGAAATAGAAGAACCAATACTAAGAAAATAAATAGGAAGCACTGCAGAATGGGCCGGCGGGGCATTAGAAGGTAGTGAAAAAGTGAAAGTGAAGTCGTTTGGTCATGTCTGACTCTTTGCAACCCCACGGACTGTAGCCTAGGGCTCCTCCATCCATGGGATTTTCCAGGCAAGAGTACTAGAATGGGTTGCCATTTCCTTCTCCAGGGGATCTTCCTGACCCAGGGATAGAACCTGGGTCTCCCGCATTGCAGGCAGATGCTTTTACCATCTGAGCCACTAGGGAAGTATAGGAGAGTAAATTTGCTATGTTTTGATAGTTTGTTGTTATTATTGTTTAGTTGATACAATTAAAAAGTGGGTCAGATGGTAAAGAATCTGCCTGCAGTGCAGGAGCCCAGGGTTTGATCCTTGGGTCTGGAAGATTCCCTGGAGGAGGAAATGGCAACCCACTCCAGTGTTCTTGACTGGAGGATCCCATGGACAGAGAAACCTGGTGGGGTACAGGTTGAGGGGATGTAAAGAGTCTGACAGGACTGAGAGATTAACCATTTCACTTTCAATACAATTGTTTAGGATTAGAAAAAACAGAACTAAATACAGGAAGAGTTTTAAGTAGCCACTGTGGGGACTGGAACTAGAGGTGGTAATGGTTTGCTTTTTATTTTATGTCTTTTGGTGCCACTTCAATTTTTGTTTTTATCATAATGCATGTATCAGTTATAGGGCAATAAAACATCACATAACAAACCGCAAAACCATTCTAGTTTAAATGCCAGACAACAGAGCAGAAGAAATGCCTTAGGCATCAGACTTTCCATAAAGTTAATATTATTATGTAACAGGAGAAAGTTTCCCAATTCATTTAATGTCTGACAAAGATAGAAACAAAAGGAAAACTGTGGGTCAATCTTAATATTAAATTGTACTCTTATTAATTAAAGTTCAAGGAAATTAAAATTTAAACCACAAAGAAATACTTCCACATACCTACTAGTTTGACAAAAATGTAAGTCTGACAATACCAAGTTATCAATGAGGATATGGAGCAGTATGAACTGAATTATGTTGTTTAAACTATTATACCACTTTCGAAAACCATTTACTGCTATATAATAAAATTGAAAATGCCCATATATACAAGCCACAGTTCTTGCAATGACACTAGAATATTTCTAGCATAATTGATCATAATGACTAACAAAAAGATAATTAGAGGCAGCACTAGTTCTATGGATATGTAAACTACCTTGTATTAATGCAAATACATATTTACAGTGATGAAAATAAATAACGCACACCAACAACACAGGCTTCCCAGGTGGCTCAGTGGTAAAGAATCCACCTGCCAATGCAGGAGATGCAAGAGATGCAAGTTTGATCCCTGGATTAGGAAGATTCCTTGGAGTAGAAAATGCAACCCACTTCAATATTCTTGCCTGGAAAATTCTATGGACAGAGAGGATCCTGAAGGGCTACAGTCCATGGGGTCACAAAGAGTAGGACATGCCTGAGTGACTGAGCACGGGGCACAGAGCATACCAACAACACAGAGGGAACTCAGAGATGTAACGCTGAGCAAAAAAAGAAAGATGCAAAAGAATATATACAAATCACTTAAAATTCAAAATTTAAAGTATGTAGAAATTAACACACTCCTAAATAGCTAGTGGATCAAGAAAAAATTGCAGGGGAAACCACAAAATATTTTAAAATGAATGAACCAAAGACACAACAAATAAAATCTTATCAGATGTGCTGTTTACAGACAAAGAGCTGTAAATGCCTATGTTTAAAAAAAGATCTCCAATAAGTAAGTTAACTTTGCACGTTAAGAAATTAGAAAATGAAGAACACTAAAACCAAAGCACAGAATGAAGGAAATTGTTGAGAAAGGCAGTCAACTGATGATTAATGTGTGTGTCTGTGTGTGTGTTTAACATCTTTATTGTATTTGTTGCAATACTGCTTCTGTCTTACATTTTGGTTTTCTGGCCGTGAGGCATGTGGGATCTTGGGTTCTTAGCTCTCTGACCAGGGATCAAACCTGTGCTCCATGCATTGGGAGGCAAGGTCTTAACTACTAGACTGCCAGAGAAGTCTCCATAAAAGGTCTTTTATCTATACATGGAATGTTCTTTGGTAATAAAATGTAACAAATTATCAATAAATGATATATCATAAACAAATCTAAATATTATGTGAAAGAAATCATCCATAAAAGACTACATATATGATTCTATTTGTATGAAATATCCAGACTAGGTAAATAAATACAGACAGAACACAGATTGGTGAGTATCTAAGGGAGGAAAAAATGAGGAGCAACTGATTAATGAGTACAGGATTTTCTTTTGGGGTGATGCAAATGTTTTGGAACTGAATAGAGGTGATAATTGTACATTTTGAATATACCAAATGTTACTGGTTGTATACTTTAAAATTATTAAATTTTTATGTCAATTGCACTTCAGTAATAAAATAATAATAAAGGTTGAAAAAAGACAAAAACATGTCCTGAATTTATTCACTTGTCTCCATGTCCATTACTTACACTCTAAAGAACTGTCCTCTTTTATTTGGACTATACAGATACACTTAGTTACTGCTTGTAGTTTTTGACTTTCTATGATATGTTGCACAGAGCACCAAAATGGCCTGTTTAACATAATCCAAGTTGTATTACTCACTTCTCCAATGGTGTCTCATTATACTTGGAATGAAATCCAGAACCGTACCTTCTATTTACATGATCTCACCTTTTCCTATCTCCAGTATTATCTGGTACCATTTTCACTCTGGCCTATTCCGTGTTCCTAGACACACCAAGTTCCTTCCTGCTTTGCGGCCTTTGAATCCCTGTTCTCATCTTTGCTTTTCTGGTTTCTTATCATACAGTATTCAGCTTAAAACTCAGATAAGTGTTCCCTGAACTCCAAATCAAAAACAGTCACCCAAGCGTTCTTTCCCATGTCATCTTATTTTACTTCTCAAGAAGACATCTTTGCAAAGCTGTTATTTTTTCTGTTGCTTGTTTTTCATCTGTGTGTTCATCATTCACTATCCCTATCTCACATTTTCTGCAATTATACTGCCTGGCTTCTAACTCCAGCTCTGTCACTTTGGGAACAACTTATATTATCTGTACATAACTCATAAGGTTGTTGTGAGGATTTAACAAGGTAATGTTTATACAATGCTAAAAATATTGCTACTTTTAATATATGCTAGTTACTATTATTACTAATATTTATTTAGGTTCTTTCAGTGAATATCCATACACATGGTGAAATTCAGTATTACAAATATGTAAATATAATAGACAATATGTAGTCAAAGCACATCTTTATATGTTCTCCTTTTGTTGGTTTTATGTTAGCTAGAAAATCACCTGTTATGTCCAATTTCTGTTGTTCTCTGAGTAATGCCCATGCACATATACACTGAATAATCAAGGTTGCCCATGCTGTCATTCACTTCCTCTGCAACAATGAGGTGAGAATTCTCCTCTATGCCTTCCCTTATATCTTCTCATCAATATTATTCTCATCTGTGGGATCTCTGAGAAGGCTTCTCACTCCAGCCCCACCAACACAGACACACACACACACACACACACACACACACAAACCTTCCTCTCAGAAACACTGCCCATGTTCCCCAAGCCTCAGAGTTAAGGTAACAGATATTCAGGGAAATAGCACTGCTAGTGGGTCATTTACCCACTCCAGTGTTCTTGCCTGGAGAATCCCAGGGACGGGGGAGCCTGGTGGGCTGCCGTCTACGGGGCCGCATAGAGTGGGACACGACTGAAGCGACTTAGCAACAGCAGCAGCAGTGGGTCATTCTGAAGCAAATGGTTCAATGTTCACATTTGTGATTTGTGAAGAAAACAAATGCCAAAGGGTGACGCTTAATTAATAGTTACAAAATCAAGGTGGTGAGACAACACATCGAAAATGGATTCTGAATTTCCAGCTAGTCGTAGGTGTTTTAGGTAGACAAAAGAGATTGAAACAATGAATGAGAAACAGATGAAAAATCATGTTTTCAGAAAGAAATATATGTTACCTCATAATTCTCTGGTTGCTCAGATGGTAAAGAATCTGTTTTCAATGTGGATGACTGAGGTTCAATCCTTGGGTCAGGGAAGATCCCTTGGAGAAGGGAATGGCACCCACTCCAGTATTCTTGTCTGGAGAATTTCATGGACAGAGGAGCCTGGAAGGCTATGATCCATGGGGTTGCAAAGAGTTGGACATGACTGAGCAATTAATATTTTCACTTTCAATCACCCATTAAACTAATAGTTCTATCATATTAACTGTACATTATATACATAGCCAGTGTTAGCTTGTTTGTAAGTATACTGAAAATTCTTTAGAAAGCCATGAAATTGAGTAAGTAACATTTTAGAGCCTAAAACAGGGATTCTAATTATAAAATTGAAATGCTGTAAAACATTAAACAATTCAGTTACTTTGAAAATGTTAATGTGATCCTCCAGGATATAAAATGCACCCTCAATGAAATAAATTATGAACTATAAGAATATGTCCTGATTACTCTATTTTGTTTTAGTCAGTGAAGGGTGCATTTTCCATTTATGCTTTTCATGTACAGTAACATGTTTTTCCATTTTTTCCTTACTAGAGGCATAATGACAATTAAGTCCAAAAAAGCTATCTCACCAGTGATGGCAGCTCAGTGAAATGGCCAATTATCTCCAGGGTTAGCCATCTTATCTAGATGGCAATATCTTGCCTTAAAGGTGCCATGTCATTCAAGAAATGCTTAAAATAATAAATGCAGAACTGATCTCATGCTTTTCTAAATGGCATAAGAAATCATATTAAACAAACATACAGAGAAATATTACATTTCTAAAAAAACTTTATGTTATACATAAAAGCAATTCTGAATTTACTTTACCATATCATTAACTTCCCAAATTGAAAGTATTTTATCTATTTCAAACACCAGCCTATTTAAATTAAAGTGTTAACTTATAAATGCCACTACCTCTCAGTGAAAGAGCAAAAATCATAGCTTTCTACCAAGCACCATTTCAATGAAAAATACTACCTAAAAATTAGAGCAGGGATTAACACAAATTCTGGTCAAGAGATTTTTCCTGGCTTCCATTCTTGAAGTTAACTGCTTCATTTAGTAAGAGAGCAATATTAAAAATGCATCTCATTTCATGGAAATAGTGGTATATCATATTAATTGCTATAAAACTGTACAAAAGGGAACACAAACCACATGAAACTTTACTCTGGGAGCTATAAAGTATTCATAACTATTACCTTTGTACCTCAGACAAGCTATCCCCTTCATCCTCCTTAAGCATATGCATTTGTGGAAGCAACAGGAATGAACAGAATTCTTTATTCTTTTAGTCTCATTGAGTGAACAAAGGGCTTCCCTAGTGGCTCAGATGGTAAAGCATCTACCTCCAACGTGGGTGACCCAGGTTCAGTCTCTGGGTTGGGAAGTCCCCTGGAGAAGGGAGTGGGAACCCACTCCAGTATTCCTGCCTGGAGAATTCCAAGGATAGAGCCTGGTGGGTTATGGTCCATGTGGTTGCAAAGAGTCAGACATAACTGAGTGACTAACATTTTTTTCTTCGGGCTTCCCTGATAGCTCAGTTGGTAAAGAATCCACCTGTAACGCAGGAGACCCTGGTTTGATTCCTGGGTCAGGCAGATCCGCTGGAGAAGGGATAGGCTACCCACACCAGTGTTCCTGGGCTTCCCTTGTGGCTCAGCTGGTGAAGTGTCTTGCCTGTAATGTGGGAGACCTGGGTTCAACTCCTGCCATCTACTTCCAAAGGAAAACTGAGTTTTTACTTCTTTATTATTACAGTTACCCATCACAAAAAATAAATAATGTTTATTTTCAAATTTATAGAAATTGGAACACAGATACATACACATTACATAATAAGTGCATGTGTGATAAACTGAAAAAATTGTGATACATTCAAATTTTAGAATATTGACTATAGTTGATATAATACTTTTTTTACTTTTAAGACAGAACTTGTCTTTAGTATAAAAAATGTTTGGGAAAAGGCCTGAAGAAGTTGGCTCACACTTATATTAATCCTTAAGGGTTTCTCTTTTACATAAAGCCCTTATGGATTTTCTTTTATTTTATTTATTTATTTATTTTTTTTTAAGTAGACTTTTATTTTGCCATACCACACAGCATGTGGGATCTTCATTCCCTGATCAGGGATCAAACCCGCCCCCCACTGCATTGGAGGTGCAGAATCTTAACCACTGGACCACCACCAAGAGAAAAACCTTTTGATTGAATCATTTGGGATGCTTTCAATTTCTTTTCTTTTTTTTTTTTTTTCGATTCTTACATGATATTATACATGTTTCAATGCCATTCTCCCAAATCATCCCACCCTTTCCCTTGGATTTTCTTTTAATAGCAAAACATTGGCTGTTTACATTCCAGTTGATTAAACAAGGTAATTTTCCAACTTTGAATAAAATTCATTATCTTGTAATTTATACTCAAATCAATAAAGAATTACAATAAGGTGAATTCCATGGGGTGCAAAGTAAAAAAAAAACAACACTATTCCAGAACTTCATTCAGAGGGGCTTGCTTTTAATTGAGCTTTACCAAGGCTTTGTTCCAAATTCCATTCAAAATGCTGGCACATGTAAAGGTTTTTCAAACACTCCTACTTTTCAATCTACTACTCAACTGGGAAAATTACAGTGGTTTTCTTTACCAGTTAAATGGCTTAATATCAACAGCAGGAGTTATTGAACACCGCAGTATATCTTCTATGTCCTATGATTAAATTGGGCTGCTTCCTTAAGCTTTACTTTTTCATATGACTTTTTTGCATAACAATAATACAAACATTTGCAGCATTAAGTTTTTCAAATATACACATTCAGTAAATGTGGTACCAAACAGCCAAATCTTCAATGATATCTAAAGACTTTCCAACTAGATACCAAAACTCCAGAATTTTGATTCTATAGGAACCAAAAACTTCAGATTTTATGCACTTTCCATATTATATTTTGATATTTTGAAAGTGGTGTTGGTATGGAAAATTAGTTTCTGAGTTAGGCAGACCTATATTTAATTACAACTCTGCTGCTTACTAATTATGTGATAATAAGCAAGTTTACTCTCTTCGAGCCCCAGTGTCTTCATCTGTAAGAAAAAGATAATATCTACCCTGATTTCCCCAGGGGATGGTTGGTGGAGAACAAGATGGTGGATTAAAAGGACATGGAGTCCACCTGCCCCCAAGAACATATCAAAAATACATCTACATGTGAAGTAATTCTCACTGGAAACTGACTTGAGATTGGTGGAAAAACTCTTGTTAAAAAACAGAACACACACACCAAAAACACAAAAAATACTCTTGTTAAAAAAGAAAGAAAACACACTGAATCTGGCAGAAAGGCATGAGGAACAATCAGGTTGAGAGCTGCACCCCTAGGAGGTGTATGTTATATTAAATTGCTGAAAGGGAAGGCCTGCAACCTAGAATACTCTATTCAGCAAGTTTATTACTTAGAACTGAAGGACAGATAAAGAACTTTTTTGACAAAGGAAATGTAAAAAGAGTTCACCTCTATTAAACCCACCTTAAAAGAAATGTTAAAGGGTCTTCAGTAAGAAATCAATATCTGTAGGGAAGAAAAAAATCTCACTAGTAAAGGGAAATATATAGTAAAGGCTGTGGATCAACTTTACTAAATAATATCAATGTGTTCTACTTATAAGTTTTTGTACTTTTATATTTTTAAAATTTATATCTTAAGGATAATAAACAGTGTAATTTTGTAATCTGTATATAACTACTACCCCAAAATAAAGGAAAATTCCATGACAAGCTGTGAAGAACTCAATTTATGTGATTAACAGAGGTACTAGTATATTGAAGTATATGCTATATAAAATCTAATATGCAACTCATAAAAACAAACCAAAATATATTTAAAGCAACTTGTTAAAATCTTTTCTTCTTTTTTACTTGTGGATTCTGATCAAGATTCTTAACCTCAAGATTTGGCCCATCTGCTTCTCTTCCAGCAGATGGAGCTATAATTAGCATATGGTTTCTCACAGTAAAACTAGTGGAAAGTCAGGAAGTATGGAAGATAGTTTTAAAAAAATGAAACTAAACTCTATCCATGAAGTGATATTTGTCCTTTTTTTTTCCTTCTAAATTTGTGCAGCCTGAAGTACCTAACAGAAGCATAAGATATTAAGAAGAGGTGGCAAGAATACATAGAAGAACCATCAAAAAAGATCTTCATGACCAGTTAATCACGATGGTGTGATCACTCACCTAGAGCCAGACAATCTGGAGTGTGAAGTCAAGTGGGCTTTAGGAAGCATCACTATGAACAAAGCTAGTGGAGGTGATGGAGTTCCAGTTGAGCTATTTCAAATCCTGAAAGATGATGCTGTGAAAGTGTTGCACTCAATATGACAGCAAATTTGGAAAACTCAGCAGTGGCCATAGGACTGGAAAAGATCAGTTTTCATTCCAATCCGAAAGAAAGGCAATGCCAAAGAATGTTCAAACTACCACAATTGCACTCATCTCACACGCTAGTAAAGTAATCTCAAAATTCTCCAAGCCAGGCTTCAACAGTACATGAACCATGAACTTCCAGGTGTTCAAGCTGGTTTTAGAAAAAGCAGAGGAACAAGAGATCAAATTGTCAACATCCACTGGATCATGGAAAAAGCAAGAGAGTTCCAGAAAAACATCTATTTCTGCTTTATTGACTATGCCAAAGCCTTTGACTGTGTGGATCACAACAGACTGGAAAATTCTTCAAGAGACGGGAATACCAGACCACCTGACCTGCCTCTTGAGAAATCTGTATGCAGGTCAAGAAGCAACAGTTAGAACTAGACATGGAACAATAGACTGGTTCCAAATAAGAAAAGGAGTACATCAAGGCTGTATATCATCACTCTTATTTAACTTCTATGCAGAGTACATCATGAGAAATGCTGCACTGGATGAAGCACAGGCTGGAATCAAGATTTCCAGGAGAAACATCAATAACCTCAGATATGCAGATGACACCACACTTATGGCAGAAAGTAAAGAACTAAAGAGCCTCTTGATGAAAGTGAAAGAGTAGAGTGAAAAAGTTGGCTTAAAGCTCAACATTCAGAAAACTAAGATCATGGCATCTGGTCCCATCAGTTCAGTTCAGTTCAGTCGCTCAGTCATGTCCAGCTCTTTGTGACCCCATGAATTGCAGCACGCCAGGCCTCCCTGTCCATCACCAACTCCTGGAGTTCACCCAAATGCATGTCCATCGAGTTGGTGATGCCATCCAGCTATCTCATCCTCTTTCGTCCCCTTCTCCTCCTGCGCCTAATCCCTCCCAGTATCAGAGTCTTTTCCAATGAGTCAACACTTCGCATGCGGTGGCCAAAGTATTGGAGTTTCAGCTTCAGCATCAGTCCTTCCAAAGAACACCCAGGACTGAGCTCCTTTAGAATGGACTGGTTGGATCTCCTTGCAGTCCAAGGGACTCTCAAGAGTCTTCTCCAACACCACAGTTCAAAAGCATCAATTCTTTGGCATTCAGCTTTCTTCACAGTCCAATTCTCACATCCATACATGACCACTGGAAAAACCATAGCCTTGACTAAATGGACCTTTTTTGGCAAAGTAATGTCTCTGCTTTTGAATATGCTATCTAGGTTTGTCATAACTTTCCTTCCCATCTCTTCATGGCAAATAGATGGGGAAACAATGGAAACAGTGAGAGACTTTATTTTGGGGAGCTCCAAAATCACTGCAGATGGTGACTGCAGCCATGAAATTAAAAGACACTTGCTCCTTGGAAGAAAAGTTATGACCAACCAGACAGCATATTAAAAACAGAGACACTGTTTTGCTGACAATGGTCTGTCTAGTCAAAGCTATGGTTTTTCCAGTAGTCATGTATGGATGTGACAGTTGGACTATAAAGAAAGCTGAGTGCCGAAGAATTGATGCTTTTGAACTGTGGTGTTGGAGAAGACTCTTGAGAGCTCCTTGGACTGCAAGGTGGTCAAACCAGTCTATCCTAAAGGAAATCAGTCCCAAATATTCATGGAAGGACTGATGCTGAAGCTGAAACTCCAATACTTTGGCCAACTGATGTGAAGAACTGATTCATTTGAAAAGACCCTGATGCTGGGAAAGACTGAGGGGAGGAGGAGAAGGGGACAGCAGAGGATGAGATGGTTGGATGGCATCACTGACTCAATGGACATGAGTTTGAGTAAGCTCTGGGATTTGGTCATGGACAGGGAAGCTTGGTGTGCTGCAGTCCATGGGGTTGCAAACAGTCGGACACTACTGCGTGACTGAACTGAACTGAAGTACATGTTGTCATGGCAAATAATGGTCATTGATATAGCCAGCTTTAAAGTGAATTCACTCTGAATAGTATTTCCCCCAAACACCACATAAGAAATAATATACAGTTTTTTTGTATTTATTATAGGAAATGATAATAGATGATATGACCAATGGTTTGAAAATAGAGAGTATTAGATAGCGCCTACAAAATGGAAATTTTTTCTTACTAAGGACCTCTTTTTGATAAGTAACAATTATAGCATGTTTTAGGTATAATTTCTTTTGATGTCACATGGCTTCTCATCTAATATTAAAGGAGTTTTTACATCTGTGCATCTGATGATCAAGGCAGGATCTGAGGAAAAGTTTAGACCTCTTCTGGCCAGAAGAGAAGTCAGAAAATCACAAGTGAATTTATAAGGCACAATTTCACAGGAATTCTCATTGTAAACACAGCGGTGACTACAAATTACTTAAGAATGTGCTTTCTTACTTTTCTCTAGCCATAGATAACTGTGGGATTATTTTGGTGGCCAAGTCCAGTCTTTTGGAAAAATACACCAGGTACCACTAGTCCCTGTGTGTGTGCTAAGTCGCTTCAGTCATATCCAACTCTTTGCGACCTTATGGACTGTAGCCCACCAGACTCCTCACTCCATGGGATTCTCCAGGCAAGAAAACTGGAGTGCGTTGCTATACCCTCCTCCAGGGGATCTTCCTGACCCAGGGATCGAATCTGTGTCTCTTTCATCTGCCTGCATTGGCAGGCAGGTTATTTACCACAACCGCCACTTGGGAAGCCCACCACCAGTCCCTACCTTGGCCTAGTAAGCTGATATGGGAAGATGTCCCAGAGCCAATTCAGACCAGTAAAGCAAATCAGAATAAACTATTTGATGCAAGAGTCAACACAATATTCTAAATGTTCTAAAATGTCATGTACCTCTGTAATCATTTTCATGTTGTTGTTGTTTAGTTGCTAACTTTGTGTCTGACTCTTTGCAACCCCATGGACTGCAGCACACCAGGCCTCCCTATCCTCCACTATCTCCTGGAGTTTGGTCAGACTCATGTTCACTGAGTCAGTGATGCAATCCAACCATCTCATTCTCTGTTGTCTCCTTCTCCTAATTTTCATGTTAGTTTTAAAATTTTTTTCATAAAGAAATTTTTCATTATTCATCAAATATTAGTAACACTAGATATGGGTAAGGGTATAAACAATTTAATGGACTTTTTAGTTATATTTAGTTTCCAATGCATTTTTGTTTAACTTTAAGAAATAATTTTAGTTCTAAGATGCTGTTATTTTTTAATATGAGCACTGTTATTCTTTAAACATTGTAATGATACATGTGCACAGAGATATCAAAGTGCCCATCTCAGTGAATGCCATGATTTATTGTTCTGAAGTTACATATTTAACTACATACTAATTGTAGAGCAGCTAAGTTTGGAGAAATATGGTATAACTGTTCCCCATAATCATCCTAATCATGATCAACACCCCCAAAGATTAATACACTTCTTTGTCATCACACCTTGATACAAGTCAATATCTTAGTAGATTTCCTGGAAAGCCTGGAGACAGAAGAAAGAAAACCAGTTCACAAAAAAAAAAAAAGGGGGGGGGCTATAAGGACTCTAATTTAGTTTTGAATCCTGACGCAGTCACTTAGTCACTCTATAATACCACACAAGTTTTTAAGCCATTGCAGATTCAATTTCCTCATTTAAACCTAGGATTAGTTAATAACTATATCACTGTGTGTTGAGAAAAGTAAATGTGTTAATTTATGCAACTCACCCAGGACACTGTAGGGATTCATATTGTAGGCTGACATATTGCATAACTAGAACAATGAGTATAAGGCTTGACACTTCATAGAAGGACCCAGCTCAGGCTATTAGGAAAGCAGTTCCTCCTCATATGTAATTTAGTAAGAAAATAACTTGGACATGAATAGTGAAGCATATTTTCCCTCAAATGTTTTGTACACAAAGACAGAAATATAATACAAGTCACAAATGTGAGCCACATACATAAAATTTAATTTTCTAGTTGCCACATTAAAAAAAGTGAAAAGTACCTTGAAGAAACCATAATTTAAAAAGATACATAGACCCCAATGTACATCACAGCACTATTTATAATACAATAGCTAGGACATGGAAGCAACCTAGATGCCAATTAACAGATGAATGGATAAAGAAGATGTGGTACATATATACAATGGAATATTACTCAGCCATAAAAAGGAACACATTTGAGTTAGTTCTAAAGAGGTGGATGAACCTAGAGCCTATTATACAGAGTGAAGTAAGTCAGAAAGACAAAAACATTGTATATTAATGTATATACATGGATCTAGAAAGATAGTACTGATGAACCGATTTGCAGGGCAGCAACAGAGACAAAGACACAGTTAACAGACTTGTGGACAAAGTGCGGGAACGAGAGAGTGGGACAAACTGAGAGGGTAGCACTGAAACAGACACACTATCATATGCAAAATTCGATAGCCAGTGAAATTTGCTGTATGATGCCGGGAGCTCAAACCCAGTGCTCTGTGACAAGCTGGGGTGGCAGGGATGGGGTGGAAGGTGGGAGGGAGGTTCATGAAGGAGGAACATATGTATACCTATGGCTGATTCATGTTCATATATGGCAGAAACCAACAAGTATTGTAAAGCAATTCTCTTCCAATTAAAAAATGAAAAAGTGACAAGGTGACTCTTAAAGGCTTTTTTGGCTTTTAAATTTTATTTATTGGTTTCTTTCTGGCTGCACTGGGTCTTTGTTGCTTCGCATAGGCCTTCTCTAGTTGCAGCACTACTCTTCCTTGTGGTGTGCACGCCTCCTTGCTGTGGAGCACAGGCTCTAGGTGCATACACTTCAGCAGTTACTGCTTGTGGCCTCAGTAGCTGTGGCTCATAGGTCCGGAAGACAGGATCAACTAAGCACAGGCTTAGTTGCTTCGCAGCATTTGGAATTTTCCAGGACCAGGGATCAAACCTGTATCCCCTGCATTGGCAAGTAGATTCTTATACACTGTGCCACCAGAGAAGTCTGGTGACATTTATTTTAATAATACATGTAATCCAATGTATCTAAACATTATCATTACAACCTGTAATCAAGACAAATTTAGGGAGTTGTTATTTTACATTTTTTTTCTTACTAAAGCCTTTATATCCATGGTATACTTTACACTTACTGCACATCTCTGTTTAGACTGCCATATTTCACAAACTCAGTAGCCACTTCTTCCCGATGGCCCCATGCTGGAAAATGCAGACTAATGAAACACTCGGATGAGAGACTTAACTGATCAATACTCATCTCAACATTCCAGTAGCCTGTGAGCACAGCCACTACTGTGTGTTTGTTAATTCTTTTATATGTGATTCTCGAGGAAATCTATCTTCTCCACTGAGATGCCTTAAAAGAAACATTCACTATTGAATTGTGAAAAGCTTTCCAAGGTAAAATGTAATTACAAATGTTTTGAACCCATCTTTAATGTTTCTTCAAAAGGGTTTGAATAAATATTGATTCTTTCATCTAACAAGGTTGATTTTTCTCCTCTAAGAGTTTAAATAAAAGAAATGTCAAAACACTCTAATTTTTTTCCCTGGTGATGCCTTAATGTTAAAAATATTTCCCTAGAATATACACCATATGTCATCAAGAAAGAACATTTTTTTCATAAATGAATGAAACTTTATAATCAGCCATATGAGCCACAAGTCTTTTAAACTATTGAAAGAAATAGAACAACCATTATTCAATGAGGCCATGTCTGTCCATATTATTATAGACAGTAACTGCCTAATGTAACAAGAGCTAATGTCAGAGGAAAAATATAAACACGAATTTTTAAAAACTTAATGGAATGAATATGGAGCTTCTTTTAAGTTTTGGAAGGGTCTGAACTACTGTCTAATATCAAAGATTCATTTTGTTCACAAATGTCTACCTTATGCTTTAGTACCTACTGAGTTGAAATCAAAGCTGAGCTAAACTGAGAAATTCTTAGTAAAAAGGTAGTTAAGTTTCCATCATGAAAAAAGTAACATTTGAACCATTTTTAATACATAGTACAATTTATTTTTTTTTTTATTATACTGAGGTATAATTGACAAAAGGGCTCCCCTGGTGACTCAGAGGTAAAGAATCCACTTGCAAAGGAGGAGACAGATGTTCCATCCCTGGGTGGGGAAAATCCTCTGGAGAAAGAAGTGGCAGCCCACTCCAGTATTCTTGCCTGGGAAACCCCACAGACAGGGGAATCTGGGGAGTTATACTCCATGGGGTCAAAAAGAGTCAGACACAACCTAGCGACTAAACAACACCTTGACAAAAATTGTATATATTTATGGTGTGCAATGTAATGTTTTGATAAACATATGTATTGTGAAATGATTATCACAATCGAGCTATTTAACAAATCCTTGACCTCATATAGTTGTCTTCTTAATGTATGATGAAAAAACTTAAGACCTAGTTTCAGTAAATTTCAAAATAATAAATTAACTATAGTCACCATGCTGTACATTAGAGTTCCAGAACATTTTTATTTTGCATAACTGAAACATGGTACCCTTTGACCAATGCCTCTCCATATGTTTTCTCTTTATTTAAAGGTAATAAGCATGCAATGGACATAAACTTGGGCAAACTCAACGAGATGGTGAGGAACAGAAAGGTCTGGTGTGCTGCAGTCCATGAGGTCGTGAAGAGTCAGACATGACTGGGTAACTGAACAACAAGAAGCATTAATAACCTCTAGGTTTTCTGAATCTGCTTATTTTAAAGATATGGGATACAAATTATACTAAAGAAAAGTATGAAAACTAACAAAGTTATGACTGAACAATAATGAGTTAAGAAATGTTATAGCAGAAAGAATTTTGTCTCAACTGAAAAACCTATGTGCACAATATATACTTTATTGAAAATAAAAACACCACATTTTCTCATGGATTTCCTCCCTATTGCATATTATAACTCTTTGTTCTGAGAAGAACATGCAAAACAAAAATTCTCTCCTGAATGATGTGTTCTGTTTCACGGAGTAGAAACAACATGCTGAGAGTTGAGTGGTGTCCAGATTGGAGTGGCTTTTGAGAAAGAGAAGTGTCTCATGGGTGTCCAACATTCCCTTCCCCTCTCTTCCAGTGACCTAGTACATGGGCTCTTTGAGGGGACTGGAATCTTCCTGACCCAGGGATCTAACCTGAGTCTCTCGTCCTCCTGCAATGGCAGGCGTGTTCTTTACTACTAGCACCATCTGGGAAGCCTTTTCTTTTATGTGAGGAAGGGTTAACTAGGATGGATAGGGGCCATTTGTCAGGGGCAACATGAGCCAGCCACAGACCTGGAAATAGGAAAAACCTATGCATAAAACTGGGCTGTTTATCCAAATAATGTCCAAGTTATAAACCCTTTTGAAAAAGACTTAATACCAAACAAATTATCATCACATGCTGGGACTGGTAAAACTCAATAACCTGTAGGAAAAAAACTGTGCATTTTTAAAGATAATGAAAATGCTTTTAAGGCATTGATATTTTATTAATCCAAATAATGCTATTTTCAGAAGCAGAAATCAAGTAAAATAAAAGTCTATGCTATTTTATACTTTTTAATTGTATCTGTAAATTTTTTGGGGTTTTGTGACATACTAAATTCTAATGCATTATATTACTACTGGGCATAACTTTTGGTATAAAATGCAAGAATGTATGGTAATATAAGGCACTAAAATTCTACATTGAATAAATCTACATCAAAATCCACATGAAATACCCATGTATTATTTATAAGAGTAATTTCATCTTCTGATTCTGATCAAATCATAAATAATGAGATGAGGCTGAAAATGAAATTTAGCTTTATTGAAACATGTGATTGCATATTTCTTCCCTTTTTCATATTTAAAAGGTTAAAACATGACATTTTGGGTCCACATTCAATACTAACTTCTTTTAAGTATAATAATGAGATTCTATATAACTGACCAACAGAGCTTTAAATATAGCTGCATGTGGCTGCAATTTTTAAAAGTGCAGAAATGCAATAAAAAAACAGAAAAGGTATGCTATTTCTTCAAAACATATATGTTGCTTATTATATATGAACATACAAATATATATTAAATTTTTATATAAACTTCGAGATATATATATATATAGTATCTTATCTTTATATGTGCATATAGTTGTATACATAGTATGTGGGTATACTGTTGTTGAGTTGCTTAGTCATGTCTGATTCTTTGTGGCCCCATGGACTGCAACATGCCAAGCTTTCCTGTCCAGAGTTTGCTCAAACTTGTGTCCATTGAGTTGGTGATGCCATCCAATCATTTCATCCTCTGTAGCCCCCTTCTCCCCTTGCCCTCAATTTTACCCAGCATCAGGGTCTTTTCCAGTGAGTCAGCTCTTCACATCAGGTGGCCGAAGTATTGGAGCTTAAGCTTTAGCATCAGTCCTTTCAATGAATATTCAGGGTTAATTTCCTTTAGTATTGACTGGTTTGATCTCCTTGCTGTCCAAGGGACTCTCAAGAGTCTTCTCAAGCACCACAGTTAAAAAGTGTCAGTTCTTCGGTGCTCAGCCTTCTTTATGGTCCAACTCTCACATCCACACACAACTACTGAAAAACCATAGCATTGACTATATGGACCTTTGCCACCAAAGCGATGTATAAATTTGAAAACAAAGTTTTTTCAAAACTGCTGACCACAAATGATGCCCCTAAGTAGTGTTTCCAGCAATGTAATTGGAGTTATAAATGACTGATATGAATAATGTAATATCAAATGCCCTTGGGGATTTAAGGTATTATCTGGATTGGCTCCCTAAGTCAGTTGATCAATAGCACACTTCACTTAATAACAATCCTGTAGTGATCCTCAGTATCCAGTGATGTATCCTCATTTGAAATATGAAAGGATTGTTTTTCCCATGATTATTTTCCATTTTAAAATTGTTTTAATGCTCATAGTTATAGAAAAGCACATAATAGAAAATAAAATTACTCAAATAATAATAATTTGATGGATGATTTCCTGCTAGTGCTTTGTAATTCTTTGGCTGTATTTCATTTCAGTATTTTTTCTGTAGCTATATGTGCATACCTGTGTATATGCAATGCATGTACCCACATGTGTGTGCTACAAAACTATTATTATGCCATTTCCAAGTCTGCAGCCTGATTTTACACTAAACTTGTTATGTTGTGGGTATTTTATCAGAAAATGTTAATGTTCTTCAAAAATATTACTTTAGCTAAACAGCTACTGTTAAATAATATTCCATGACAAAAGTTATTTAGCTTATTTAGACTTGCTATCTTTTTCTCATATACCAGTATTATAGACCCTAGTCAATATCTAGTATTTTCTTAACTTATACTTTTACAAGCAGAATACTGAATCAAAAGTTATGATTATTTAAGGGTACTTTCTGTATTTTAAAAGTTGTTTCTTAGAAAATTGATTCAAATTACACTCTCCACCAGCAGTGTATAAATGTCTGTTTTTATCTTATACAGTAGAAACTTAAAAAATATCTAGGCCAATTTGATGGGTGAAGATGGTACCCTGCAGTTTTCATTAGAATGTCTGTGTTCAGTAATCAAGTTGTTAATTTTACATGTTGTTATTTTTATGTGTTTTCTATAAACTTTATTTTCATAGTTTTTTTCAAATTGATTCTTTAGTAAGAATATTAATCATCTCCTTTTAAAATATGTTCCCAGTGTATCAATCATTTAAAATGTTTTAAAATTATTTTCTATTGAAAATGTATATATAAACAAATATACACAGATATATATTATATAGTCAATATGTCAGTCTTTTGACTTGTAGTTTTTTCTTTTGATGATTAGAAATTTGTTGAGTTTACTTAACTATTCATAAGCCATTCTAATCTATGTCTTTAAATTTTTTGTTTCATAATGGTTACTATTACCTTACTTGAATTGTTGCCTCTCTTTTTTCTTTTTGGTCAAATGGGGTAAAGGGGAAGAAAGGAGGATCAAACAATTTTTTCCCAAGATCATTTTCCAAGATTCTCTACTGACAAGACCTTTATTCATGTTTTTGTAATGTTTCTCCTTGATTGTGTCTGTGTATTTGTAAGGGTTCATGTAGAAGGTGTCAGTAGAGCATAACGGCTTTTATGCATTCTGAAATAACAGTGGATATTGTGGCTCTTACACTTACTAGTGTGTGACCTTAAACAAATTACCTAATCTGTCTGCTCACACGGCCTACATGTGAGTAACAATGTCAGCCTCACACAGACGCCATGGAATGATATGGAGTCAACATATAAAGTGCCTAGAGAATACGAACTTCCTGCTGAATTAACGGAGTCACTCAAATAATCACAGTTTCTAATCTCCTTGAGCCCATTATGTAGATTTGTCTTTAGGAAAAGGAGCTCCTTACAACCAACACTTGAAATTCAGCAATTCTGCTCTTGTGGCTTAGAATGTGGGGAGGCTCATCTAAGTCTACTGCCTTCCCACCTTCACCACCCACTGCCTAATTATTTATAGGAAAAATAATTGCAGGCTTCTTAGCATAGTGTTTAACAGCAACTGGTTCATTCCCTATTTCCAAACTTTTTCCATCCTCTAACATGGTTATGCTCCAGTTTTCTAGCTTCAATATGTTGAGTGGATGGCTGCTTCTTGCCTTAAGGTGCCTCCTTAGGGCAGAATGAATTGTGCATAAACCATAGGAGTCCATATTTTAAGTTGATCACCCTGAACATCCTTTCCAAATATGGTGAAAATTTCAGCAATGTGTATGCTAATATTTGCGGCTGTTTTTTTATTCTGGGGCTAATATGAGAATGTTTTAACTGTATAATTGAAAAAAGATAATATGACCTCTCTAATGCACAGATACTCACCCTATTCATTAATGTTTCATTACCAATGTGAAAAAGTAACCATACTGCAATAAACAAATGTATCACAACAATACATTGCATACTTCAGACTTACACAATATGACATGCCATAATTTTCCCAATAAAAGATAAGTTTTAAAAATTCTCAGTCATTTATTTCTTTCCTGTATTTTGACAGGTAATTTTTTAAAGATATAAATGTAATATTAGACATACCAATTAAAACCACAGTTCAAAGATGCATTAGGTGCAAATGAATATTATTTGATTCCACTTATATCAGGTAGCTAGAATAGTCAAATTCAAAGAGTCAGAAGGTATATTGGTAAATGCCAGGAGCCAGGGGGTGGGTACGAGGCGGAATGGGAAGTTAGTGTTTAATGGCAGGAGAACTTCAGTTTAGGAAAGTAAACACTCTGGGAGATAGATGACGGTGAGAGCTGCACAACAATGTGAAGGTATTTAGTCCCACTGAACTGTACAGTTAAATATGGTTAAAACAGTGTGTTTTACATTATATTTTCTAATTTTCCACAATAAAAAACATTTAAAAAATGCATTGGCTCTTGACATTTATGTTACAAGCACTGATTTTTTTTTTTTAATTAGAGGCTCAATAGAGGACTGCATTCCTATCTTTCTCCTTCAGCTTCTTTCCCTCTCTTTCTCCTCTCTCTTAATTGTTGTCTTCTTTTTGCTAAGTAACAACTATCAACAGCAACAACCATAAAATCCTAGTCAATAATCTTTATTGCTCTCATTTTGCTAGAGAACAATAAATGTTTTTTCTTGGACAGAGGTAGGTGAGTCTGACATTTCCTTAAATGTCTTTAATGCCTACCCAGTGTCAAACACCCTTAGATGCTTTCTACAACCCTGTGGAAAAAGTGAGGCTCAGAAGGTTAAACAAAGTGTTCTAAGTCTTTCAACTGAGAAAGGTATTTAATCTCAGTGTAAATCAAGCCCCCATCAACACCCAACTCAAAGACTAGGAAGCAGTACTATAATGTAAAGATGAATCAAGAGATGTGAAAATGAAAAGAAGTCCTAAATAATAGAGATGGAGCAGGACTCCATAAAAAAATGGCACTTAAGATGAATTTTTGGATATGTATGAAGGTGAATAACTGGAAAAGGGAGAAAGGCCCTCTAGGGAGAGTGGAACATGGTCCACTTCCCCCACTTTCCAGGAGAGCATGGAGAGCTTGTGTTCTTGTGAGCACGTGGCAGGTAAGCTGGTTTCAGTTCAGTTCAGTTCAGTCGCTCAGTCGTGTCCGAATCTTTGCGACCCTGTGAATCGCAGCACGCCAGGCCTCCCTATCCATCACCAACTCCTGGAGTTCACTCAGATTCATGTCCATCGAGTCAGTGATGCCATCCAGCCATCTCATCCTCTGTCATCCCCTTCTCCTCCTGCCCCCAATCCCTCCCAGCATCAGAGTCTTTTCCAATGAGTCAACTCTTCGCATGAGGTGGCCAAAGTACTGGAGTTTCAGCTTCAGCATCATTCCTTCCAAAGAAATCCCAGGGCTGATCTCCCTCAGAATGGACTGGTTGGATCTCCTTGCAGTTACGGAAGTTCAAAGATGCAAACAGTAAATGGAGGTGGACCTGATGCCTGTAAAGCCTTGAACACTATGCTAAGAATCTGCATTTTTTTGTTGCTGTTGGTAATGAAGTAGAAGGCAGGGGGTGGTAAGGCTGGGGTGGGGATGATCTCTGGGTGGCATATTACTATTTTGAGAATAAAGGTTTCTGAGAGTGATCTGGCCCAGTCAGCATTTTAAGAAGCTAGTGCTAGATGCTTTACTTTGTTATTTACTTGTCTGTGACCTCAGAAATACATGCTTGACTTACCTACAGGTGAATCTTTAACACCATTTTCTTTAACCATCTAGAGCACAGAGTCACTAACTAAAAGATTAGTTAGGAGTGTTGGTAGATTCAGTGTCAACTAATAAGATTATTCAATATTTATAATTATTCGATAAGTTAATTACAGGTTTACATATAGGTGACAGAGCTCTGAACTGTTTCCTCAGTGATCTGCGACAATGATCAGACTAGGCTTGGTCTCAGGTTGCCATCACAGACCATTAAGTGCCAGGTCTCAGGGGAGCTGAATCTATCACCTTATAAGCACCTTTAGCATTTCCTCAGTATAAGGAAAGCATCCAACTGATGGCTGATAGGCCCCAAACGCCAGGGTCCTAAAAGAAGTTTTGAAAGCAGGGCATTTTCACAGCTTATAAATTGGCCATGACAGAACTGTCAGTAACCACCTTTTAAATGCCTCCCTGGGATTTCAGGTTTTCATTTTGGAAGGTCTGTTTTCATTTTATATCCAGTTAAATTATGGCGATGCTTCAGCTTTTTTCTTTAATAATGTTGTAAATCTATTTCAAAGACGAATGCCTGGGCTTTGTGGCTCCTCCTCAGAGCTGTCACTCACTCTGGAGATGGCTTTGGTCCCTGCAAAGCCATTTTCCCAGGATGAGACTATATGTAAAGGGGAAATGGTAGGGGCATCCAGCAGAGCAATCACGCCACTGAGAACCCCCTCGAAACCTTGACCTTCTTTGGATATTTTGCCCATTATATGGATTGTAGTTGTTTGATAATTTCAATTCCTGCAGCCTAGAATAATGAGCAACAATGCCCAATGAGAGATTATGCGTATAGCCCCACATACATTTGAATAGAAATCCCCAGAAAAACAAACAAAACAACCTTTCTCTATTAAATATGTTTATGTTCTTTGCAATTAAAAAAAGACTAGAAAATAAAAGAAAATATCGCCTTCTCGCCTTTTTTGTTTTGCAAAAAATCTTTTATTAGTTGATTTAATCAGTAGTATTACAATAGCTGCATTACTCACTAAGGACATAAAGTGCAGCTAGTCACTACCACACAGACTTCTCTTTGTGAGAGGGAAGAGTAATGATCTGAAGATACAGATTACAGCGATAACATAAGTGAGCTATAATTTGAAGGCCTAAATGCCACTGCTGTGAGCAGAAATGGGAGTTTTGCTAATGCCAATACTTTCAATTAAATGGGCTGAAGATTGTCTGGCATACTTTTAATAGTGCCCAATTCATTCACGAGGCAGTTCTAGGTACCTGAATGCTAATTCCAAACTCCTATTTTCCCTCCTCTCTTGCACTTCTTTAAATGATTAAAATAAACATTGTTTCTGACTGTCAGTCAAAGCTCCATGCAGGATATAGTGTATACAGGGCCCAGAAACGTCTTTAGACCATCAAGCATCAGCTCACTGGAAGGTGCTGAATAAATTAAACCAAAAATATAAACCCTCGGTTGATGTCTTTGAACTTCTCAGCAAACATTCTTCATACATATTTAATCGCTCCATTGAGACTGTTACTGTTTGGAGAGGTTCCAAGCATTATTTCCATTCCATTAATTAATAAGCTTTCAGAGTGTCTACTCCTTAACCCAAAATGATTGAGTCTACAAATGCCTTCCCACTTACTGACCTGCACGCTAATTGAGTTTGTATATAGATTAAAAGAAAAGTGTGTTTTCAGAAATTGTTCAAAATATATGACTGTCATTTAAATTCCTTGTAGCAGGAGAAAATGGCACGTCAAAATGGTGACACTAAACATCTTGTCTGAATTGACTTTTTAAAACACGATGTGCAGCAAACAAACTTACAGAGGCTGGAAAAAAAGAAGCTGAAATAGATTTTTCAATGCGAAAGCACACTGTCTTCTTTAAAGGGGGAATAAACACTGTGGCTATATTAATATCTTATTCTGCCAGTTTCTAGCTCTCCTTCATGTGGTAAATATATTTATAGAAGGAAAACATAAATTTCTTGTATTCAGAAACAGAAAGCTGAAACACAGAATATCTTATCAATATTATTTAGTTCTACTCAAGGAGGAAGCTAAATGTTTCTTAACATTCTTTGATAAACATACTTAAAAATGGTGTGGTATTTCCAATGGGGGGTACATTACCCCCTGAGCAAAGTAAAATTTATACCTTCATATATATGTTGTTAAGATAAAATAGAACTAATGACTTTTAACTTTATGTGGTTCAACTTGAGAAACTGATCTTATAATTTTCATATTTATTCACCTTTTGCTCTCCTACAGACTGTGGTCAAATTAAAATTCTTAAACCTCTAGACTAATATAGAATGAATGAAAGCATTTTCTACAAAATGATGCATTAATGATTGTTTTGACCCAGCACATATGAGTTATAGAAATGCTATGTAGTGTACATATAAGACATTTCTTTTACATGGTCATTTCCATCAAAGAATGTAAGCTAAATTGAGATTAGAGAAAGTCCCATTTTCCTGTTCCTCCTACCATTTTCCCCTAATAATCATGTCCAGAGTTCTCAGTAGTACTTTCTTAGTTTCCCCCCAAATTTTCCCTTAAATAATTAAAAAATTAAAGAATAAATGGTTTGAATTCATTCATATTTAGCTTTTAATTTGATTTTTAACCTGAGAATGTTATAGGTAAACTCTTAGATAGTAATGACAAATAGAATCCTCTCCAGGGTTTCTCAGGCATGGCCTTCTAATTAATTGATCCCGGCTTTAAATTATATAAGAAAGTAACCTAGAGGCTATTTTTGCATATTCCATGAAGACATTACTTCTAATATGACCTAAATCTGATAATGCCAGTATTGAAAAGACAATGAACAAAAAGACACAAGATGAATTAAAAATGAAAGATTGACACAAGAATATTAAGGACTTTTAATTTCTACAATTATCTACTATTGATTGAGAAACCATGACTAGATGACTTCAGGGGAATGTTAAAGATATCAAAAAAAGGAATTTCTGTACTATATGCAAAATAAAAAAAGCAAGGAAGGGAGAGAGTCACTGGTAAAAAGAGAACAGTTTCTTAATAAAGATGTCAATAGGATTTTTAAGTATCATAAACTCACTCTAAAATAAAACATGTTTTAATTTTATCTAAAATAGAACAATCAAGAAAATTTGGAAAATGAAAAACAAATGTGGACCACTCCTATATAAAGTACAAAGTTCCACAAATTAATACAGTTTATTTTTTCTGAGTATAAATAAATGAAATACAGACTAAAACAATGGAAAACATCAATGAAACTAAAATCCAGTTCTTTGAAAAGATAAGCAAAACTGATAAACCTTTAGCCAGACTCATCAATGAAAAACAGGAGAGGGCCTAAACCAATAAAGTGAGAAATGAAAAAAGCGAAGTTATAATGGACGCCACAGAAATACGAAGGACCGTAAGAGACTACTATAAGCAACTATATGTACATAAAATAGACAACCTGAGCAATTTAGTACTGATAGAAGGATGAAAAATGTGCATCACTAAAGAAAATTTAAGAGTTCAGATATTAGACTGTAAGTATTAAAGTATTTCAAATCTGTGAGGGAAAAGAAGGCTTGGTCAATGGATAGTGGTAGGACTACAAGATTTTCAGTCTAAAAAATAATGGTCGATTTCTAAGTTAAACTACATAAAAATAAAATATTTCTGCAAGGCAGAATACCTGCCACAAAACCCCAAAAAAGCTCACCATTACCAAATAAAAAGGAAATTATCAATATCATCAAATACAGAGGAATAAAAATCAAAACTAAAAGGAATCACCATTTTTAATCTAACAAAGGCATGGATTAAAAATTCTGATAATATGCTGTGTTGGTAAAAATGTCTAATAAAATACAAATTATCAAATAATCTCATGCATTCCCAGTGATAGTGCAATTTGGTACAACTTCCAAGAAAATAAATTCATTATATCTATTAAAATTAAAAGTGTATATGCCATTTAGCCCAATAATTACATTTCTAGTGACATATACTATTTCATACAAATATGAAATAATATATGTTAAGAAAATAATCACTGAAAACATTTGAAAACATATAAATATATATGAATAGGGGAGTGGTTAAGTAAATTATGGTTCATCTATGCTATGTGGAAATATATAAAAAATATATTATTAAACAAAAGCATGTGAAGAACAAATGTCTATAATACACTCTCATAACACTAGTATACAATAAACAAAGCAATTAAATATATACATGTATATATGTGTAAAATATAAATGTACTCACATCATTTCTAAAATGATACAAAATGTAGTTAGCAATAGATTCCAGGAGAACTGAGTGACTGGGAGATGAGACTGGAGAGGATGAAAAGGTCACAAGTTGTTGCAGTCTGTTCCCTCCTTTTCCAAAGGGATAAACATGTGATTATTCCATATGTGCTTGGCAGCCAAACCACGAGTGGGCATGTAATTAGAGTTAGGCGTTTTGGATGTAAATATTAGTCATATGTGCAATTTTGGGGAGGTGCCATTAAAAGAAGAGAGAGATGCATGCACTTACTTAGTCCCTTCCCCTACCCACAGACTGAAATGTGAAGATTCAAACTGGATTTCCAGTATCTACCTTGGCTTACGAGTTACAATGCTAAAGAGCAGTGCAGCAAAATGTGAAAAGGTTGGAAATCTGCAAACCTTGCATCATTGTACTGACCCTGGATTGCTCATTTCTGGAGTTTTTCAAGCCCTGTTGATCTTGGGTTTCTGTAAATCTGAGTTTAAATGATCCTAACTAATATATAAGTTGGAATCAAGATTGCTGGGAAAAATATCAATAACCTCAGATATATAGATGACAACACCCTATGGCAGAAAGAAACGAGGAACTGAAGAATCTCTTGATGAAAGTGAAAGAGGAGAGTGAAAAAGCTGCCTTAAAACTCAATACTCAGAAAACTAAGATCATGGCATCCAGTCCCTTCACTTCATGGCAAATAGATGGGGAAACAATGGAAACAGTGAGAGACTATTTTCTTGGGCTCCAAAATCACTACATATGGTGACAGCAGCCATGAAATTAAAAGATGCTTGCTCCTTGGAAGAAAAGTTATGACCGACTTAGCATATTAAAAACCAAAGACATTACTTTGCCAACAAAAGTCCATCTAGTCAAAGCTATGGTTTTTCCAGTAGTCATGTATGGATGTGAGAGTTGGACCATAAAGAAAGCTGAGTGCCAAAGAGTTGATGCTTTTAAACTGTGGTGTTGGAGAAGACTTGAGAGTCCCTTGGACTGCAAGAGATCCAACCTGTCAATCTTAAAGGAAATTGGAAGGACTGATGTTGAAGCTGAAACTCTAATACTTTAGGATGGACTGGTTGGATCTTGCATTCCAAGGGACTCTCAAGAGTCTTCTCCAACACCACAGTTCAAAAGCATCAATTCTTTGGCACTCAGCTTCCTCACAGTCCAACTCTCACATCCATACATGACGACTGGAAAAACCATAGCCTTGACTAGACGGACATTTGTTGGCAAAGTAACGTCTCTGCTTTTGTATATGCTGTCTAGGTTAATCATAACTTTCCTTCCAAGGAGTAAGCGCCTTTTAATTTCATGGCTGCATACAGTTTCAGTGAAAAGTTAAAGTCGCTCAGTCATTTGACTCTTTGCGACCTCACGGACTGTAGCCTGCCAGGCTCCTCTGTCCATGGTATTATCCAGGCAAGAATACTGGAGTGGGTAGCTGTTCCCTTCTCCAGGGAACCCAGGGACTGAACTGAGGTCTCCTGCATTCCAGGCAGATTCTTCAACATCTAAGCCACAAATCTCAATTTTGGTGGGGAGCAGGGTGGCTCAGATGGTAAAGCGCCTGTCTGCAATGCAGGAGACCCGGGTTCGATCCCTGGGTTGGGAAGATACCCTGGAGGAGGAAATGGCAGCACACTCCACTATTCTTGCCTGGAAAATCCCATGGACGGCGGAGCCTGGTAGGCTACTGTCCATGGGGTCTCATAGAGTCGGACACGACTGAGCGACTTCACTTCACTTCACTTCAGGGAACTGACGTATGAATGTAACTAGAGACACTCACCAAGGCATGTTTTAAGTCTTACAAACATAATTATGAATGAAAGAAGGAAAATATAGAGCACGATTATATAAATCTTAAAACGGGAAAGGACTAAATCAGACTGTTTAGAAACTCATGTGTGATTGGTAAACTATTTTTTTTTTAAGCAAGGAAATAAAATTCAAATAGTGGTTAACTTGGTTGTGGAGGGAAGAAGATAAGGAGGCTTTAACATGAAACAGTCATTGGCGGGCCTCTGGGAAGTGGATTTTTTTTTTTCTTGACTTAGAGGATACACAGGTGTTCACTTGATAATTACTCATTATATAATATGTTATGTTTAAGTCTTTCTCTGTGTGTGTTTTATTTCATAATTTTAAAGAAAAAAAAGGTTTTAAGTGCTCCAGGCAAAGGGGATAAAATGTATAAAGATACAAAGGCAAGTGATAGTATCAAGTCATGTGGAAATCAAAGACATTCATTATGGCTAGAGGGAAGAGTGTCAAGGGAGTTGCAGGTGGGAAGTGACTAGGGATGAAGTTAGAGTCACACATAAGCTTCATAAAATTGACTTTGAAATCCTGGTATAGTCTGAAGTCAAGAAACCTACAGCTCCATTTTATTACCACTGCTTTGGCTACTTGGGGTCTTCTGTGTTTCCATACAAATTGTGAAATTTTTTGTCTTAGTTCTGTGAAAAATGCCATTGGTGATTTGATAAGGATTGCATGCAATCTATAGATTGCCATGGAAGTATATTCATATTTACAATATTAATTATTCCAATACAAAAATATGGTGTATCTTTCCATCTGTTTGCGTCATCTCCAGTTTCTTCTTACAGTTTTCAGTGTAAAGGTTTTTTGTCTCCTTAGGTAGGTTTATTCCAAGGTATTTTATTCTTTTGGATGTTTGGGTACCCATGTAAGTGGGATTGTTTCCTTGATTTCTCTGATATTTTGCTATCAGTGTATCAAAATGCAACAGATTTCTATATATTGACTTTGTATTCTGCAACTTTACTGAATTCATTTATTAATTCAAATAGTTTTTTGGTAGTGTCTCTAGGATTTTCTATGAATAGTATTATGTCATCTGCAAACAGTGACAGTTTTACTTTTCTTTATTGATTTGTATTCCTTTCATTTCTTTTTCTTCTAATTGCCATTCCAAAACTATGTTGAATAAATGTGATGAAAATGGACATCCTCGCCTTGTTCCTTATCTTAGAGGGAATGTGCTTTCAGCTTTTCACTGCTGAGAATGATGTTTGTTAACTGTGGTTTGTCATATATGGCCTTTATTATGTTCAGTTCAATTCAGTCACTCAGTCATGTCCGACTCTTTGCGACCCCATGAATCGCAGCACGCCAGGCCTCCCTGTCCATCACCAACTCCCAGAGTTCACTCAGACTCATGTCCATCGAGTCCGTGATGCCATCCAGCCATCTCATCCTCTGTCCTCCCCTTCTCCTCCTGTCTTCAGTCCCTCCCAGCATCAGAGTCTTTTCCAATGAGTCAACTCTTTCCCACTTTATGGAGAGCATTTTACTATAGATGGGTGTTGAATTTTGTCAAAAGCTTTTTTGCATCTATTGAGATGATCATATGGTTTTTATTCTTCAGTTTGTTACTATGGTATATCCCATTGATTTGTGGATACTGAATAATTCTTACATCCTTGGGATAAATCCCTCTTGATCATGGTGGGTGGTCATTTCAGTATATTATTGGATTCAGTTTGAAATCCTATTAAAATTTTTGGAAGTTATCATAAGTGCCATCTTAAGTAGAAGCCATTGAAAGGCATTAAACAAAATAGACATTTTATTCTGGCTTCTGAGTGAGGAATGGATTAAGAGTGAGCAAGAATATTGGCAGGAAGGCTAATTAGGTAGCTATTATGGTATTTCAGAAGAAAAGGGGTGACAATCTGAACTAGGGAAATGGCAGAAAGGATAGCAAATACTGGGCAGATTCCACAGCTACAGAAAGGAAGAATTTATAGGACTTGATGAATTATTGGATATGGTGGTGATGAATAGAAAATAAAAGTAAATTGATGATAGTGCCATTCTGATACAGAAAGAGAGAGAATTAGAGAGACAGAGAGACAGAAGGTGGGCTGGAGCAGAGGAGAAAAGAGCAGAATAGAACAGAAAGTTCCCTTTGGGAGACTCTGGAATATTCAAAATGAGATACTCATTAATCACCCATTTGGTACATATTTATTGGATGTCTGCTGTTCCAGGCACTGAGAATATAAAAGTGAAACAATAGAGGCTCTGCTCTTATGAAAGTTTCATAAATCTGAATCTCAGGTAAAACTCAGGTGGAGGGAGAAACTGGAGCCATCATTTGCTTTATACTTTGCATTTTGGGAATAGAGAATTAATAGTGAGTGAAAGTAAATATTTCTAGAAAACCGTACCATGTGATTCAGTAAGCTGGACAAACAGCAAACTGAAAGACTAATTATAATAGGACAAGATGGCATAATTAATTTGAAACTAATTTAACCTGATTGTTATTCAAAAGCAGGGAAATGAGTGTCAGCTCCTCTATTTACTCACTATATGATATCAAACAATTCATGGACCAGACCACTCTTGTTTACTCATGTACAAGTGTTGAAAGTGTTATTTTTCAGTCAAGTTTGACTCTTTGCAATCCCATGGACTGTAGCCTGCCAGGCTCCTCTGTCCATGGGATTCCCCAGGGAAGAACATTGGAGTGGGTTGCCATTTCCTACTCCAGGGTATCTTCCTGACCCAGGGAATGAACCCAGGTGTCCCGCATTGCAGGCAGATTCTTTACCACATGAGCCATCAGGAATGCCCTCGTTTATGAAACTGGGATAATATTACTACTCCACAGAGTTGATGTGTTGATTCAATTGGGTAGCATAAAAACACCTTGCTCAGGTCAGAAGAGTGGCTTGGCACCAAATCTAAATCTGGAATGACAATTATAGGGTGCTTTTAGATGATGCATGGAAAAGCATATTACTGGCACACGCATGTAACTGCAGAGTTAAGAGCTCACAATATTGAACAAAGGAGGATTTTTAAAATGTAAAATTAGTCTGGTTTATGTTAATCTTAGAAGTAAACATTTCCACTAATTTATGAAATTACTGTGTGTTGAATGTGGCTCCATATTAAAAGCATTGAAATAAAGAGCAACATTTCCCCCAATATATATCTCACACATATAATTACAATAACCTTTTTTCAATATAGTGGACATTTGTTAGGTGTTGAAACACTAATTGTAGTTCCCAAAAGAAATCTTATGAACAGTGCAGTTGCTGGAAATAGAAGCATGTCTATGGTCTCTACCAGCTTTACAAGGCAGGAGGCAGAAGTGTGGGCAAGGCTCCCAGGGACTGGAAGGAGTCAAGAGATGGTGTCTAAAAAGTGAAAAATGGGGCAAGTAATGGAAGTAATCTGGAAGTGAGCCACTCTGGAATCCCTGTGCAATGTGCATCAGCTGTGTGATATGCCCTTCCTCTAGCACGGTACATTCATCTGAGCTCAGGAAGTACATGTCCCTCTCTCACAACTATGTACTAGGAACAATGACCTTGTCTCAGCCTATGAGAGGTCAGGGTGGTGTGGCTCCATTCACTCATAAATACAGAGTTTGGGTTATTTCTTTTATTTGGTATTGATATCTCTAACATGATGTTCAATGGGCATCTCAACTTGACGTTTAATATTGTATTGCTCACTTTGAAAAACTCTGGAAGTAACATTTCTTTTTCTTTCTCTGATCCTCAGCTTATCTGATATAACTTGGGTGTTTAACAGACGCCTATCCAAAGAGAAATCTTGATTCTCCTCTCCAAATTGCTTCTCTGCCAATTTCCCATCTCTAAATGGCATCGGTATCTGCCCAGGTGCTGAAGGTCACAAGTTACAAGTCATCTTTGGTGATCTCTCTCTGTGCCTCCTCATGTCTATTTTTCCTCCAAGACATATTCTGAATCTATGAACACCTCTCTATCTCTACCACAACCTTTTTTGGTGCAAGTCAATATCATGTCTTGCCCAGGTCACTGTTTTTCATATTACCTTCCTATAATTCATTGTCTACAGAGTAACTAGAATGTCTGTTTTTAAATATTGACTGAAGTTTCACAGAGGCTTTCTGCTCTAATCTTTAGAGTGACCCTCAGACTCCAAGCCACATCTTTTCCACTACTGCCTCTTGGAATGACCTAACTTTGAAGGACTCTCCACAGTTTTTTCACTCCCTGTAAGCCTCACTGGGTTTTTTCTATTTTTAGAACAGGGCATGCTTGTTCCTATTGCAGGGCTTTTGCATGACCCATTTCCTATGCGTGGAATACCTTCTCCTGACCCTCACATGGCTGGTTCCTTCTTGTCATTAAGTTCTCTAATTAAGGATCCATGGGAATTTCCCTAATGATACAGTGTAAAGTGGCCTCTTTCGGTCATCACCCTGTTTGGTCTTCTTTATGGCAAAAACCATTATGGGTTTTTTAGTTACTTGCTTGCTCATTCAGTTTAACCTGTATAACTTCACCAGAATGTAAACTGCAGGTTTACCAGGTACCTTATCTGATTTTTCTCGTATCTGTTCAGTTTCTAAAACAGTTACTGACACACAACAGGTAATAAATATTTACCAAATTAATAAATAACCCCCCATGTCTGATATGTTTGCAAATCCTTACAGTTTTCCTTCCAAAATATATCTCGAATCAAGCTATATCTTTTCATCTCAGCTGCTTCCTAAGAAACCACCACTGTCTCTCTCAAGGATGCCTGTAATGTCCTTTTAATTGGTCTCTTTCTTTCCTTTAGCAGCTAGGGCAATGTTTACAAATATAAATGAAATCATATTGCACATCTGTTTAAAAGTATCTAGTGACTTTCCATCTCCCTTGGAACAAAATCATAACACCTAAACTGATCCAGGCTCTGACTGCCCACTAGGACTCCCATATCACTACCTTACCCATCCCTATGTCTGGTTTTTGTCTCTCCTTAACCTGACTAGTCAACAAAACTTTCTGAATGTCAGGTTCTTCAGCTGTAAAATCGGTGTTTCTGAAAAGGCATACGAAGCTTCATAAAACTTCACAAATATTTACTGGACACCTGCCATATGTCAGAACCTTGCTGGGTCCTGGGAATGGAAATGTGAACAGGCTCAGTTGCCGCTTTGGAGATCAACATGTAAGTAAACAGACCACATGATGGTGCAATTAAAGCTGTAACAGAGGGAAATCTAGGTGACATGAGATCAAACAGAGCCCTGGAAGGGTTTGCCAAAGAGGAGACAATCCTTGAAAGGTCCTTTATAGGTTGTAAAGTACACTAGAGACACAAAGTATGTAAGTTAGCATTACTGTTCAAATATAGAAGTAAGTATAAGGTTTGTTTTCAGGAAGGTTTGCTCTTCCTTAACACATGATTTTTCCAGTGGTCATGTATGGATGTGAGAGTTGGACTATAAAGAAAGCTGAGTGCCAAAGAATTGATGCTTTTTGAACTGTGGTGTTGGAGAAGACTTTTGAGAGTCCCTTGGACTGCAAGGAGATCTAACCAGTCCATCCTAAAGGAGATCAGTCCTGGGTGCTCACTGGAAGGACTGATGTTGAAGCTGAAACTCCAATACTTTGGCCACCTGATGCAAAGAGCTGACTCATTTGAAGACTCTGATGCTGGGACAGATTGAGGGCAGGAGGAGAAGTGTATGACAGAGGATGAGATGGTTGGATGGTATCACTAACTCAATGGACATGCTGCTGCTGCTGCTGCTAAGTAGCTTCAGTCATGTCCGACTCTGTGCAACCCCATAGATGGCAGCCCACCAGGCTCTCCTGGCCCTGGGATTCTCCAGGCAAGAACATGGGAGGGGGTTGCCATTTCCTTCTCCAATGCATGAAAGCAAAAAGTGAAAGTGAAGTCGCTCAGTCATGTCCGACTCTTCACAACCTCAAGGACTGCAGTCTACTAGGCTCTTCCATCCCTGGGATTTTCCAGGCAAGAGTACTGGAGTGGGTTGCCATTATCTTCTCCCAACGGACATGAATTTGGGTAAACTCTGGGAGTTGATGATGGACAGGGAGGCCTGGTGTGCTGCGATTCATGGGGTCGCAAAGAGTCAGACACGACTGAGCGACTGAACTGAACTGAACTGAACACATGATTAGGCAGAAAAAGCTGTCTGATAAACTGAGTTTCTAGCTAACTTGCAAAGCCATTTTGTTCCAACTTGTGAATATTTCAAAAATCTAATAATCCATTTCTTTCTTTCATAAGTATAATAGACTAAACATGATTGAATCTTTTTTCCATGGCTGCAAATAATAAAGTGCCCTAGGGTCATGTTTCTGCAAATCAACCACGGCTGTGGCTCTGTAATGCAAATACTGAACATGTGGGAGATTAGACATGACATGGAATTAGTCAATGGCATCCAGACCTTAGAAACTGCGTTTGCAAAAATCTATGACATTAGATTATTTTTGTATTATATAACTTTATTATTATTTTTTAATAAAATTCATTGTTTGGGGATTGGGATCAGTTGAGCTAATTTTTTATTATATTTATATTATGCATGTGCTAGGGCTGCCATACCAAAGGACTACAGACCAGCTGGCATGAAAGCCAGAAATTTATTTTCTCTCAAGTCTGGAGTCTGAAGCCCAAGATCAAGTTGTTGGATGGCTTCTTCTGAGGCCTCTCTCCTTTATCTTCTCCCTGTGTCTTCACATGATCTACCCTATGTGTATCTCTGACTTAATTTCCTCTTCTAATAGGGACATACATCATATTGGAATATGGTCCATCTTAATAACTTAATTTAAACTTGATAACTATTTAAACTTAAATACTATTAATTATTTACAGTCAAATTTTGAGGCATTGGGGGTTAGTACTTCTAATATGAATTTGGGGAGATATATTCAGGCCATAAACATGTATATGATATTTGTATATATTTGTATAGATATACATGTTACACATGTATTATCTATATTATATATCTATGTTTTGAGTTCAGTATATATACTAATTTCACTGGAGTTTAAAAGTGAGGCAAACTCTCCACACTTCAGGGTAGAAAAAAAATCTATGATACTGAAGTATTAATCAGACATGACTGAGCTCTGAACTGAACTGATGATACTAAACCCAGGGGGTCTGTTGGTTGCATTTATAACTTGTTTAGAAAGAAAGAAATCATCCTATTTATGCTATTTTAAGGGCATTTCCAGTGACCTTTATCTCTGCCCTCCATCCTGCTCTTATCCAGAAACAGAGCCCATATCTTAGCCCATTGCCCACCAACATGGAGGAGATGGCCATAGTATCTTAACAAACTACAGTAAGTGTATAAGGGCAAGTTCTGAGCCAACACTGGCAGTGATTCTACATGACTCTGGGAAAATGTGGAGGCTCCCCCAAAGGACAAAAGGACTTCTTGAAGGTGGCTACATCATAGTCTTCTATTTCTTTCATTAAACATGTAGAGCACTGTTTAGACATAGAATCTACATTTACCATGATTGTTGTTGTTTAGTCACTTAGTTGTGTCCGACTCTTTGCAATCTCCATGGACTGCAGGACACCAGGCTTCCCTGTCCTTCACTATCTCCTGGAGTTTGCTCAGACTCACATCCATTGAGTCAATGATGCCATCCAGCCATCTCATCTTCTGTCATCTCCTTCTCCTCCTGTCCTCAGTCTTTCGCAGCATCAGGGTCTTTTCCAATGCATCAGTTCTTTTTATTAAGTGCCAAAGTATTCAGCTTCAGCTTCCACATCAGTCCTTCCATGGAATATTCAGGGTTGATTTCCTTTAGCATTGACTAGTTTGATCTCCTTGCCATCCAGGGAACTCTCAAAGAACCATGATAAGGTGAAACAAACATGAGTATGTGTTTTTAAAACTGTTTTATGACATTAGTTAGAAGCCTGAGTTTCTTTTTGTGTATAACAAGGACAATAACATCTAGCTCATTGGGTTTCACAAAACTTAAGTGTGATAATATATTTAAAACAGCAACTGCAGTACAGTCTCAGAGATATTAGTATCCTTTCTCCTTCTCCCAATCCAGTCCAGTAAATTCAATCCACTGTGGACACAATTTTGTTAAAGACTATTGCTGCAGTGCAGATAAATAATCAGGGATCGCTTAACTGGAGTCTTCTACAGCAAGGACAGATTTACTATAAGCAATGATGCTCAGTGAGCAATTCATTAACCTCAGAGACCTTCAGTTGGCACCACAATATTTTGCATAAAAAATTACACCATGGTAAAATCACTGGTGAAGATATTTATATACTAAAATTGCTTTAATGGTAACAGATAATAAACTGTCTTCATGTAACATTTGTGAGAAATTAGAATCCAGTTGAAGATTGTAGGATTATACACACACACACACAGACATACACACATACATACCTTATACAAAAGAAAATATAAACTCATTTATTCATGAGGATTAAAAAAACACACACATACTAAATTGCTGTTGATAGTTTCAACCTTGGCAACATTCTGTTCTTTTAATTCCAGTAACTCTATTGCTGCACTATTTTTGCAATGCAACTGGGGTAATTCAAATGTATGCCAAGTACATTTTAATGTGGTTTCATGGCAGTTTTTTGGCCTGTCATTTTCTTTCTCTGATACTCAAATTTCATTTCATTAAGTACTAAGTTGCTTCACAATACATTACAAAGGAATCTCAGCCAGCATTTTAGAAGTGTGAGGTGAAATCTAAAAGTGGTCTGCTCTTTCTCATTTGAGTAAAGTATTTTTCTTTGAACATATAGTTTTTGTTCCCTTCCCTACTGCACATTTAGCACTCCACACCAAGATACATGAAAATGCTGCACTGAGAGAGTGCAGCATGTAGTAATTCTACTTTATCAGAGCTGCAGATGTGAATAAAACATGCATATCCTGGGGCACTGAGCTCAGCATTCCCATCCCTTATGGATGGAGGGAAGAGTGGAAGCCTGGTGGTACGGGTGGCTGCTCTGCCCTAAGCTTCTAGATGACAATGTTGGGGACACATGACCTGGGAGAGCTGAGGAAGACTGAAATGCAGTGAGCCTGTGGAGAACAAAGCTATGGTGATGTTTTTTAAATTCTCCACTTCTCCTACAATGACAGCTGCACTCATTGATTTATCATAGGGAATCACATAGGCTCTGGCATGGTTTGGTTACTAAAAGAATATTCCGAAGAAAGGCCAGCTTCACAAAGGGACTGGGGGATCACACTTACACAGTAGGGTTTCAGAGGCAAAAATGAAGCTCCCGGTGACTTCCAAATCCTACTTCACATGCCTTCTAATATTTGAAATTTTGCCAAAGGAAATTTCCTTTTAGCTTAAGACTTTGTCAAAAAAACAAATATTTCTAAAATAATTACTTATTATTTTCCAAAGGAAATTTCCTTTGGAAAAATAATTACTGATTCTTGGTTGCCCCTTGTTCTGGACATGGCACAGATGAAGCAGGGTAGAGAAAGGTGATCAAAGAGTATGTAGATTTGAGGTAGTTGGAAAAAGAGTCCAATTTAAAGTATTGTACTTCGTGGGTTCTTAGGTAGATTGACTGTCTGCAATGTGGAGACCTGGGTTCGATTCCTGGGTTGAAGATCCCCTGGGAGGAGGGCATGGCAACCCTCTCCAGTATTCTTGCCTGGAGAATCCCCATGGACAGAGGAGACTGGCAGGCTACACTCCATGGGGTCACAAAGAGTCAGACACAACTGAGCAACTAAGCACAGCATAGCACAAGCAGACTGACAATGATTGAAATCCATAAAGTCTAAGCCTGACTTTATCTAGTTGAGTAGAATAAAGATGATATTGCATGAATCAATAATAAAACTTTCATAGACCAAGGATTATGATCAATTCAATATATACTCATATGTGTCTGCATGTGAGTATACATATGTGTGGGTTTATGTGCATCTGTGTGTGCACAGAATGTGTGTGCACCTAGTGTGTGTGCATGTGTGTGCATATCCAGGGGTATTGTACTTGTGTGTGTAACGTATAAGGGAGTTAAGGAAAAGGCCGGTAATAGATTTCAGAATGACGTTGCAAGTGTTTTCCTTGCACAAGAAGGGAAGCAAAAGGGGTAGGTCATGGGAGAGGAATATTTATCAAAAAAAGATAAATGAACACTAAGCTTTGTAAACAGTGCAAAGTTAGTAAGATGCAGGGGAGGTGTGCTGACAGCCAGGGTGATGGATCACATCCCAGGAAGTCCTCATCTTCTGAAAAGGCCCAACCAACTGGCAGGGTGAGGGAGCCAATCATACTTTTCAGAAGCTTCTCGGTATTTCTTTCTGAGCTAGTTAATTAAGGGGAAACTCGTGTGAATGGTAGGAGGCACAGCCCTAAAACTTGTAGGAAACTCATGGTTTATGAGGATGGGAACACTTTGGATACCTAATGCTGATTCATGGTGATATACGGCAAAAAGCATCACAATATTGTAAAGTGATTATCTTCTAGTTAAAAACATTTTAAGAGTGGCATATTCTTAGCAGCCAAGTAAGTGCCAAGTTGGAGAAAAATAGAATATTTTAATAGCCCTTGTTTGGAACCATGTAAAAAACATAGGTAAATATTCATTTTGGTGGTAAGAAAGACACACTGAAATATGTGTTTTTTAAAAAATGTGCAAAAACTGAAGCAGCAAGTTCCAAATGATGGTCAAGTTAGACCCCCCTCCCCACATGAGGAGAGAAGGTCTAGGGTGGAGACTGTAGGTTCTTTAACACAGCTGAAGGGCCCAAGTCATCTATAGGAATGCTGGCATTATAATGCTGGAATAAGAAGAACTTAGTATAAGGAAATTTCTAGGGAGTGGCCCAGGGACTGGGGACTAAATGAAAGTTCACGGAGAATTTTCAAATTCTCAGTTCATGACTTTTCCCCAAAGTTCATAGTTTCAGCACCTTCTTGTATACACAACCACCACACGTGATTTACAGAATAAAGTATTCTGAAAAGATTTAAATTCCTAGGAAGTGTAGCATAGGGCATTATAGTACTGCTTGAATGCAAGGTTGGGGTGGAGATGCAGTGAGGATTATGTTCTGGAACTATGGAGGCTTCCTTGGAGTCTCGGACAGTAAAGAATCTGCCTGCAATGTGGGAGATCTGGGTTCTATCCCTGGGTCAGGGAAGATCCCCTGGGGAAGGGAATGGCAACCCACTCCAGTATTCTTGCCTGGAGAATTCCATGGACAGAGGAGCCTAGAGGGCTACAGTCCATGGGGTTGCAAAGAGTCAGACATGACTGAGCGACTAACACTGACTGACTGACTAAGCCAATATACTTTAATCCTTGGCAATTCCTAGTTTCTGTGATCTCAGGGCTCCTCTGTAAAGAGTCCTTGCTGTCTGAAACAGAGGAGTAGAAATAATACAGGATGGATACAATATGAATGGAAGTAGGAGAAATTGGCTTTTCCAGCCATGAGTATTAGAAGTAAAAGAAAGATAGAAGACAGATGAAGAGACCAGATAGCAAGTATCTTACCCTGCTATACAACCAGGGTCCACTTTAAGGAGGAAGTAGTGATGTGTAGAAATGACCACATAAAAAAAAAGTACTCCAGCATATCAGGGTTTCCCTGGTTGTAGTCCAAGGAAAGCGGCAGGTCTTTCTTACAAAAGGATGCTATTACAGCTTTAGAACACTGTAGAGGGGTAGGGCTATGTACAAGAGGTTAAACCTGCTCCAAATACCTCCTGGAGAGGACAGCACAGGCCTGCAATCAAGACAAAGGGGTTGTTGAGACTTGAGTGGGAAAAAGCACATGGAATCCCTAAGTAGAAAAAGACTTTAAAGGTCAGACAGAATTAATCGTGTGTCAGTCATCTCTGTCCACAGATAAAGCTAAATCAGCAACTCTACTGCGGAGATCAGCAAAGATACAGAGCCTTTCCTCTCCTCTCTCATCAAGTAAGGCAAGAAAGTCTAAAGGGGAAAGGAGATCTGAAAAAATTAGACATTAACCCCAAACAGACAGACTTTAAGTAAGAGTGAGTCCTCTAAAAGTGACCATTTAGATCCAAAGCCTCAGAAGTATCATTAACTAGTAATTTAAATTTTTTTGATGATCTCTCAAACCTACAAATTCTAGTAACTGGAAGCAGGCTTATAAGGAAGGCATGATAGAGATCACAATATATTCTAACTTCTTTACCTACCTATAACATATATATGTTTGAGATATCTCTACATTGAGATGGGAATGAGATCAGTAAATAAAACAGAAAGCCCATAATTAGAATCTTACTGTAAGGCTAGAACACTGGCCATATGAAGCCTGTGGCTGCTAGCCAGGAGGTCATCCAGAATAGGCATCTTCTCCCATAAACAACTGAGTTTACTTAACAATTTGGCAGAAGGCCCCTCAAAATATTAGAAAAGGAGATAAATGGCCTTTTCTTCTTTCTGATCTTATGATGACACAGTATTTAAAAACTAAGCCCAAGTAAATATAAAATGTTTTTAACAGGACAGCATTTAGAGATGGGGTCAATCTATATGCTACCAACATGGCTCATCACTGATGACTTTAAGCTTGAACATAGAGCTGGAGTTATGTTTGCCAGAGTTTTCCACTGGCAGGTGACTTTTTTCACCCTTTCCTTACTTTACCCTTTGGAACCAAGACAAAACTTCGGCCTGCATTCAATGAGTGAGCAGTTGAGCTTCACTATCTTGAAGGAAGGAGTTTCTCCATAAATTATTTAGAATTCTTCAACATGGGAGACTTTTATCTTCTTCTTCATTTATTTATTCAATCACATGCTTGCTTGCCTAGTTGCTCAGTCATGTCTGACTCTTTGTGACCCTACGAACTGTAGCCTACCAGGCTCCTCTCTCTGTGGGATTTTTCAGGCAGGAATACTGGAGTGGGTTGCCACGCTCTCCTCGAGGGGATCTTCCCAACTCAGGGATCGAACTCATGATTCCAGTTTCTCCTGGATTGCAGGCAGACTCTTTACCCACTGAGTCATTGGGGAAGCCCATTCAATCATTTATGTCTGTTCAATATTGATATAAACTCATGAATACTTATTTGATACTTTGAAGCATAACCCAGTACTATTTCATTTATTTTGCTGATCAAATGATTCTAACTTTGGTCATTAGAAGCTCTTTGAAATTGACTCACGAGTCCCTTTGACATGCCTCTTATTTTGTTTTTGAATACTTCCTTAACGTCTGGTTCCCAGGGCTTCCCAGGTGGCTCAGATGGTAAAAGGGTCTGCCAGCAATATGGGAGACCCAGGTTCGATCCCTGGGTTGGGAAGATCCCCTGGAGAAGGAAATGGCAACCCACTCCAGTATTCTGGCCTGGAAGATTCCATGGACGGAGGAGCCTGGTAGGCTACAATCCATGGGGTTGCAAAGAGTAGGACACTACTGAGCAACTCCACTTTCTCTTTAACTTCTGGTATACTTCAAGATACTCTAGGATCACTTTACATATTATCTAACCCAGATCTAGGGTTGACCACTTCTCCCAAGTACCCTGATTTCTTTCATTGAAGAACAACATTAGAAACCAAGATTTGGTCGCTAGGTGTGCTTTTTCTACCAGAGTGTCATTCTGCTTAAGCCCTCTCAGTGTACAGAACAGGAAATATATGTATATATTCCAACCCATATATACAAATATACCTAAAATTATTTCTGTAAGTACACATCTATCTTTATATTAAACTAAACATGAATTTATACTGATATTTCTGACTCTAATCTAGTACCACATTGCTCATTGTAACCTCACCACCCACTCACCTTACTTATTTCTAACTTTCCAGTTCCACAGTTAGAAATCCACTGAAAACCATGCACCATTTATTTATTCATTGATCAACCCCAGTATGCATGTGAAGCAGGCTCAGAATTACTAACCCATATCCCCAGAGAAATAATTTTACCAAATAAATAGTTATTTATCTCTAGCTCCCTTTTTTTGATTTTTCAGTTTCCAATCAAAACAGTTTCCCACATTTACTTAGATCAGCATCTTTTTTATTCATCTCCACCTCTCATGTCATTAAAAATCCTTCCAAAGCGCAGCTTTTAATGGTTGGATAGTTTTCCATAAAATAACCATGCTAAAATGAACATTTCCTTACAATATTACTTGCAGTTGCTTTAATCAATATTCTGAACTCTTCATGTCTGTCCAAACACATAGATAAGCTTAGATAAGAAAATCATCTACATAGAATGATAGAGTTTTAGAATCTCAAGAATTTTGGATGTCATCTAGTTTATTCCTGCAATCAGTGCTGAATTATTCTCTCTTTCTGGCATATTTTCTGCAGGAATATTAAATTCACTATTTTCCAAGGAGAAGGTCCTTTGACTAGCTGTAATATTTAATATCTTCACACTTCTAGCATCCCCTAGTAAAATGCTGCATTTTTATTGTAGTTGTTAGTGCCAGCTTTTAGGACATCAACTGTAATCTTTATTTTCAACCTTGCAAATATGTTTTAAAGAAATGAAGTCCTTGAAATTCCTGAAGATAAAATAAGAAAAACAGCAATTGCTTTTTCATATAAACAATTCAGTGAAGATTTTGTTAATACATCATGCTTTATTGGCATATTAAACTACATATTGTACATCTTCTTCTTGCCTAATTCCTATAATTGAGAAAAAATGATATACAATTACACTAATTTAAACTACACAGAATGTTCTGATTATTACTATTGGCTTATATGACCTGTTACCTTAACATATCCAATCATCAGCAAGTTCTTTTAGTCTAAATTATATCGATTAAAAAATAATATAGAGAAGCAATGTGATATAGGAAACGAAAGTATATTAAACAAGGAACCAATAGTCCTGAGTGTTCATTGGCATAGAGATAATAATTTTGTTACCTTGACAGATCACTGAACTGATTTTTGTTTTGATTTCTTTCTCGATAATATGAGGGTATTAGAACAAAAGCAGATAAACTCAAAGGATTCTTGGACTTGTCTCTGTTTTTATCAACCCAAATTCACTTGCAAGAAGAAAGAAAAGGTTACAACAACTTATTTGTGAAAATGTGACTAATAATTATTAACTGTGCTAAATGTCTTAAAATCTTGGATTAAGTGAGGCTCACCAGTGTGATTTTGTGTAAGTTCTGAAATCAGCCAGCCTGCACTGGAACCCTGGCTACACAACTTCTGTAAGACAGAGGTTTTCTTTAAAGTGCAGATAATGATGATTATTACCTTTCAGAGTGGTGGTGTGGATTAAATGAAACGATGACAGAATGCCCAATGCTGGCCACATAGGAAACACTCAATAAATGATACTAATTTTGGAATAGATTTCTAAGGCTATTTCAATAGTGAGGTAATAACAGAAAAGTTAATATGGTTGAAAGTCATATAAAAAGGACTTGAAAAAGTGAAAGTGAAAGTAGCTCAGTTGTGTCTGACTCTCTGTGACCCTATGGCTGGAGCTAATTTTTCTATGAAGGTTTGGGCTCCTGTATGGTTCATACATGGGCTTCCCTGGTGGCTCAATGGTAAAAAATCTGCCTGCAATACAGGAGACCCAGGTTCAATCCTTGGGTCAGGAAGATCTCCTGGAGGAGGAAATGACTATTCCAGTATTCCTGCCTGGGAAATCCCAAGGATAACAGAGCCTGGCAGGCTACAGTCCATGGAGTCACAAGAGCTGGACATGGCTTAGCAACAAAATCACCACTGTCATGGCTCATATATAATACTCTGGGTAGGGTAATAGCTACGTAGAGGTCAAGACCAGTCCTGGCTTAATCACCACAGTCTGGCAATAACTCAGACTCATAACTGGAAAAGTAATTATAATCCTGTACCAGACTCATTCAGAAGACTCCAGCGAGAAATACGGTGGCTTGAACCACAAAGAATCAGGCAGAATAGCAAATGGAAAAAGTAAAAGGTCCTTGAATTGTACAAATGTCTGACAATTGCACACACTAGCAAAGTAATGCTCAAAATTCTCCAAGCCAGGCTTCAACAGTATGTGAACCATGAACTTTCAGATGTTCAAGCTGGATTTAGAAAAGGCAGAGGAACCAGAGATCAAATTGCCAACATCTGTTGGATCACTGAAAAAGCAAGAGAGTTCCAGATAAACATCTACTTCTGCTTTATTGACTATGCCAAAGACTTTGTGTGGATCACAATAAACTATGGAAAATTCTTCAAGAGATGGTAATACCAGACCACCTGACCTGGCTCTTGAGAAATCCGTATGTAGATCAAGAAGCAACAGTTAGAACTGGACATGGAACAACAGACTGGTTCCAAATAGGGAAAGGAGTACATCAAGGCTGTGTATTGTCAACCTACTCATTTAACTTATATGCAGAGTACATCATCAGAAATGCTGGACTGGATGAAGCACAAGCTGGAATCAAGATTGCTGAGAGAAATATCAATAATCCCAGATATACAAATGACACTACACTTATGGCAGAAAGCAAAGAAGAACTAAAGAGCCTCTTGATGAAAGTGCAAGAGGAGAGTGAAAAAGTTGGCTTAAAATTCAACATTCAGAAAACTAAGATCATGGCATCTGGTCCCATCAATTCATGGCAAATAGATGGGAAACAATGGAAACAGTGAGAGACTTTATTTTGGGGGCTCCAAAATCACTGCAGATGGTGACTGCAGCCATGAAAGTAAAAGACGCTTGCTCCTTGGAAGAAAAGTTATGACCAACCTAGCTGCTGCTGCTGCTGCTAAGTCACTTCAGTCGTGTCCCGCTCTGTGTGACCCCACAGACGGCAGCCCACCAAGCTCCCCCGTCCCTGGGATTCTCCAGGCAAGAACACTGGAGTCAGTTGCCATTTCCTTCTCCAATGCATGAAAGTGAAAAGTGAAAGTGAAGTCACTCAGTCGTGTCCAACTCTTAGTGACCCCATGGACTGCAGCCTACCAGGCTCCTCCATCCATGGGATTTTCCAGGCAAGACTACTGCAGTGGGGTGCCATTGCCTTCTCCAGACCAACCTAGACAGCATATTAAAAAGCAGAGGCATTATTTTTTCAACAAAGATCTGTCTAGTCAAAGCTGTGGTTTTTCCAGTAGTCATGTATGGATGTTTGAGTTGGACTATAAAGAAAGGTGAGCACTGAAGAATTGATGCTTTTGAACTGGTGGTGTTGGAGAAGACTTTTGAGAGTCCTTTGGACAGAGAGGAGATCCAACCAGTCCATCCTAAAGGAAATTGGTCCTGAATATTCATTGAAAGGACTGATGCTGAAGCTGAAACTCCAATACTTTGGCCACCTCATGCTAAGAACTGACTCACTGGAAAAGGTCCTGATGCTGGGAAAGATTGAAGAAGGGAGGAGAAGGGGATGACAGAGGATGAGATGGTTGGATGACATCACCGACTCAGTGGACGAGTCTGAGTAAACTCCGGGAGTTGGTGATGGACGGGGAGGCCTGGCATGCTGCAATCCATGGGATCTCAAAGAGTCAGACATGATTGAGCGACTGAAGTGAACTAAACAGAGGAGATGGTATAGGATCACAGACCTGTATGTAGGATACCAGACTGTGTTTATGACATCTTCACATTCTTAAAATACTTTCTGTTTTAATATTTTGTACTGGTCTTCTGGAACATTTTGGACTCATTAACCATGACAAGGAGAAATGAAAAATGTGTTTCTTATCACGTTTGGCCAAAGTTGTGGTGATGGTGGCAGGAATATAAATGATAGAACCCCAAAGGAAGGGCAATACCTCAAGGGATGTAGGGCTACTCGTACAGATGAGCTCCCCCCGCCCCCCACATACATACCAGGATGTCCTCATTCCAGGGCAATTCTCTACTAAAAAAATATAAGAAGGCCCTAGTTTTGTTTATAAAAGAAGATTGTACTCATTTATTCTGGCATCAGATACTGAACAAATGTTTATTAAATAGTCAGTAGGCCCTGGGAATACTGAGCAAAACAAAACATGATCCCTTCCTTGAACTCACAGTTGGAGGAACACGGTAAGAAAACCACAAAAAATGCCAACTTTCTTAACATAATTGGGAATAAAAGCCTAAATTATAAATCCCTGCCTCTCATTAGAGATTAGAGGCCTCTAATTATCTTCACCTCAACCACCGGGCACTCAGCATCAGGCCAACTCTGTTGCTTGTCTGGCTCTGAGTTTGGAGCCTAGTATGGTCAATAGGCCTCTGGCAGTTCCTGAGAGGCAATCTTGCCCTTTCAGGTAAATCCATGTGTGTGTGCAACTCATGGGCTCAGTCACTATGTTTAGTTCACCCCAGTGCCTGTAAGAACTATGGACAGTTCCTGCTCTGAAACCGCAGCCCTATGACAAGATTATTCATATATAAAAAATGTTTCTTTTTGCCAGATATCCATTTGGACATGAGAATGCTAACTATTCCAATTTTCTCACAAGTACTCTTTTTTTTCTTTTTGCTGAATCTTCCATGATCTGAAGGTTCTAGTTCTCTGCTTCTTCTTGACTTCTGCTTTCTTCAAGGGCCTAATTAGATTCAATTTCCTCTGGGACTATTTCCATGACAACCTTAATCCTCTTTTGTAATGTTCTATTTCCAAATGGAACTCATGGTCATCATGAGATAATTTCAGTTGATGAACCATATCATGTGACCTGCAATTACTGTATTTGTATTTTGATTTGTCCAAATCAACTGCATGGATCTTGGGAGCTGAAATCCAATACAAGTTTTCTCTCTCTTCTACAATTTGAGCCCAACATGGAATCTATTTTAGCAGCTTATTGAATGCTTGCTTAAAGTACTGCTGATTCTGAATTACATAAAACAAATATGTGGACAGGTTTAAAGAAGATTGGCAGATAGCAGCATTTACTTCTCAAAAGCTCACTGAGCCAAACTGAAAATGTGTTATACTAAGAATACATTCAATTTTTGAATGTACATATTATAAGAAAATATTCATAATGTGATGTGCTATCTAAAGCTCATCAAATCTTGAAAAAGTTCTAATAAATCTTCAAAGATTAATGAAAATATTTTATTTCAGCACTCATAAAAGAACATGCATTTAAAGAATTCTAAAGAGGTTTGACAAATAAATATATTGCATATTTCTGTAATGAGTACTAAACCAGAAAACCAGGTGAAAACAAAACAATCTTTTAATTTTTTTTATCTCCCACTCTCTCTCTTCATATAAAGGACATTATTGAGACTATTGGTGAATTTGGAATAAGGTCTATAAATAAAATATTGTATCAATGTTAATTTTCTGATTTTGACACCTGAAATGTATGAGAAAATATCCTTGTTTTAGGAAATAAAATATTACTCTTTCTTAAAAGAAAATAGTTTTAGGAAATACAATAGAGTACTTGTCCTTTCCTGAAAGAAGGACATTCTCTAACATGAATATTGTCTAACTGTTCAAATCAGGAAATTAATATCAATACATTCGTACAGTCATGTCCAACTCTTTGCGACCCCATGAATCGCAGCACGCCAGGCCTCCCTGTCCATCACCAAATCCCGGAGTTTACCCAAACTCATGTCCATTGAGTCAGTGATGTCATCCAGCCATTTCATCATCTGTCATTCCCCTCTCCTCCTGCCCCCAATCCCTCCCAACATCATAGTCTTTTCCAATGAGTCAACTCTTTGTATGAGGTGGCCAAAGTATTGGAGTTTCAGCCTCAGCATCAGTCCTTCCAATGAACACCCAGGACTGATCTCAATATATTACCCTTACCTAATTATATAGCAAGTGAGAAAGAATGATAAAGCAAATGATTTTAAAATTTGTCAGCTGAGGAAAGTGGACTAAAGGTATGCAGGAATTCTTTTTACTATTCTCACAATTTTGTAAGCTATAAATATTTCAAAATAAAAACATAAGATTTGTAATACAAATCAGCAAAATATTTAAAGTATTATTTATGTTGGACATACTGTCTTAGTGGGTTTCCTATCACAAAATACTGTAGACTGGCTTATAAACAACAGAAATGTATTTCTAACAGTTCTGGAGTCTGGAGAATCCAAGATCAAGACGCCCACAGATTCAGAGTCTGGGAAGAGCCTGCTTCCTGGCTCAATGCCAGTCAGCTTCTTGCAGGGTCCTTACTTAGTGGAAGAGGTGAGGGAGCAATCTGGAGCCTCTTTATTAAAAGCACTAACCCCATTCATGAGGCCTCCACTCTCATGACCTAATCCCCTCTGAAAGATCTCACCTCCAAATGCCATCACACTGGTGATTATGTTTCAACATAAAAATTACGGAGAGACACAGGCATTTGGTTTATAGTACATGCCTACGTAACATCTATCTCCTACCTCTAACGTCTCTTAACATTCTTATTTTATCTCTTGAAGTATATTTTGTTTCAAATTTTCAGGCATCCTAAATCTTTCCTCCCCAACCACACATCCTCTGAAAATGAAAGCCCCTCATTCCATTTATAAAACTCAGAAGTGGAGGCAGTTCTAAGCTGGCAGAGGAATAGGACAGGGAGATCACTTTCTCCCCCACAAATTCATCAAAAGAACATTTGAACCCTGAGTAAATTCCACAAAACAACTTCTGAATGCTGGCAGAGGACATCAGGCACCCAGAAAGGCAGCACATTGTCTTCGAAAAGAGATGGAGAAGTCTTGAGGCCACTGTAAGAATAAGACTGAAAACTAGAGGCAGGAGGCTTAAGTCTAAATTCTGAGAACACCAGAGAACTCCTGAATCCAGGGAACATTACTCGATAGGAGCTCATCAAACGCCTCCATACCTACACTGAAACCAAGTACCACCCAAGGGCCAACAAGTTCCAGAGCAAGACATACCATGCAAATTCTCCAGCAACATAGGAACACAGCCCGGAGTTTCAATAGACAGTCTGCCCAAAGTCACACCAAATGCACTGACATCTCAAAACTCATTACGGGACACTTCATTGCACTCCAGAGAGAAGAAATTCAGCTCCACCCACCAGAACACTGACACAAGCTTCCCTAACCAGGAAACCTTGACAAGCCACCTGTCCAAACCCCCCCACCCCACCCATAGCAAGGAAACTCCACAATAAAGAGGAACCACAAACTGCCAGGATACAGAAAGGCCACCCCAAACTCAGCAATATAAACAAGATGAAGAGACAGAGGAATACCCAGCAGGTAAAGGAACAGGATAAATGCCCACCAAACCAAACAAAAGAGGAAGAGACAGGAAATCTACCTGATGAAGAATTCTGAATAATGATAGTAAAAATGATCCAAAATCTTGAGAACAAAATGGAGTTACAGATAAATAGCCTGGAGAAAAAAATTGAGAAGATGCAAGAAAGGTTTAACAAGGACCCAGAAGAAATAAATTGAGTTAGACAAGGCTGTGGTCCATGCGATTAGATTGAATAGTTGTCTGTGATTTGGTTTCAGGGTGTCTTCCCTCTGATGCCCTCTCACAATACCTACCATCTTACTAGCCAATCTAATCACACGGACCACAGCCTTGTCTAACTCAATGAAACTAAGCTATGCTGTGTGGGGCCACCCAAGATGGCTGGGTCATGGTGGAGAGGTCTGACAGATTGTGGTCCACTGAAGAAGGGAATGGCAAACCACTTCAGAATTCTTGCCTTTAGAATGCCATGAACAGTATGAAAAGGCAAAATGATAGGATCCTCAAAGAGGAACTCCCCAGGTCAGTAGGTGCCCAATATGCTACTGGAGATCAGTGGAGAAATAACTCCAGAAACAATGAAGGGATGGAGCCAAAGCAAAAACAATACTCAGCTGTGGATGTGACTGGTGATAGAAGCAAGGTCCAATGCTGTCAAGAGTAATATTGCATAGGAACCTGGAATGTTAGGCCCGTGAATCAAGGCAAATTGGAAGTGGTCAAACAGGAGACGGCAAGAGTGAACGTCAACATTCTAGGAATCAGTGAACTAAAATGGACTGGAATGGGTGAATTTAAATCAGATGACCATTATATCTACTACTGCAGACAGGAATCCCTTAGAAGAAATGGAGTAGCCATCATGGTCAACAAAAGAGTCCAAAATGCAATACTTGGATGCAATCTCAAAAATGACAGAATGATCTCTGTTCGTTTCCAAGGCAAACCATTCAATATCACAGTAATCCAAGTCTATGCCCCAACCAGTAATGCTGAAGAAGCTGAAGTTGAACGGTTCAAGAAGACCTACAAGACTTTTTAGAACTAACACCCAAAAAACATGTCCTTTTCATTATAGGGGATTGGAATGCAAAAGTAGGAAGTCAAGAAACACCTGGAGTAACAGGCAAATTTGGCCTTGGAATGTGGAATGAAGCAGGGCAAAGGCTAATAGAGTTTTGGCAAGAGAACACACTGGTCAGAGCAAACACCCTCTTCCAACAACACAAGAGAAGACTGTACACATGGACATCACCAGATGGTCAACACCGAAATCAGATTGATTATATTCTTTGTAGCCAAAGATAGACAAGCTCTATACAGTCAGCAAAAACAAGACCAGGAGCTGACTGTGGCTCAGATCATGAACTCCTATTGCCAAATTCAGACTTAAACTGAAGAAAGTAGGGAAAACCACTAGACCATTAGATATGACCTAAATCAAATGCCTTATGATTATACAGTGGAAGTGAGAAATAGATTTAAGGCACTAGATTTGATAGATAGAGTGCCTGGTGAACTATGGAAGGAGGTTCATGACATTGTACAGGAGACAGGGATCAAGACCATCCCCATGGAAAAGAAATGCAAAAAAGTAAAACGGCTGTCTGGAGAGGCCTACAAATAGCTGTGAAAAGAAGAGAAGCAAAAAACAAAGGAGAAAAGGAAAGATATACACATCTGAATGCAGAGTTCCAAAGAAGAGCAAGGAGAGATAAGAAAGCCTTCCTCAGTGATCAATGCAAAGAAATAGAGGAAAACAACAGAATGGGAAAGATTAGAGATCTCTTCAAGAAAATTAGAGATATCAAGGGAACATTTCATGCAAAGATGGGCTCGATAAGGACAGAAATGGTATGGAACTAACAGAAGCAGAAGATATTAAGAAGAGGTGGCAAGAATACACAGAAGAACTGTACAAAAAAGATCTTCAAGGTCCGGATAATCATGATGGTGTGATCACTCACCTAAAGCCAGACATCCTGGAATGTGAAGTCAAGTGGGCCTTAGAAAGCATCACTATGAACAAAGGTAGTGGTGGTGATGGAATTCCAGTTGAGCTATTTCAAATCCTGAAAGATAATGCTGTGAAAGTGCTGCACTCAATGTGCCAGCAAATTTGGAAAACTCAGCAGTGGCCACAGGACTGGAAAAGGTCAGTTTTCATTCCAATCCCAAAGAAAGGCAATGTAAAAGAATGCTCAAACTACTGCACAATTGCACTCATCTCACATGCTAGTAAAGTAATGGTCAAAATTCTCCAGGAGTGTCTTCAGCAATACGTGAACCGTGAACTTCCAGACATTCAAGCTGGATTTAGAAAAGGCAGAGGAACCAGAAATCAAATTGCCAACATCCATTGGATCATCGAAAAAGCAAGAGAGTTCCAGAAAAACATCTACTTCTTCTTTATTGACTTTGCCAAAGCCTTTGACTGCGTGGATCACAATAAACTGTGGAAAATGCTGAAAGAGATGGGAATATCAGACCACCTGACCTGCTTTTTGAGAAACCTATACACAGGTCAGGAACCAACAGTTAGAACAGGACAGGGAACAACAGACTGGTTCCAAATATGAAAAGGAGTACGTCAAGGGCAGTATATTGTCACCCTGCTTATTTAACTTATATCCAGAGTACATCATGAGAAACGCTGGGCTGGAAGAAGCACAAGCTGGAATCAAGTTTGCTGGGAGAAATATCAATAACCTCAGATATGCAGATGACACCACCCTTATGGCAGAAAGTGAGGAGGAACTAAAAAATCTCTTGATGAAAGTGAAAGAGGAGAGTGAAAAAGTTGGCTTAAAGCTCAACATTCAGAAAATGAAGATCATGGCATCTGGTCCCATCACTTCATAGGAAATAGATGGGGAAACAGTGGAAACAGTGTCAAACTTTATTTTTTGGGGCTCCAAAATCACTGTAGATGGTGATTGCAGCCATGAAATTAAAAGATGCTTACTCCTTGGAAGGAAAGTTATGACCAACCTAGATAGCATATTCAAAAGCAGAGAAATTACTTTGCCAATAAAGTTCCAACTAGTCAAGACTATGGTTTTTCCAGTGGTCATGTATGGATGTGAGAGTTGGACTGTGAGGAAAGCTGAGCACCGAAGAATTAATGCTTTTGAACTGTGGTATTGGAGAAGACTCTTGAGAGTCCCTTGGACTGTAAGGAGATCCAACCAGTCCCTTCTAAAGGAGATCAGTCCTGGGTGTTCTTTGGAAGGACTGATGCTAAAGCTGAAACTCCAATACTTTGGCAACCTCATGTGAAGAGTGGACTCATTGTAAAAGACTCTGATGTTGGGAGGGATTGGGAACAGGAGGAGAAGGGGACAACAGAGGATGAGATGGCTGGATGGCATAATCAACTTGATGGATGTGAGTCTGAGTGAACTCTGGAAGATGGTTATGGACAGGGAGGCCTGGCGTGCTGCAATTAATGAGGTCGCAAAGAGTCGGACACGACTGAGTGACTGGACTGAACTGAACTGAGAAGAAATGAAAAAGAGTCAATATATAATGAATAATGCAATAGATGAGATTTAAAAAAACCCTGGAGGGAACCAACAGTAGAATAACAGAGGCAGAAGATAGGATAAATGAGGTAGAAGATAGAATGATAGAAAAAATGAAACAGAGTTAAAAAGGGGGAAATGAATGAAAAGAAATGAGGACAATTTCAGAGACCTTTGGGACAATGTTAAACGCCCCAACATTCGAATCATAGGAAGAGAAAAATCAAGACCATGAGAAAATGCTTGAGGAGATAATAGTTGAGAAGTTCCCGAAAATGGGTAAGGAAATAATCACCCAAGTCCAAGAAACCCAGAGAGTCCCAAACAAGGTAAATCCAAAGTGTAACACCCAAGACACATATTAATCAAATTAACAAAGATCAAACACAAAGAACAAATATTAAAAGCAGTAAGTGAAAAGCAACGAATAACACACAAGGGGATTCCCATAAGGATAACAGCTGATCTTTCATTAGAAACTCTTCAGGCCAGAAGGGAATGGCAATGTACTTAATGTGATGAAAGAAAATTAGCTACAACCCAGATTACTGTACCCAGCAAGGATCTCATTCAAATATGAACGAGAAATCAAAAGCTTTACAGACAAGCAACAGCTGAGAGAATTCAGCTCCACCAAACCAGCTCTCCAACAAATGCTAAAGGATCTTCTCTAGACGGGAAACACAGAAAGGGTGTATGAACGCAAACCCAAAACAATAAAGTAAATGGCAACGGGATCATAGTTATCAATAATTACCTTAAATGTAAATGGGTTGAATGCCCCAACCAAAAGACAAAGCCTGGTTGAATGGATACAAAACAAGACCCTTATATATGTTGTCTAAAAGAGATCCACCTCGAAACAAGGTATACATATAGACTGAAAGTGAAGGTCTGGAAAAAGATATTCCATGCAAATAGAGACCAAAAGAAAGCAGGAGTAGCAATACTTATATCAGATAAAATAGATTTTTAAACAAAGACTGTGAAAAGAGACAAAGAAGGACACTACATAATGATCAAAGGATCAATCCAAGAAGAAGATATAACAATTATAAATATATATGCACCCAACATGGGAGCACCACAACATGTAAGACAAATGCTAACAAGTATGAAAGGGGAACTTAACAATAACACAATAATAGTGAGAGACTTTAATACCCCACTCACACCTATGGATAGATCAGAACAGAAAACAAGGAAACACAAACTTTAAATGAGACAATAGACCAGTTAGACCTAATTGATATCTATAGGATATTTCACCCCAAAACAATGAATTTCACCTTTTTCTCAAGCACACATGGAACTTCTCCAGGATAGATCACATCCTGGGCCATAAATCTAGCCTTGGTAAATTCAAAACAAACTGAAATCATTCCAAGCATCTTTTCTGACCACAATGCAGTAAGATTAGATCTCAGTTACAGGAGACAAACTATTAAAAATTCCAACATATGGAGGCTGAACAACACACTGCTGAATAACCAACAAATCATGGAAGAAATCAAAATATGCATAGAAATGAATGAAAATGAAAATACAACCACCCAAAACCTGTGGGACACTGTAAAAGCAGTGCTAAGGGGAAAGTTCATAGCAATACAGGCATACCTCAAGAAACAAGAAAAAGGTCAAATAAATAACCTAACTCTACATTTAAAGCAACTAGAAAAGGAAGAAATGAAGAACTCCAGGGTTAGTAGAGGAAAGAAATCTTAAAAATTAGGGCAGAAATAAATGTAAAAGAAACAAAAGAGACCATAGCAAAAATCAACAAAACCAAAAACTGGTTATTTGAGAAGATAAATAAAATTGACAAACCATTAGCCAGACTCATCAAGAAACAAAAGGAGAAAAATCAAATCAATAAAATTAGAAATGAAAATGGAGAAATCACAACAGACAACACAGAAATACAAAGGATCATAAGAGACTACTATTAGCAACTCTATGCCAATAAAATGGACAACATGATAGAAATGGACAAATTCTTAGAAAAGTACAACTTTCCAAAACTGAACCAGGAAGAAATAAAAATCTTAAGAGACCCATCACAAGCAAGGACACTGAAACTGTAATCAGAAATCTTCCAACAAACAACAGCTCAGGACAAGATGGCTTCACAGCTGAATTCTACCAAAAATTTAGAGAAGAGCTAACACCTATTCTACTCAAACTCTTCCAGAAATTTGCAGAGGAAGGTAAACTTCCAAACTCATTCTACAAGGCCACCATCACCCTAATACCAAAATCTGACAAAGATGCCATAAAAAAAGAAAACTACAGGCCAATATCACTGATGAACATGGATGAAAAAACCCTTAACAAAATTCTAGCAAACAGAATCCAACAACATATTAAAAAGATCATACATCATGACCAAGTGGGCTTTATCCCAGGGATGCAAGGATTCTTCAATATCTGCAAATCAATCAATGTAATACACCACATTAACAAAGTGAAAAATAAAAACCATATGATTATCTCAATAGATGCAGAGAAAGCCTTTCACAAAATTAAACATCCATTTATGATAAAAACTCTCCAGAAAGCAGGAATAGAAGGAACATACCTCAACATAATAAAACCTATATATGACAAACCCACAGCAAACATTATCCTCAATGGTGAAAAATTGAAAGCATTTCCCCTAAAATCAGGAACACAACAAGGGTGCCCACTCTCACCACTACTATTCAACATAGTTTTGGAAGTTTTGGCACAGCAATCAGAGCAGAAAAAAGAAATAAAAGGAATCCAGATTGGAAAACAAGAAGTAAAACTCTCACTGTTTACAGATGGCATGATCCTCTACATAGAAAACCCTAAAGACTCCACCAGAAAATTACTAGAGCTAATCAATGAATATAGTAAAGTTGCAGGAAATAAAATCAACACACAGAAATCCCTTGCATTCCTATACACTAATAATGAGAAAATAGAAAGAGAAATTAAGGAAACAATTCCATTCACCACTACAACAAAAAGAATAAAATACTTAGGAATATATCTACCTAAAGAAACAAAAGACCTATATATAGAAAACTATAAAATACTGGTGAAAGAAATCAAAGAGAACACAAATGGAGAAATATACCATCATGGATTGGAAGAATCAATATAGTGAAAATGAGCATACTACCCAAAGCAATCTATAGATTCAATGCAATCCCTATCAAGGTACCAACAGTATTTTTCACAGAGCTGGCAATGGCACCCCACTTCAGTATTCTTGCCTCAAAAATCCCATGGATGGAGGAGCCCGGTGTGCTGCAGTCCATGGGGTGGCTAAGAGTCAGACACAACTGAGCGACTTCACTTTCACTTTTCACTTTCATACATTGGAGAAGGAAATGGCAGCCCACTCCAGTGTTCTTACCTTGAGAATCCCAGGGACGGGGGAGCCTGATAGGGTGCTGTCTGTGGGGTTGTACAGAGTCGGAGACGACTGAAGCGACTTAGCAGCAGTAGCAGCAGCAGAACAAATAATTTCACAATTAGTATGGAAATACAAAAACATTGAATAGCCAAAGCAATCTTGAGAAAGAAGAATGGAACTGGAAGAATCAACCTGCCTGACTTCAGGCTCTACTAAAAAGCCACAGTCATCAAGACAGTATGGTACTGGCACAAAGACAGAAATAAGATAAATGGAACAAAATAGAAAGCCCAGAGATAAACCCACACACCTATGGGCACCTTATCTTTGACAAATGAGGCAAAAATATACAATGGAGAAAAAATCTCTTTAACAAGCGGTGCTGGGATAACTGGTCAACCACTTGTAAAAGAATGAAACTAGAACACTTTCTAATACCATACACAAAAATAAACTCAAAATGGATTAAAGATCTAAATGTAAGACCAGAAACTATAAAACTCCTAGAGGAGAACATAGGCAAAACACTCTCTGACATAAATCACAGCAGGATCCTCTATGACCCACCTCCCAGAATATTGGAAATAAAAGCAAAAATAAACAAATGGGACCTAATTAAAATTAAAAGCTTCTGCAAAACAAAGGAAACTATAAGCAAGGTGAAAAGACAGCCTTCAGAATGGGAGAAAATCATAGCAAATGAAGCAACTGGCAAAGAATTAATCTCAAAAATATACAAGCAACTCCTGCAGCTCAATTCCAGAAAAATAAACGACCCAATCAAAAAATGGGCTAAAGAACTAAACAGACATTCCTTCAAAAGAGGACATACAGATGGCTAACAAACACATGAAAAGATGCTCAACATCACTCATTATCAGAGAAATGCAAATCAAAGCCACAATGAGGTACCATTTCACGCCAGTCAGAATGGCTGAGATCCAAAAGGCTACAAGCAATAAATGCTGGAGAGGGTGTGGAGAAAAGGGAACCCTCTTACACTGTTGGTGGGAATGTAAACTAGTATAGCCACTGTGGAGAACAGTGTGGAGATTCCTTAAAAAACTGGAAATAGAACTGCCATATGACCCAGCAATCCCACTGCTGGGTATACACACCAAGGAAACCAGAACTGAAGGAGACACGTGTACCCCAATGTTCACTGCAGCACTGTTTATAATAGCCAGGACATGGAAGCAACCTAGATGTCCATCAGCAGATGAATGGATAAGAAAGCTGTGGAACATATACACAATGGAGTATTACTCAGCCATTAAAAAGAATACATTTGAATCAGTTCTAATGAGGTGGATGAAACTGGAAGCTATTATACAGAGTGAAGTAAGCCAGAAAGAAAAACACCAATACAGTATACTAATGCATATAATATATATGGAATTTAGAAAGATGGTAACAATAACTCTATATGTGAGACAGCAAAAGAGACGCAGATGTATAGAACAGTATTTTGGACTCTGTGGGAGAGGGTGAGGGTGGGATGATTTGGAAGAATAGCACTGAAACATTTATATTATCATATGTGAAATGAATTGCCAGTCCAGGTTTGATGCATGATACAGGATGCTCGGGGCTGGTGCACTGGGATGACCCAGAGGGAGGAAATGGGGAGGGAGATGGGAGGGGGGTTCAGGATGGGGAACACATGTACACCCACGGCAGATTCATGTCAATGTATGGCAAAATCAATACAATATTGTGAAGTAATTGGTCTCCAATTAAAATAAAGCAATTTATATTTTAAAAAATTAATAATAAAGAAATAAAACCAAGAGGAAAAAGGCTATTTGCCTATTAGAAAAATGAAACAAAAAAATAAAATAAAATAAAATAAGAAATAAAACTCAGAAGTTTGTAAATACTAAACTACAAGGCCCTGTACAAAGTGAGAGACCATGCACCACATATGTACTAATTTAAAAAATGAAGAGGAAGTGCTTTTCTGGAGTTTCATTCTTATTCTAAATAATAATGAAAAGGATAGTCAAATATATGGTTTTTCCAGTAGTCACGTATGGATATGAGAGCTGGACTATAAAGAAGGCTGAGCCCCAAAGATGCTTTGATGCTTTCAGATTGTGGTGTTGGATAAGACTCTTGAGAGTCCTCTGGACAGCAAGGAGATCAAACTAGTTAACGCTAAAGGGAATCAACCCTGAATATTCATTGGATGCTGAAGATCACGTTGGCCACCTGATGTGAAGAACCAACTCATTGGAAAAGATCCTGATTCTGGGAAAGATTGAGGGTGGGAGGAGAAGGGGGCAACAGAATATGGAATGGTTAGATGACATCACTGACTCAATGGACATGAGTTTGAGCACACTCTGAAAGATAATGAACAGAGAAGCCTGGCATGTTGCAGTACATGGAATCACAAAGAGATGGGCACAACTTAGCAGCTGAACAACAACAACAATACTGGTATAAAGTTTTTTTCAATGACATTTTATATTTAGGAAAAATAACATAATGTCTAATACCCATATGCAAAAGTTCCCCTTTCTTATTTGAACCAAAGAACATTAAAAAAGTCAAGATATTACTTCTCAACCATGTCCTTCCATAATTGACCACCTTAAAATAAAACATGGCCCACCAAAGTCAGAAGTGCTTGGTTAACCTCCAAAACAGTGCTAGTTTGTGCAGTATAAATCTGACAAAAGCTGAAATTCAGGAGAACTGATGACAAGAAACCACTATGGAGTAGAAGAAGAGTAGAGATAACAGTGTAATTGGCAAATGGAAAGGTAGAGAGTGTATGCATGCTAAGTTACTTCAGTCATGTCTGACTCTTTTAGACCCTATGGACTATACCCACCAGACTCCTCTATTCATGGGGTTTCCCAGGCAAGAATACTAGTGTGGGCTGCCATTTCCTCCTCCAGAGATGGGAACCAAATCTCCTGCGCTGCAGGCAGATTCTTTACCACTGAGCCACCAGGGAAGCCCAAGGCGGAGAGTAAATGTGGGCAATCCTTTCAAGAAATGTGAGCTGAAGAGGGAGAGAAGTGGCAAAGGTTACAATACCTGGTATTTGTTTTCTTCTTAGAACTTATCATTATTTATAATTTTACTTGCTTATTTTTTCTAGTCAATCAATAATCTAGTTGGTAAGAAAGACAGCAGATCATGTGACACAAGAGCTATGTATGTTTCCTGTTCACGGTTGCATTCCCAACAGAACTCCTAATACAGTCAACAGTGTGTTATTCACTCAGTCGTGTCCAACTCTTTGTGACTCCATGGACTGTAGACCACCAGGCTCCTCTGTCCATGGAATTATCCAGGCAAGAATACTGGAATAGGTTGCTATTCCCTTCTCCAGGGTATCTTCCCAACCCAGGTTTGGTCTCCTGCATTGTAGGCAGATTCCTTACCATCTGATGAATAAATGAGTGAGACAAGCTTGCATGTTTCATTGATCACTCTGGAGCAAAGCTTTGTCCAGCTTACACATGTAGACACTGGTCCTTGTTTCGTTTCTGAAATGTGAGTCACTCATATGCCCAGCCATTATAATCAGATTTTGTTTAACCTTTAGGCTAAATAGAGGGCTTCTCTGATAGTTCAGTTGGTAATGAATCTGCCTGCAATGCAGGAGACCCTGGATCTATTCCTGGGTTGGGAATATCTGCTGGAGAAGGGATAGGCTACCCACTTGACCACTCCAGTATTCTTGGGCTTCCCGTATGGTTCAGCTGTTAAAGAATCTGCCTGCAATGCAGAAGACCTGGGTTTGATCCCTGGGTTGGGGAGATTCCCTGGAGAAGGGAAAGGCTACCCACTCCTGTATTCTGGCCTGGAGAATTCCATGGCCTGGAGAAATCCATGGGATTGCAAAGAGTCAGACATAACTGAGCAACTTTCAGTTTCACCTTAGGCTAAAAATACACATGTGAGAACAAACTTAGTCTCATCTGATCTGACACTTGCCTATACATTCTATCTCTATTTCATCAGAAAACTTCCCAGGTGCAACAACAAGCATCAAAGCAGTTCAGTCTTTAACATGGTTAATGAATCCATCCCTTCTTCTAAAGAGAGAAGGTACAGGGAGATCTGCCCAGCAGGGGAAAACGTAGGAATAGGATATTCTGAAAACAAGAGCTGGCATTAAGGAACCAGAACTGCTGGGGGGAATTCAGAAAGAAAGAAACTGCACATGGGTGGGGATTGTCACAGGCCTCAGCTTGTCTTGGATGAACCTTGCCCTGTATTCTTTAACTGCCTTAGTTTTGATCAGTGGCTCATGAAATAAACAATGATTCATTTCCAGTTGATAACAGTAAAGGATTTGCCTTGCAGAGAAAGTTGAAGTATTATTTACCAGCCATCATGGTTTGAAAACCAATCAATTGTGAGTTCCCAACAGTGAATGACGTGCCACAGAAACTGAGTTGGTGGCTCGCCCATCTCAGCACTGAATGTGAACCAAAATGAATCATGGGCACTAAAAAACCAGCTATACTTGGTGACACTGAGACTTTGTTGTTGTCTCATTCAGTCTGCAAAAAGCTGATGGACAGTTATGATGGGATTGATTTAAACAAAGATTGACAGCTCTTCTGAAATACTAATTATCTCCTGAATAGGAAACTTTAATTCTAACTGGCAGGTTTTGACCAAAGCCCACAAAAACAAACACTTTTTTTTAAGGAGGACTTTTTTATGCTAGCAAAGACAGTTTAAGACACTTGTACTGTGGTACTTTGTATATAAATATGTATACAGGATGAAGATAAATACCTCAAAATATTCCACTAATAGTTACTAGGGAAATAGCAAGAGTGAAGATAATATTTGGGCTTTCTAATAGGTAGAGTCATAGAAATACTTGGAGTTTTGTTAATATGAAAGACTTGCACTTTTATTCTATTAGAGAAAGTGGGATGAGGCGCATTCATGAGAAAGAAAGAAAAGACAGGCAAGGGTTCCTACACTGCTGAGATGAATTGAGACACTAAACTTGGTTAAATGCTGCTTTTTTTCTTCTAGAATTTATTGTTTCTATTTTAATTTTGTGCATTTATACTATTATATGTGAACTCAGGGACCTTAGAAAACATGACCTATACTTTAGAAAAGTAATAAGTATGACTTAGGCCTCCCAGCGCAGGGGAGTACTCCATATGACCAGTAAATTTAAAACTGAAGAGGAATAATTCTGTTCTACCAATAACTGTTACACAGAAAAACTATGCAGTATTTCCAACCAATTATTAAAGGGCATTTTCTTTCAAATATTTATAAATCAAAGAATTGTTCCTGGGCTCAGGGTTGCTATTCTAGGGCTTAGCAATTAAAAGCCTGTAACAGGGAGATTCATGTGTGCTAAGCTGCTTCAGTTGTGTCTGACTCTGTGACCCTATGGACTGTAGCCTGTCACGCTCCTCCATCCAGGGGATTCTCCAGGCAAGAATACTGGAGTGGGTTTCCATGCCCTCCTCCCGGGGATCTTCCCAGCTCAGTGATAGAACCCACATCTCCTACTTATCCTGCACCAGCAAGCAGGTTCTTTACCATAGTGCCACCTGGGAAGCCCCGTAAGAGGGAAGTACTAGTAAGTAAGATAACACCAATTTATTGAATTCCTTTTCCTCAAACTTAATTCACCTTTAAGAGATGAGGGAAAGATCCTAAATTTAAAATTTCCAGGGTCAGTGTGTGGCTAATATTAAGTCTCTGTAGAAACATATCCCATGCTATTTTAATTGACTTTTTAGCGTAGGTAAAGCACATAATTTGTAACCAAGATGATTTTTTTTAAACTGAAAAAAAACTTCTAAACATTTTTCAGAAAAAAACTCCTAAGTACTATCAGTCTTTTAATAAACATATCAGTTAATCAAAAAGTCAAAATACTTTTAATTATCCTCATCATTTTCAATGAAGTCCTCTATCTGAAGACATTTTCAGTAATGTCATAGAGTATCTTAGATTTGACAGTTCTCACCAAAGTGGTCGACATGACAAGGGAATATTATGCTTACTGTGTACCAGGAACACAGTCCTAGGGACACAGTAAGATGCTGTCATGCTCTCAAGTAATGTAATCTGAGCAGAAATATGGAGAGAACTGAGTCACTTGACTTTAATACATTTCTTTAAACTTTTAAAGATTTTTAGTTTAAAACTCTATTAACTATTTATTCTCTATCTTCCTACTAAAACATGAGAATAACAAACAGTAAATTGTCACTACAGAATTTAAGAGCTTTTCATTCAATATCTGGGCAGCAAATAATTTGAAATGAGCTCTATCTCTTGGGGGGAAAATGAATATGCTCTGGATGAAACAAATACATTAATAACCAAATCAGTAAACTATAATTAAATTCTCCTGGGAAATATTAATTTTTAAATATAAATGTTCCTTTAGTTTTCTCTCCTACCTTCTAAATCCCCTCATTGTTCCTCTTTCCTCCTCTCCTAAACATGGGTTTACCCTTGATACAAGAGAGGTACAAGTCTGGAATCTATCAGCGACATTCCAGAAAACCATTCTTGTCAAGCTCATCACTGATGGTAATTTTAGAGTGAAGTCTCATTGACACTTTGCATTTTGATCTTATTTGATATATCACCAGCATTTCACTGTTGACATGACTGTCTCTTGATATTCTCTCTTTTCTTGGAATCCATGACACACCTTTTTGGGAATTTTTATTCTTTTTGTCCCCTCTTTTTCTGTCTTCTTTGAAGATGCCTCTTCTGCCTGCTCCTAAATAAAAGAGCTCTGCAGGTTTATTCTAGCAGATCTTTTCACTCTGTGTGTGTGTGTATGTGTGTGTGTGTGCGTGCACTAAGCTGCTTCAGTTGTGTCTTACTCTGTGACCCTATGGACTGTAGCCTGTCACGCTCCTCCATCCAGGGGATTCTCCAGGCAAGAATACTGGAGTGGGTTACCATGCCCTCCTCCAGGATATTTTCCTGACTCAGGAATTATGAGTCCTGCATTGGCAGGCCGTTCTTTACCTCTATCGTCACCTGGGAAGCCCTCTTTTTATTCTACACCCACTCAAACACTGTATATATGTAGACAATGACATCTACAAAAGTATAAAGATGTAAATCAAAATACAAATGTTAGTTGTATTTTTGTCTCAGACATCACTCCTTAGCTTCACGTCCACACAGAGAACTGCATAGTAGGCACCTCAATTAGTACAAGTTCAACATGCTCAAGTCTGGATTCACTACACCTCTTCTTAAGACTTGGTCCTCCACCAGGATCTCCTATCTCAGTGAGTACCATAATCACCTTTTCAGTGGCTCAAGCCTAACCACTCAACAGTACCCTGAACTTCCTCTGCCTGACCTCAATACACATACCTAACCAATCATCATGTTTCTGGCTACTCCTTATCCTGGATGACATCTCAGCCCTAGGTAAACCATCCCTATAGCTCACCTCAGACTATATCACAGCACTTACACCTTGGTAGGTATTTCCTCCTCCTACCATATTTCTCACAGGACAGAACATTATGCTATCAGGGTCCTTATTTTTGCTTTCAAAGTTGTATTCTCAGCATCATAGAGAGTACCTGGTGCTCATAATACCAGTTGTAACATCTGCTGTTGTGCTGTTGTTCAGTTGCTCAGTTGTGTCCAACTCAAGCCCATGGACTGCAGCACACCAGGCTTCCTTGTCTTCACTATCTCCCTGAGTTTGCTCAAACTCATGTCCGTTGAGTCAGTGATGCCATCCAATCATCTCATCCTCTGTCATCCCCTTCTCCTCCTGCCCTCAATCCTTCCCAGCATCAAGGTCTTTTCCAATGAGTCACCAGTTTGCATTAGGTGGCCAAAGTATTGTAGCTTCAGTTTCAGCATCAGTCCTTCCAGTGAATATTCAGGGTGATTTTTTTCAGGATAGACTGGTTTCATCTCATTGCTTTCCAAAGGACTCTCAAGAGTCTTCTCAAGCTCACAATTTGAAAGCATCAGTTTTGGGCACTCAGCTTTCTTTATGGTCCAACTCTCACATCCATACATGACTACCGGAAAAACCATAGCTTTGTCTATAGGGACCTTTGTCAGCAGCATGATGTCTCTGCTTTTTAATACGCTGTCTAGGTTTTTCTTTGGAGAAATAAATGGCAACCCACTCCAGTATTCTTGCCTGGAAAATTCCATGGACAGAGGAGCCTGTGGACTACAGTCCATGGGATCTCAAAGAGTCAGACACGACTGAGCAACTGAGCATACATAGATGTGTCATAACTTCTTCCAAGGAGCAAGCGTCTTTTAATTTCATGGCTGCAGTCAGCATCCTCAGTGATTTTGGAGCCCAAGAAAATAAAAGCTGCCATTGTTTCCATAACATACCATAATACCAGGTAAAGCAAAATAGTAACAACTGACACGCAATGGTAAGTAATAAAGCCAGGATGGAAAGTCAGGCAACCTGCTCCAGTTGTGCTTCTAACCACTTCTAACCATATTGTACCCAGTGCTTAAGTATTTACTTAAATAAGTTAATGAAAAGAAGACTTTTTTTTAATTCAGCAAAATTATGTCTTGAAGGGCATGGGTATTAATGCCCAGGCATAAATATATGATTGAGAGTTAAATCCCTAAGGCATAAATATAAAATTTACTTTTTACATGAAAATCACCAAGTAATATAACACATCAGTCTGACAAAACAGTAATGCAACATCAATCATCTATTTATTCAGCAGTAGGAAACTCAACATTTAGCAAGAAAACCAGGTGAAGCATATCCTTGGATATGCTTGGATCTGTGAAGTAGCCAGATTTAAATGGAGCCTGTTAACTTAGTGTAGTGTAAAAAGTGAAGGTGATTGATTCAATAGGTACACTTACATGACCTGGGCTAAACATGTTCTGCTTTTCCTCACAGAGGCAGCTTTTAATTAAAGACAGACAACTGCATAAGGAGGCATGCTGAGGTGGAAGGAAGGCTGAAGGCAAAAAGACAAAATCCATCCGAGAGAAGATATGGGCTCATTTATTACTTGGGAAGTGAGGCAAAAAATCTGTGCATACTCTAGTTGCCCCTGGAACCTTTCATGAATTATTGTCTACTGCAAAAATTTTGCTATAATGATGATGGAATTATACAGAACATATTAAATTATAATTAGTATCCTCTCTATTAAAAATCAATATGCAGTCCTTTTCTAGTTAAAAATGTAGAGTCAGAGAATCTTGAAGTTTGATGAAAATTTTAAGTGATTTACCTTTTTTCTCATTCAATGTGAAAATCCTGTATAGCATCCCTGAAGGATTATGTAGTAGTCTTAGCAGGAATACTTCCACTGAAGGGGAATTTAGCAGTACATCAGGCAGGCTCATTCAGCACTCAGAGACTCATGTTATTAGGGCATTCTTTCATACTTGGACCTAAATCTGTTTCGTGGGACGTACTCATTGACTCATATCTTAGTCCATTTGGGCTGCAATGGCAAAATATCACACACTGGGTGACACATATCACCAGGCATTTATTTCTCACAATTCTGGAGGCCTGAAGTCCAAGATGAAGGTATCAGCATGGTCAAGTTTGGTGAGACCCTCCTTCCTAATATAACTGGTGCCTTCTCAATGTGCCCTCACATGGTAGAACGGGCTATGGTCTTTTTTTATAAATGCACTAGTCACATTTCTACAGGCACCACCATCACCACCTAAGCACCTCCCAGAGGTCCCACCATCACACAGGGCATCGAGAGTTCAACATAGGAATTTTGGAGGGATGCAAACATTCAGACTATAGCAGTCCACATTCTGCTCTCTGGAGTAAAGCAGACAGAATTACTCTCTAACACCTTAATCTTACAATAGAAAATAGCATTGCAGAGCTGAAAAGGACTGCACGAAACAACAAACATCCCTTTTACAGAAAAGAAAATGGAAAATCAAAGTAGAAATATAGGACATACATCTGGATATTAGTAAAGCTATTACTAAAACCCTTCTGACTGATATTTCCCCAATTCTCCAGTCCTTTTATTACTTTATTTCATTTATTATTATTGTTATCACGTTACTCTCCCACACATATATATTAAGACAATAATCATTTCTTGATTAGCTCTTGTCTGGTCAAATAACCTTGTTTCTGCTGCTAAGTCACTTCAGTCGTGTCCGACTCTGTGAGACCCCATAGATGGCAGCCCACCAGGCTCCCCCATCCCTGGGATTCTCCAGGCAAGAACACTGGAGTGGGTTGCCATTTCCTTCTCCAATGTGTGAAAGTGAAGTCGCTCAGTCGTGTCTGACCCTCAGCGACCCCAAGGACTGCAGCCTTCCAGGCTCCTCCGTCCATGGGATTTTCCAGGCAAGAGTACTGGAGTGGGGTGCCATTGCCTTCTCCTAATAACCTTGTTAGACTTGAGTAATAACCATAATACTCAAAGTAGAAAAACCAGCATCAGCTCATTTGTTTCTCAGTCAAGAATAAAAATAATCATGATCAAAAGTTGCCAGCCCAAACCATAAGGGCACTAGACAAAGTACTTTTAAAAAATATATAAAGTGAAAAAGTTAGTTTAACACTCAACCTTCAAAAAGCTAAGATCATGGCATCCAGTCCCATCAATTCATGGCAAATAAATGGGAAATGATGGAAACAGGAAGAGACTATTTTTTTGGGCTCCCAAATCACTGCAGATGGTGACTGCAGCCATGAAATTAAAAGACACTTGCTCCTTGGAAGAAAAGTTTTGACCAACCTAGACAGCATATTAAAAAGCAAAGATGTTACTTTGCCAACAAAGGTCCATTTAGTCAAAGCTATGTTTTTTCCAGTAGTCATGTATGGATGTGAGAGTAGGACTACAAAGAAAGATGAGCACCAGAGAATTGATGCTTTTGAACTGTGGTGTTGGAGAAAACTCTTGAGAGTCCCTTGGACTGCAAGGAGATCCAACCAATCAGTCCTAAAGGAAATCAGTCCTGAATATTCATTGGAAAGACTGATGCTGAAGCTGAAACTCCAAAACTTGGGCCACCTGATGTGAAAAACTGATTCATTGGAAAAGATCCTAGTGCTGGGAAAGATTGAAGGCAGGAGAAGGGGATGACAGAGGATGAGATGGTTGCATGACATCACCAACTGGATGGATATGAGTTTGAGCAAACTCCAGGAGTTGGTGATAGGGAAGCCTGGCATGCTACAGTCCATGGAGTTGAAAGAGATGGACACGACTGAGTGACTGAACTGAACTGAATCATCAAATACAGAACAAATGAAATGCAATCTCTTCTATGCAACAGAGTAGGATGGAAGAGGTCGTTTATACCCAGACACACACAGCCATACACTATGCTTTCCAAGTCTAAGCATCTAATTAATCACAGGCCACAGTTTTTACCAAATGCTTTGGCACTATAACATCTGCCCTGCCATCTTTCTAGCCTCCATCATTGGTTTCCTTGCCATTTTCTGTCTAGCCCTTAAAAGATAAAAATTTTCACTTTCTGCTGTGACAGCACTCCACTTTTTAGGGTACATCAGGACAGGCTGGTTTTTGTTGCCCTATCAAACATCCCCAAATCTCAATGGCTTAACATTTACAAAGACTTATTCCTCACTGCGACTCATGGGGTCGCAGAGTCAGACACGACTGAGTGACTGAACTGAACTGAACTGAACTGATTCCTCGCTTACACTACATGTGTTTTTAAGGATGCTGGCTCTATTCTGGTCTTTCATGGAGCCTGAATGACAAGGGCTTCAGCTAGACACAAACTCTAACAGTGGCTACCAAGAAAGGAGCCATTTTCAATGCTTCTCATTGGCAATTAAATGCTTCTACTTAGAGGTAACCCATGTCTCTTCCACTCACATTTTAACTGGTCAAAACAAGTCATGTGATCAGAGGGTGCAGAAAAGTGCAATCCTCTTAATGTGTCTCCAGGGCAAGGAACTGAAGTATCTGTGAAGCCTGAATGACCCACCAGCTCTCCCAATTTCTTCTTCCACTGATTCTCCTACAAATTTCAGAAGAGTGTCCTCCCTTATTTTTTAATATAAGACTTTGGGAAATATATTTGTGACATGTTTTCCCTCAAAAGCATATAAATTGTGTCTCCAGAGAGTAAATAAAGCAGTGAGATAGATGCTGACATAAATATTATACTACTTGTTATTTTATGTCCATGTGTATGCATACATTCACTTCAGATACAGGTGAGTGAAAATAGGCTTTGGATGTCCCTCTGGAAAATAGAACAGTATGTGGCATTAACTTGGGGCTTCCCTGGTGGCTGAGACATAAAGAATTATCCTGCAATGCAGTAGACTCGGGTTCGATTCTGGAACAGGAAGATCCCCTGGATCAGGGAATGGCTATCCACCGCAGTATTCTTGCCTGGAGAATTCCATGGACAGAGAAGCCTGGAAGGCTACAGTCCATGAGGTTGCAAAGATCAGACACAACTGATCACAGACGCATTACAGCATTAATTTAGGATTTAGATTTTAAATTTTTATTCTTTGTTGTTAACAAAAGGCCTGGGAATGGGGCTTTGGAAGGGTAGTTCTATAGTCTGTCCTTTTGCATTTAGTATTTTCAAACCTACCACAGTTGAATCTCCTCCAAGGCTTAAAGGCCCATGAAATGTACCTTTGCACATTTACTGAAAGAAAGAAGAACCATTTCCTCCGGTGTAGAAACATCTATTACTAAGAATTAAGGAAGAACTTAGCCACATAGTTGCAAATGAAATACTTTCTCACAGACTCAGAAATGTGAGTTAAGCAGCTACATATAGGTAAAAGGTAAGTTTACAACAGCATAATTGCATGTTGTAATGTTTAAACTCTGGCACACAATCACACTGCAACTTATAAAGGCTTTCCTTTGCAAAATTTCTTTACTACAGATTTCTTTTCTTTACATAAATTCATCTCTCCTTAACTGGGGAAAAAGCAAAAAAAAAACAAAAAACCCACAAAACTCTTTTTGAATGGGTAACACAGAGTATGTAAATACTATCTTTTATTTCATTTAAAACCTTGCCAATGATTTCTATATTTTTATCTCCTAGAGCTAAAAAAACAAATGTTCTTTATACTTGCTAAATTCCTTTTATCTGAAAAGTAGAAACAAAAAAAGAGATTTCTTTGCTTCCCACATAATTTCCTTATTCACCTTTTTACATCAGATTTTCCTTTTCTTAAAACCATGAATACTGTTGTCAAGATAATCTGACTATATGTAATGGATAAAATAGGAAAAAATATGTTCAAAGTGGTATTTAAATTTTCCTCCAATTGTTTTATGCTCTCCATGCTCTGAAATATAACAATGAAAAATCATCTCTCAAATATATTATCTAATAAACAAAGTGTGCGTTAGTTGCTTAGTTGTGTCTGACTCTTGCGACTGCAGCCTGCAGTCTTTGAAGATACATTAAATAATACAAAAAATCTGTAAATATAGTAAATGGATTAAAAAAATGACTATCTTAGTTATTTATTTTTGGCCACTCCAAGGGGCATGTGGGATCTTAGTTCCTTGACCAGGGATTGAACCCATATGCCCTACAATGGGAGCACCAAGTCTTAACCACTGGACTGCCAGGGAAATCCTCCACAGTAAATGGATATTTTAAAAGAGACATAGCCCATAAACACTTTCAATATTAGAGTTTATCTTCTTTTAAATCATGATTCTTAAAACCCTTGCACAGAATTCTATAGGGTAGAATGATCTTCCAGAATTTCACACTCTTATTTAGCACCAATACCTAAATAATGATTAAGGATAGTCATTTGGAATTTGTACACCAATGTATCCTTGGTTTTTCTAGAGATAGTCTAGTGTAAAGATTAAGAATTGGAGCCTTAAAGTCAGAGACCTATACTTATAGTAGTAACACTTACTTACAGGGTTATCAGGATGAAATGAGTAAATACTCAGCACAGAGACTGGAGCAAAACATACCTTCAGTAAATACATGCTATAATTATTATAGTATATATTATCTGGTCAAGCTACATGGGGAGCTTACAAGTAGGAAAAGATATAAAGTTAAATGCATCATAAAAGTAGGCCACACTTGACTCATAGAGACAAGTTGTGAATAAACATCTACAAAATCATATTCATTTTTATAGTAGTAAAAAATCTATTTTTGTTTACTTGCTAATTCAGTTCAGTTCAGTTCAGTCACTCAGTCATGTCCGACTCTTTGCGACCCCATGAATCGCAGCACCCCAGGCCTCCCTGTCCATCACCAACTCCTGGAGATCACTCAGACTCACTTCCATCGAACTGGTGATGCCATCCAGCCATCTCATCCTCTGTCGTCCCTTTCTCCTCCTGCCCCCAATCCCTCCCAGCATCAGAGTCTTTTCCAATGAGTCAACTCTTCACATGAGGTGGCCAAAGTACTGGAGTTTCAGCTTTAGCATCAGTCCTTCCAAAGAAAGCCCAGGGCTGATCTCCTTCAGAATGGACTGGTTGGATCTCCTTGCAGTCCAAGGGACCCTCAAGAGTCTTAATAATTGAATTCAAAATACTATATATCTAAAGAAATATTTAGTAATATTGCTAAAGCATAAAGATAGCTTAGAGTGTATACTTTCTTCCAAGTACTTAGTGACCATGATTTTTGGAGTCTGTACATGAAAAAATAAAATAAAATCTCTGAATTAAATCCAAGAATAAAGAGATTTTTTCCTTTTGAAATGCAGGTAAACAATATGTACTTTATGCAATTTATGAAGTTAAAATTATCATCAATTACAAAGCTTCTGAGTGTCAGAGTAGATAACTTTTCACACATCAGGTTGAATCCCTGTGCTTGTGCAGTGTCACACAGCCTGGTGAAATGCCCTTTTGCTGTTTCTGTATTCCTACCACTTCTATCTAAGCTTGTTCAAATATATATAAATAACATTGACTCCGCCAAAAAACAAAGTTCTATAATACATGGATTGTTTTCTCATTGCAATAATTGGGCTGGACAACTAAAGGAAATTACATAAAGAAGTGCCAATGAGCCAGATGTGGTCTGTAGCGAATTTCCCTCCCTGTATGATTTCGTCAAAGCAAAATTATATCCTGTCAAATATGCTGGACTGAATTTCATATCAGATTTCATTGAAAATTCTAGCTTATTTTTACTGAGTCAAAAACCTACTTACCTCTGATAAAATCTCATTTGCTTTACTGTATTAGTAAATGTATCTCTTGTAAATGGGTATATGCAACAATGTGTAGACAAAAAGTGATTAGTTAGGATAATGGTTTTCATCATTTTAATGATGGAGCATAGTGTCTACTAGAAATGCCTCTCTAAATAGAATTCTATATATTTAAAGAAAACTAGATGCAACTCAAGTCCTTTGTGAATGAGGCAAGACACAGTCAACAAATGAAACAGTCTCTTACCAGAATAAAATGATCCTAACATTTCCTTTCTTCCAGAAAGCTCTTGCAGATTTTCCCCAATCAGGATAGGGTTTGTCCTGAAGCATCATATCAGTGACCTGCAACAATGAAAGAAACTTATTAGGCACTTTCATAAATCTTCCATTCAGCTTTAAATATATATATATATGTATATATATATATAAAATCCACATTTTGCTAAGAACAAAATATGTATTTTAACATTAGAACACATGCAGAGATAAAAATTACAAGGATATATTTCCTTCAGTTAAAAGTTTTCACAGTTCATTTGACTTTACATAATGAATGAGCATATTTAAGGTCATTCAACATATCAAATAGTGATATTCTTTTAAAAACATCCATCAAGAGTCCAAAAGACTGTTCTATACATCTGTGTCTCTTTTGCTGTCTTGCATACAGGGTTATCGTTACCATCTTTCTAAATTCGGGAGGGGGAGAAGGTGGGATGATTTGGGAGAATGGCATTGAAATGTGTATAGTATCATATAAGAAACGAATCGCCAGTCTAGGTTCGATGCAGGATACAGGATGCTCGGAGCTGGTGCACTGGGATGACCCAGAGGGATGGTATGGGGAGGGAGGTGGGAGGGGGGTTCAGGATTGGGAACACGTGTATACCCATGGCAGATTCATGTTGATGTATGGCAAAACCAATACAATATTGTAAAGTAAAAAATAAATAAAATAAATAAATAAAAACATCCATCAAGATGATCTTATATAAGGAAGCATCTTAAGATACTGTTAACTTCTCCATAGAAACAAAAACATAATATTTAAATTAAATGCCATATTCTTTTAAAATGTTTCTAAATCAGAAACTCCAAAATTCAAATATTTCCTGATGTGTTGAGATTTTTACCTATACTACTAGTCAAAATAGTGACTTCTTTTTTCTCCCTTTTCCCTTTCAATGGTACGAACCCTTTAACAAATATATTTATTTATTTATTTCGCTGCATCAGGTGTTAGTAGCAGCACGTGTGATCTTTCGTTGTGGCATGTAGGCTCTTCTCTAGTTGTGGCACATGGGCTAGTTGCCCCGAGGCATGTAGGATCTTAGTTCCCAGATCAAGGACCAAACCCACATGTCCTGCTTTGGCAGGTGGATTTTTAAAAAATGGACCACCAGAGAAGTCCCATGACTTGAACCCTTTTATGGCACATTTATTATAATTATCCAGCGTTTTCTCAAAAATGTTCTACCTCTTTTTCTCACATCCACAGATCCTGACATCTTGGGTAAAGTCACATCACCACAGTGATGTTTTTCCCGGTTCCTTCCAACTGTGGTCCTGTAGTCATCCTTCTTATGTCACATATCTCTTTCCACCTTCTATCTTACTCATTTATGTATTATTTCCCCTCTCTTCTCTACATTTTAAAATTCTTGAAGGTGAAGATTTGTCTTTGTTTCCCTTTTAATGTCTAAGAATCTTTTACGTAAAGGACTTCAAAATATTTGCTCAAAGAAGATACAAGGAAATGAATTGATACAAATGCATGCTTGTTTTTACAAATGCATTAACAGCAAGATAGGGGTAAGAGGTTAACAGGTACAAATTCCTATATATAAAATAAATAAGCTAAAATGATATATTGTACAACACGGGGAATATAGTCAATATTTAATAATAACTTTAAATAGAGTATAATTATAAAATACTGAATTATGTTGTACACTTGAAACTAATATAATACTGTAAATCAACTATACTCAATTTTAAAAAGCACAAAAATGCATTAACAAAGTAAACTGCTCACTGGCTACATCTCATATTAATAGTTTTCAGCCATATTAAAAATAATTATAAGTAAATAACCTATTACAAAAGTATTTTTTAAAAGCTGATAGAGATGGGGAATATACTTTTTTCTAATAAAAGAAAACGTATTTGTGTATGTACACACACATGTTCCTTTTTTCACAAAATATACCTTCCTTTTAAGAGAATAATATTTCATTAATTATATATTTAATTGATAAGAGTTCAAATTCAAACAAAACAAATTCAGAATTAAGAAACTATATAGGATGAGATATACTGAATTGAGTAAGGAAACATTTTCATCATCCATTAAAATATACTTCTTCATGCTCTTTTAAAGTGTTAACATTACATTTAAGTGTGACTTCCAACAATGATCTGACTGGGATGGAATGAGTGAGATTTAATCATTTATGATGAAAGATTTTGACTGGGTAGAGGGGGGATGTCTTCTGGATCAGTGACCCCTTGAATATTACTGGAATTTCCGTGGAAGGCACACCAGTTCTCAGGCAAGCCCTTTTGATGTGCTATTCAACATCTAAGAAATGGTCTCTAAAAACACTCACTGGCATGCTAGTGATTAAGATGAAATCAGAACAGAGGGTGAGGAGCCCAGTCTCCAGGAAATATTCACTCATTTCTTCTTTATACTCTCTTTTCAACATCACTTCTTGGATAGAACTCCCAAGCTTCTCTTGGTTGATGAGAACCAAAGCAAGTTCATGGACCATCACTGAGTAACACTGTGAATTTATTATACCTTTGTCTTAACTCAGGGCTTACACCAACTTTGTGTGTGATATGGTTTTACTACTGAATCTGAAGATTCAAGTATAAGTAGTCTTAATATAAACTTTCAGTTTATTTCTTTAAATTGTTAATGACTTTGGTAATTGTGAATGCAAGTAATATTATGAAATCAAAAGGAAAAACATTGGTTTCATCTACTTTTAAAGGAAACTTATTTATTAATGACTTTATTATTTATTTTCTTCATGACACTTTACAATTACAAGATTTTATTTTCTCACTCAGACTGCCTATAGATTGTATGTATCCTCAATCAAAAAAAGATTCATGATATTTAACAGAATGAGCAAAGGGAAGATGATAGAATAAAAGCGAACCATGAATCAAGTGAGTTACATGCTTACAAGAAAACGAGTAAAGACAAAAGCAGAGACATTTAAATTCCATATATTCTTGGGCATAAAAAGTTTTATATCATAACTCCCCTTGAGGAAAGAATTGCTATTCTTCCGAATATAATGACTTCATCCACTATTCCTTCATAACCGTCTTGAATAACAATTCTCTTGTCAAATTTTATTTTTTACAAAACCTCAAGGTTAAGTAAATAAATACTTAAATAAATATTTCATGTTTCACCAGTTTTGTAACAGATTTAATTAATTCTGTTCAGCAATATTTATCCTGTTTCAGAAAGTGGCTGCATGGTAATAAATATTTTCAAGGTACAGAATGATTACTGGGTGGATTTTATTCAATTTTCAATGTTTTCTCCAGGGCACTTTCTGGGAAATACTTATTATATTTTCTAGAAGGAGGCAATCCGCTGCTATATACCAATTATTACAGCAGCATGTTTTGTAAAAATGACATTCAAGGATAAAGGCTTTTTTCAGGAAAATGGCAAGATGAGGCAAAGAACATTTTTCTGATGCTAGACAGCTGGTCTTTTTCACCCCCAGCTCCAACTCTTTTTAAAGTCATATCATCAGATCAATGTCAGGTCACTTGCAGCTAAATTGGCAGGAGCAGAGACAGTCATTAAAGGGATGCATTCAATAAAAAAAAATCCAATTACCTTCTGCATTAGAGAAATCAAATGCATTTCTTATGTTGGTCAAGGACAGTGTTTGTGGGAAAAGTTGCAGGAAAGGGGTTGCTGAAGACAATGCAAAAAAAGGTTGCTGTGTAATATAAATACAATGCAAAACTTGCCGATGCTTCTCTCTAAGGAAGATTATTAGAATTTGAAATTGTGGGACTTTCTCAGCTGAGAGATATTTGTTTAACTCTTTGAGTTTCACAATTGTTCCCTTATCCTTTCCTCTTTACTAGGTCTTTGCATAAAATTTAGAACTTCATTATGTTCCTTATTGCATTATGCCTTGAAGGTAGTTTTACTCAGTAGAATACAAGCTTATTGTAAGGTTTGATAAATGACAACCCACTCCAGTATGCTTGCCTTAGGATTCCATGGACAGAGGAGCCTGGCAGGCTACAGTGCAGGGTTGCAAAGAGTCAGACATTACTGAGTGACTAACACTTTCACTTTTACTTTCATTGTGCAATTTGACCAGAAACATGAATATCGAGTTTTTTTTTTTTTTTTAAGTTCTTTAAATGTTTGGTAGATTTCACCAGTGGAATCATTATGTCCAGGGGCTTTTTGTTAGGATATTTTTGATTACTGATTCAATTTTCTTACTAGTTATAGATCTATTTCTTTATACTGTAGTTTTGGTAGGTTTTGTGTTTCTAGGAATTTCTCCATTGCATCTAGATTTACCCCACTTTTTGGTGTATTGTTCATAATAATCTCTTATAATCCTTTTTATTTCCTGAATCAATAGTAATGTCCCCACTTTCATTTAGATTTTAGTAATTTGAATTTTCTCTCTTATCTTAGTCTGTGTAGGCTAAAAGTTCATTATATTTATTGATCTTTTCAAAGAAAAAACTTCTGGTTTCATGAATTTCTGTATTGTATTTCTACTTTTGTAGAGAGGTAGATGAATATTGAGTTTTAAAAGTCAGTGTTAAGTGTTAGTCGCTCAATCATGTCCAACTCTTTGCGACCCCATACACTATAGCTCACCAGGTGGGTTGCCATTTCCTTCTCCAGGGGATCTTTCTGACCCAGGCGTTGAACTCAGATCTCCTGCATTGTAGGCAGATTAGATTCTTTACCATCTGAGCCACTGTTCTTCATCTAAGGGCACATAATACATGTTAACAGGTGTTATAACAGTAATAATTGATGTTTTGTGGTTGATATCTGGAACTTCTACCCAATCATTCTGCTTCCTGTGACTATGTTGAATAACTGGATTTGGAATCAAAGGGATTGACAATCAAATCATCACTTCCATAAAGACAAGACTATCATATACTGAAGTGTTAGAAAATGATGAAAATATCCTATAATGTTAAAAATGTTATAGTTTAGAATTACTGTTAAAAAGTAAGGCAATGGAGGTCAGCAACCAAAGGCTGCAACAATCTAAGATGGTTTCCTAGAAGATTTATGTAATGTAACTGAGCATTCATTTGCATTTTAACATTCCCCACCTTTCCCAGTCTCATTTTCTTAGCCCAATTATACATGCAGGTACTCAAATGTATGTGGTGGTGGTGGTTTAGTCAAGTCATGTCTGACTCTTGCAATACTATGGACTGTAGCCCACCAGACTCCTCTTGTCCATGGGGTTTTCCAGGCAAGAATACTGGAGTGGGTTGCCATTTCCTTCTCCAAATGTAGGTACTACATACAGTTTTATGTTTAGCATGTGATATTACTGAAAATATTGATTTATTAAGGATACAATATCAAAACATAATAACAATAACTATAGTTACATAGTGCCCCTCTTGATATAGCTATTATGCAGCGAAGTATTATTTAAGGGATGTAGTGCTATTCTATTAAGCATATATGTTAACAGTATTAATGAGCAAACTTACACATACAATTTTGCATTCTCATTTGAAACTTTGCTCTGTTTAACCATACACCTTGAATATTATACAACAGAACATGCAAAGCTATTTAAATAATTTCTTCCTTTATTTTTCTCTCCTATATCTTATGAGCCTTCTACTGAAATATGGTCTCCCAGGTGGCACAGTGGTAGAGAATTACCTGCCAATGAAGGTGATGCAAGAGATTCAGGTTCAATCCCTAGGTTGAGAAAATCCCCTGGAGTAGGCAATGGTTACTCACGCCAGTATTCCTGTCTGGAAAATTCCAAGGACAGAGGAGTTTGGTGGGCTATAGCCATTGGGGCTGCAAAGCACTGGACACGATCGAGTTACTGAGCAAACACACACACACACTACTGAAATATAAAAGGTTTCTATTTTTTCTCATTATTATCTTATGGTAATGATAACGCTGTATGCGAGACAGCAAAAGAGACACAGATGTATAGAACAGTCTTTTGGACTCTGTGGGAGAGGAAGAGGGTGGGATGATTTGGGAGAATAGCATTGAAACATGTATAATATCATATATGAAACAAATCGCCAGTCCAGGTTTGACGCATGATACAGGATGCTTGGGGCTGGTGCACTGGGATGACCCAGAGGTGGATGGTATGGGGAGGGAGGTGAGAGGGGGGTTCAGGATGGGGAACACATGTATACCCATGGTGGATTCATGATGATGTATGGCAAACCAATACAATATTATAAAGTAAAAAAATAAAAAAATAAACTTCATTTAATAGATATATTTTATTATTTCTTTCAATGTTATTTACTCCTTAGTACAGCATTGATAAAATATTTTTGTTGATTATTCTCCCTCTGCCTTCTCCCCCTCCATCACCTTATTGTACTTATTATCTTATTTTTCCTACTAACTTTTTGATTTGCAAAATATCTTAAATCCCTATTTTTTTAATCATCCTTAAATGATATCTTTCCCCCTCATCTAAAACAGATGAGAACATCAGAATATTATACTTTCTTACATCATATATCATTTCTATGTTGTTATGGTTTGGGAATACATCTACACTCTGGTCTCTAATCAGAAACCATGTAGTTTTTGGACCTTAGTCCTGCAAACAAATTGCCTCAGTGATCTTTTCTAGCACTATAGCTAGAGTTTTTCCACTACATCCAATGCCTGAACTTTTTTCTACGATACATTCTTTGGGGAGGTTCATGATAACAATGCAGCCTACACACAAATTCTTTCTTTACACTCCAATTCAGTTCAGTTGCTCAGTCGTGTCCAACTCTGCGACCCCACTGACTGCAGCACGCCAGGCTTTTCTGTCCATCACCAACCCCTGGAACTTGTTCAAACTCATGTACATCAAGTTAGTGGTGTCATCCAACCATCTCATCCTCTGTCATCCCCTTATTCTCCTGCCTTCAATCTTTTCCAGCAACAGGGTCTTTTCCAACGACTGAGTTCTTTGTATCAGGTGGCCAAAGTATTGGAGTTTCAGCTTCAGTATCAGTCCTTCCAATGAATATTCAGGACTGATCTCCTTTAGGAGGGACTGGTTGGATCTCCTTGCAGTCCAAGGGACTCTGAAGAGTCTTCCCAACACCACAGTTCAAAAGCATCAACTCTTTGGCACTCACCTTTCTTTATGGTCCAACTCTCACATCCATACATGACAACTGGAAAACCCATAGCTTTGACAAAAGACAATTGTCAGCAAAGTAATGCCTCTGCTTTTTAATACACCATCTAGGTTGGTCAAATCTTTTCTTCCAAGGAGCATCTTTTAATTTCATGGCTGCAGTCACCATCCACAGTGATTCTGGAGCCCAAGGAAATAAAGTCTATTACTGTTTCCATTGTTTCCCCATCTATTTGCCATGAAGTGTCAGAACCACACGCCATGATCTTAAACAAAGTCTAGGAGGCTACAGTCCGTGGGATCACAAAGAGTTGCACATGTCTGAGCTACTAACACACACAGTAATTAGGCGGAATATGAAGTTACTGAATCACAATTGTTTTCCTTAGAACTGAGGGCATTGTTTCCTTATTTTTAATATTCATATGTGTTAAATTTTATTTTATTAGGCTGTGCTGAGTCTTCATTGCTCTGCGCAGGTGTTCTCTAATGAGAGGGCTTACTCTTCATTGAGGTGCTTGGGCTTCTCATTGCAGTGGCTTCTCTTGTTGCGGAGCACAGGTTCCAGGGCCTGCAGGCTTCAGTAGCTGGGGCACATGGGCTCAGTATTTGTGGCTCGTGGGCTCTACAACACAGGCTGAGTAGCTGCGGTGAATGTGTTTAGTTGTTCTGCGGCATACAGAATCTTCCTGGAACTGCAATCAAACCCATGGCCCCTGCACTGACAGGTGGATTCTTATCTACTGCCACAATGGAAGTACTAATTTGTATTCATTTTTCATTGGAGGAAAACTGTTTATGATATTGTGTTGATTTCTGCCATATAACAATGTGAATCGGCCAGCCCTCAGTTCAGTCGCTCAGTCATGTCTGACTCTTTGCAACCATAACACTATTGAGTGGTGCCAAGGAGAAATATCAGAAAACTGGAGCCTGAATTCCCCCCCCCACTTTTTTTTTTTTACAAGTGAATTGGATTTGTTTTTATTGCTTGGAAGCCTACAGTATCTTTTTTTTAAGTGTAATAATTTTTCTAAGTTTTTTGTTGTCTGTCTCTTTTCTAGACACAACTTGCCTTTTAAGTCTAAAGATTCAAGTCTTTCTTTAGTCTATTAAGTCTTTGAGGCATACTTTTACTTTTTCTGTCTTCAATGTCTACACCTCTTTTTAATTTTATTCCCTCAGTCATATCCTGTACTTTGATTTTGGGTGTGTTGATGAATGTTTCTGGAGATTCCAATATGACTTTTATTCCTCTACTTTTTCTCTTCTGCATCTTTCCTTGAGCCTTTTGTCTCTCATTTCTTCTACTGTCTTACAGCATCCTCTCTAAACTCTTTTTTCCTCTAAAGTCTTGCTTTGAAATCTTATTTTATAAAGAAAATGATTCTTCTAATTTTATTAGTTCACTGAGATGTTTTTATCAAAATTTTCCTCTGGTTTGTGGTATCATTTTTCTGGTGGAGGATTCAACTATTATTGGACTTTCTTGTTATTTTTTTCCTTTTTATTCTTAATAACAAAATTCTCATACTGGCTCATTTGGAATGGATTGCCATCTGAATGATGTGAGTTGCTCCTAGACTAGCATTCTGCAAGAGGCTCACGTTGATGGGTGGCAGAGCCCTCTCCCAATCAAAACACCTATCCCCATGGAGACAGTTAAAGCTTAGGCAGGTGGTCCAAGGCCTTTAAGGAGGAAGTGAACATTCTCACTTATGCTTTCCTTAAGCCTTGTGCACAATATATCTTGCCCAAGAACTGGCCTTGCTTCAGGTCCAAAACTAATGACTATACAACACAATGTTTTACTCATAGAAATGCCTTTCTTAGGCTCTATGCTAATGATTTTAATTGTAACAAATCTTGCCTGGGAAAGTGTTTCTCAAGACTTGTCCCTCTGATTACACAGCAACAGTATATCTCACCCAGAGACTTTCACCCAGAACCCATTCTCCCTGGCTAATCTTGTGCCAAAATTATCTCAGATGTATGTCCTGGGAAAGGATCTGGTGGAATTTTTACAAACCTTGAGGTATTCTTTTTATCTGTTCTCAGCAGCCAGTTGAGAAGTATATAAGGCCCTGTTTAAACTAATGAGGGTGGGTACTCTTTCTTCGCCCTTCTGGTGTCTATGTCAGAAGCTTTCTCTGTCCTGTCACTTGAGATAAAATTTTGGTGCACAAAGATCTGATTGACTTAGACCTGTCTTTGGTCCCACTGTTAAATCTTCTTCAGAGACCACAAATCCAGCGACACCGTTCAAAGTAAGCTATCACCATTATTCCAGGCCTTTCAGGGAGTACCACCTACCTTGGAAAATTGTCCTTTGTCATCTGAGCCTGAGATCAGTAGCCATCATATCTCCACTTAGCACTGTCTTGAAACATAGCTGACTGTCACTACATTTGGCAACCCTCCATCACAGATCAAGCATCTGATTTACTCCTCTTTAAGATAAAGTTAGAATCTTTGATACTTATACTCTACACTTTGAGTTCATTGCCTATATCTCCTATCTTAAAATAAAAATTCTATATTACTATTTAAAGTGATTATTAAGAGGTTTCTTTACAACGATATGTATTTTTGGCAATTTTGAGACCATCAAAAATAATTACTACATCTGTGATATACTTGTATCCTTTTTAATAGTATCTATCAGATGACCTAAATAACATTCAAAGTTCACTTTTATTTAACATTGTTTTAGATTAATGCCTTCCCCAAATACAACTTTATTCAAAATAAAATAATTAAACATAATAGGCAATTTTATAGTCATTTGAACATAAAGCAGGTTAAGAATTTCTGAGAGATTATTTTGAAGAAAAGCTTTGCTTTATATTCAGTATAGTATATATATGTAACAAAATTTTAATTAGGTTATGTGGCTACCTATATTTATCAGATAAGTGAAATCTGAAAAAGTGTTTAGTTGATAGAATGATAAGCATTCTGTAAGAGCATTAATAATTTTCATCTCTTAAAGGTAATAATGCTAATCATTTTCCAGTAGTTTTCCCATGTCATGAAAAGTAGAGCAAAATATGCTATCAGCAGGGACTTCCAAAGTGGCTCACTGGGTAAAGCATCCTCCTGCAATGTGGGAGAGGCAGGAGAGGCAGGTTTGATCCCTGGGTTGGGACGATCCCCTAGAAGAGAGCAGGGCAGCCCACTCCAGTATTCTTCCCTAGAGAATCCCATAGACAGAGGAGCCTGGCGGGCTACAGCCACGGGCTCACAAAGAGTTGGACACGACCGAAGTGACCGAGCAGCACATATGCTATCAGCATATGGCACGGCATATGATGGTCTTCATGGATTTCTCCAATTATTGCTTAAACACTTGAATAAATGTCCTTGTATAATTGTTATTATGACCAAGATTTGTCTTTTGCTGGTTCATTTTTTAACTTCCTTGTCCAAGTAAGAAAGTAAGTTGAGATGACCAGTAATGTAATAATTATCCACTAGAGCTGCAATATTCTTTCCCTGACTTTACTGATGCTTTTATTTAGATTGAGGTATATCACACATATTAATTTGTATATATTAATTGTACAAAATTCTTCAGGTGGAGTTATGAGCCAGTATTTGGAACTTACTAAGCAAGAGTAGTCAATTAATGCCAAATATTCAATACCAAGCAAATCCACATTTTGGCATGTACTTTGAAATTCTCTACAGTGGTTCATTCAGGGACAGGATGAGAAGTTACAAAGTTTCTTCAATTTGTAATATTGAAGGAACTATTTTTGAGGGCTTTAGTTGCCCAGAGAATTATGGTTCAAGACACACTGATTTACCAATAGCTAAAGCCAACATAAAAATGAGTGAATCTTCACATACCCAGGCCAAGAGGAAAGGCTGCTTATCATTATGAATATCATGAACATGACAGTGAGTAAAAAGTCATTGGTCAGAAACCAGGAAATGTCAGCACTTAAACTGGACAGGAGGAAAAGATGGGGAGCAAGGCTCCAGTGTTTCTTGAAATTGTTCATTTTACTTCTATGTTTCTAAGAAGATTGATGGGAAGTCCTTGTTCATACTGCAGCCATATATCCCCAAGTTTCTCCCACCATCATCAGAATTGGAGTAAGGAGTCGGACTCTTTTTTTTTTTTTTTTTTGCTTGATGTTTGACTACTGACTACTTTTAAGCCTCACCATCCACTCTTCTCTGGACAGTAGAATATTCCTTTTCTTCCCAACCCTGTCCCTTCACTGCTTGGGAAGCTAGGAAGACACAGAAGATATATAGTCAAGATTCCATAAGAGGTGGAAAAATAAATTTATCAATGCCTGGAAAAATAAAAAAATCAAAAACAATTTCAAACAAGAAGGATATTTAGTCTAAGACGCATGCTACTAAACATTATCCATGTGCATAATATGTTTGGTTTATTATAAATTTATTTATAGATAAATTAAATAAGGACATGTGTTAATCATCTGCCCTAAAGAGTGAACAGGAGTACACTTTCATGTGATCTGTGGTGTTGCTACACTGTGTAATTCTGGGGGGTGGTGTGTGGTGGCCTCTGGACGTGCACAGTGCCCAGCCTGTGTATTTTTATGTGGTATTCCTGTTTTATTGGTATCTCTGTATCACTTATAGCAAAGTATTATTTTCTTATCCTCCCTCATAGGTCATTCCATATGGAAACAAAGTCCAAATGTGTTTCTTTGACACTAGGGAAATACTGTCCTGTATAGGAGAATGCATGTAGTTTTCTCCCTTTCATTGCCATCTGACCCCCACCGCACACACCATACCACCTACACAGATGCACACATACAATCTGCCTTATACAACAGCACTTCCAGTTGAGAAAAAGAAAGAGCCAAAGTCTAACCAGGAAGGATTATGCATGCTCACTGAGGTACATGAGCTGAGTATACAATTAAGTAAATGGAAACCAAGGATGAAAGTTTTCTAAATTACCTAGTGATGCTTTGAATGAATTGCTACAAGAAATATCTGAAAATCACTGGCAAACATCTATTGGTGAACATTAAACCTGGAATGTATTCTACAGCTTTTTAGAAGCACAACCAGAATTTCATATAGCATGAATATTAATGCACCTGCTTATTATCTCCAATGATAGCTGCACTGCTTTTGTGATGTATTGCACCTTATTGCTGGATCCCTACTGATTTACAATGAGTCACAGGCTGTTTTATTATTAAGTAAGGAAATTAGGCATGTCTCAGAATATAGAAGCATTTAGAAAAAGATACCTGAATAACCTGAATACAGAAATAGACACAATCTAAAAGTACCTTCCCAGGCAAGGTCTGCAGAGTTCCCAACAGTGTGTTAACAGATGCAAAATAAATATGATGTGCCCCAGTACAATTTGCTGTATACCACACTGAATTATAATTTAGAAAAAAATGGGAAGAATGAAAATTACTACTGGTTTTTCTAAGCAAGAAGCCAACAGAAAAAATATTTACATTATCTTCTGACATGCTATTCCTTATGTGTGGCTAAATTATTAAATGATAGTAGCTGAATATTACATGGTTAAGAATTTATTTTTGTTTTGTGACTTGAAGGAATAAGTAGCTTTCATTTTCCAGACTTTCCTTATTTTTTTAATATAGATATTATTGTTACTAGAGAAATTAATTATACAAAATAGGCCATGTTACAATAGCTTTGTAATTGTACCTATGATGGATGGCCAATAGAAAGACAAAGAAAAGATGCTTTCAGAAATGTAGTTATAAGAATCATTATTCATCAACAGTCCTTATATCATAGAAAGAGCAAATATCTCCCCAAAGGGAAAATAAAAGTCATGTTAAGGACCTCAGGATCCTAGTTTCTGAATGATATGTCTACAACAAGCTAGTTCTAATGAGAGAACCAATGGAGCTGGCTCAGTCTCCCAAACCCAGCACCATTAAATAGCCTGCCATATTGCTTGCACAAAATTTATCAAAATATTTCAGTCAACTCTGATAGGTGACAAATCTCCAGACCTCAGTTGACTTAACATTCCTATTGTTAATAAATAGTAAGTCCAAGAAAATGAATTTATATTAACCATCTGACATAGGTTGTCGTTGGTCGTCCATATTTTCCATAAATTTGAGAGATTATCAAGTAAGGCAGCCACAAAGTAACATACCTTATAAGTTTAAGCAAGCATTATTTCCATGCTCCATTGTTGCCTGAAGACAGATGGACTAAATGTTTGGTGATATAACAGCAAGCTCAGAATTCAAAAGCAGTGACCTAAATATGTATCTTTGCAATAGGATTATTATTTCAACATTCATTGTCTACAAGTAAAACTAAGTATTTTCATTTCTAATAAAAGTAAAATATTGGTTTTAGGGCATATTTTAAAATTAAACTCAGGAAGTATCCTTTAACCAAGCTGTTTTCTGTTGTTAATATATCACATGCAGCTACATATTTAAAATGTTTTAATTAAAATTATTAAAAATTGTATTTATATCAAAGAGCATATTATATATATTAAGGCATTAAGAATACAAATAAATAGTATGGCATGTTCCCACTACTTACCTTGGAAAAAACAGAATAAAAACAAAGACTTTTAAGCCCTCTGTGTACTCATCCCTATTCAAATTACCCTAGGGTAACCACAGTTCTAAACTTTGTATTTTTTAATTCCCATTTTCCTGTTTTTCTTTGTGGTTTTAAATCATCTGGTTGTAAACATAGATATAATAGAATATTGTTTAGTTATTTATATTGTACATTTATAAACAGAATAATATAATGTGCTTTTCTTATATCTGGCCTTTTAAATTCAATTTGCTGATATTTATCTAGAATAGAGCATATAGTTATACTTCAATATTCACTGTATCTCTATTGCTAATTTATTTTTCATTTTTCATATGGCTTATTTGTGCTTTTTTTCTTTTAATTTTGATTAATCACATTAAAATTTTTTAATTTTATTAGGTTTTCAAGATTTTCTTGGTTACTTTAACTTCTCTTACAGTACCTTAGTCTTTATTATATGAATCTCTGCTCATATATTTCTTCCTTATCTTTTAAAACTGATTCTTCTGCTTTTAATCACTATAAGTTCTTAATACTGAGTACTTATTCATTTTCAGTATCTCTTTTTAAAATATATGTATTGATATTATGATGGTAGATGTATCAGTTACTAAATTCTGTCAATTTCTCCTTTATAAATTTTGAAGGTATGTTATAGGGTACCTATTAGTTTAAAATTGTTACACGTTCCTGGTGAATTCATTTTATTCATCACAATGTGGTAACTCTTCTCAACCCTAAAATGCCTTATATTCCCTTCCAAACATCCATTTAGCTTGATATGATGCAATTATATCAATTTTAGTTTGGATAATGTTTCCCTAGTACATATTTTCCATTCTTTTATTTTCAAAATTTCTCCTTCTTTATATTTGAGGCATGAGTTTTGAAAACAGCATGTGGGAGACAGAATTCTTAAAGAGACAGGAACACCAGGCCACCTCACCTGTGTGCTGAGAAACCTGTATGCAGGTCAGGAAGGAACAGTTAGAACCAGACATGGAACAACAGACTGGTTCCAAATTTGGAAAAGAGTATGTGAAGGCTGTATATTGCCACCCTCCTACTTTAATTTATATGCAGAATGCATCATGTGAAATGCTAGGCTGGATGAAGCACAAGCTGGAATCAAGATTTCTGGGAGAAATATCAATAACCTCAGATATGCAGATGACACCATCCTTATGGCAGAAAGTGAAGAAGAACTAAAGAGCCTCTTGATGAAAGTAAAAGAGGAGAGTGAAAAAGCTGGCTTAAAACACAAAATTCCAAAAATGAAGATCATGGCATCTGGTCCCATCACTTCATGGGAAATAGATGGGGAAACACGGACAGACTTTATTTTCTTGGGCTCCAAAATCACTGCAGCCATGAAATTAAAAGACACTTGTTCCATGGAAGAAAAGATTTGACCAACCTAGACAGCATATGAAAAAGCAAAGATATTACTTTGCCAACAAAGGTCCATCTAGTCAAAGCTATGGTTTTTCCAGTAGTCATGTATGGATGTAAGAGTTGGACCATAAAGAAGGCTGACACCAAAGAATTGATGCTTTTGAAATGAATTGAGCTTTTGAACTGAGAGTCCCTTGGACTGCAAGGAGATCAATCCAGTCAATCCTAAAGGAAATCAGTCCTGAATATTCATGGGGAAGGACTGATGCTGCAGCTGAAGCTCCAATACTTTGGCCACCTGATGTGAAGAACTGACTCATTACAAAAAATCATGATGCTGGGAAAGATTGAAGGCAGGAAGACAAGAGAATGACAGAGGACAAGATGGTTCGATGGCATCACTGACTCAATGGACATGAGTTGAGCAAGCTCTGAGAGATGATGGATAGGGAAGCCTGGTGTGTTGCTGTCCATGGGGTCGCAAAAATTGGACACGACTGAGCGACTGAACAATAGCAAGGTAGAATTCTAAGAATGATTCTCAGTGATCCTTGCCTGTTGGATCTAAAGAATTCTGCCAACAAATTCAATGAGCTGGGAAGTGGATTCTTCCCCACCTCTTCCAGGTAAGAGCTAAGGATGGTCAATACTTTGATTTCAGACTTGTGAGATCTGAACCAGAGAACCCAGTATAGCTCATGTAGATGTCTACCTTCAGAAATCTGCAATATGACTTTGGGTTAAGCTGCAAAGTTTGTGATAACTTGTGCGGAAACGGAAAACTAATACACAGCACATAGCTTAAAATTGCTTTAACCTCATCTGTGAATCTTGCCCTTTAAAAACTAATTGTCCTTAGTAATATAACTTATTTCTACCACTTCATCTTTTATCCTCTATTGCTTCAACTTTTCTTTTTTCCTTCATTTTTGCCTTTTTTCAGATTGTTATTGTTGTCCATTAAGTCATTAAGTCATGTCCAACTCTTTCTGACCCTGTGGACTGTGGCACACCAGGCTCTATCCTCTACCATCTCCTGGAGTTTGCAGAAATTCACGTCCATTCAGTTGGTGATATTATGTAACCATGTCATCCTCTGTGGCCTCCCTCTCCTTCTGCCTTCAATCTTTCCCACCATCAGGGTCTTTTCCAATGAGTCAAATCTCAAAGTATTGGAATTTTAGTTTCAGAATCAGTCCTTCCAATGAATACTCAGGATTGATTTCCTTTAGGCTTGACTTGTGTGATCTTCTTGCATTCCAAGAGATGCTCAGGAGTCTTTTCTAGCACCATAATTTGAAAGCATCTTTCAGATTGGTTGAGTTTTTATTTGTATTTCATTTCTTTCTCCTCCATTGATTTGGATGCTATAGTATTTATTTCTGTTTACTAAGAATTTACCCTAGAAAGTTTACCCTGTACGCAAAAATACTCAGTCACAAAAAGGAATGAATTTGAATCAGTTATATTGAAGTGGATGAACCTAGAGCCTGATATACAGAGAGCAGTAAGTGAAAAAGAAAACCAAATACTGTGTATTAATGCATGTATATGGAATCTAGAAGAATGGCACTGATAAACCTACTTGCAGGGCAGGGATAGAGACACATATGTAGAAAATGTACTTGTGGACACAGTGGAAGAAGGAAAGAGTGGGATGGACTGAGAGTTGCATTGACATATATACACTATCATGTGTAAAATAAGTAGGTAGAGGGGAGCAGCTGTATAGGAAATTCAGCTCCATGCTCTGTGCTCTGTGATGACTTAAAGGTGGGATGGGGTTGGGGAAGGGAGGCTCAAGAGGGAGGGAATATATGTATACTTACAGCTGATTCACACGGTTGTACAGCAGAAAGCAACACAACATTGTAAAGCAATTATCCTCCAATTAAAAATAAATTAAAAAATAAAGTCAGAAAAAAAGTAAAATCTAGTTAATCAATATCACAACTCTACTCCCAAACAATTCAATGAACTTACAGGGATTGAACTCTGATCACCCCTTCCCACTTACATGCTAATTTGTTCAGAATCTTAGTTTCACTTGGCTTTTATTATCACCTGCCTATTTTTTAACAAATAAGTCATTATGGTACTTTTTCACAGTCATTTTTGCTTATATTTAAAAGCATATTAAACATTTTTTGGTTCATATATCCCTTCTAGCATCTGTTTCCTTTTTTAAAAATCATTTTTCATGCATCTTAATTATAATGTTGCCTTGAGAAGTTCCTTTAGTAGGAGTTTGCAAAGATAAAGTTTGCTTTACTTCTTCAGAAAGTTTCTACTTGGTTCTTTCACTACAAAACAATTTTTGAAATGCATGCTGTTCTAATTTTCTCTTAGCACATTGAAGATATTCTCCTGGACTCCTTTGTTGCTGGTTAGAAATCATCAATCTGTCATTTCAGATAACTTGTTTTCTTCTCTTGTTACTTCTAAGGATTTTTTTTCCTTTGATAATATATGTTTTCACTCTCACTTGTCTAGGTATGGAAATTTTGAATTTGTTGTGATTTTGGAAGCTGAAAATTCATAATTTTAACATTAGGGAAAATTAAAACCTTTTTTTCCTTCAAATATTACTTCATCCATCCTATTTCACTTTCCGGAATTTTGATAAGAGGCACATAAAAGCTTGTTATTTCATGTCTTTTACTTTCTTTTAAATATTTTCTATTTCTCTGTACATCATTATGGAAAATATATTTCAGATGTATTTTATACTTTAATAATTATAATTATCTATCTTTAATATGCTCTTTAATTCAACAACTAAAATTTTCATTTCAATCATTATATATTTTTATTCCTAAAAGTTCTGTTTCGGTAATTTTCAAATTACCCACTCTTTCATTCCTTAGTTATATTTTCAATTTCTTCTTTATTTATTTGAATGCATTATTTGAAAATATATTTTTATGTTCTACATGGAAAATTTTAAAAACTAAACTTTGTGTGGGTCTGTTTCTGCTAGTTGTATTTATTGCTGTTACTTGTTTTTGTGTGTGTCTTTTGTAAGTTTTGACTGCATGGTAGAGTCTGGGTCCTCCCAGTGACTCAGAGGTAAAGAATCTACCTGTAATGCAGGAGATGTTGGAGGTGCAAATTTAATAAGCTGTCTAGGTTGCTCATATGGAGAAGGCAATGGCACCCCACTCCAGTACTTTTGCCTGGAAAATCCCATGGACAGAGGAGCCTGGTAGGCTGCCATCCATGGGGTAGCTAGAGTTGGACACGACTGAGTGACTTCACTTTCACTTTTCACTTTCATGCATTGGAGAAGTAAATGGCAACCCACTCCAGTGTTTTTGCCTGGAGAATCCCAGGGATGGGGGAGCCTGGTGGGCTGCCATCTGTGGGGCTGCATAGAATCAGACACGACTGAAGCGACTTAGCAGCAGCAGGTTGCTCACAACTTTTCTTCCAAGGAGCAAGTGTCTTTTAATTTCATGTCTGCAGTCACCACCTACAGTGATTTTGGAGCCCCCCAAAATAAAGTCTGACACTGTTTCCATTGTTTCCCCATCTATTTCCCATGAAGTGATGGGACTGGATGCCATGATCTTAGTTTTTCTGAATGTTGAGCTTTAAGCCAACATTTTAAATCTCCTTTTTCACTTTCATCAAGAGGCTCTTTAGTTCTTCTTTGTTTTCTGCCATAAGGGTGGTGTCATCTGCATATCTGAGGTTATTGATATTTCTCCCGGAAATCTTGATTCCAGCTTGTGCTTCATCCAGCCCATCATTTCTCATGATGTACTCTGCATACAAGTTAAATAAGCAGAGTGACAATACAGAGCCTTGATGTACTCCTTTTCCTATTTGGAACCAGTCTGTTCTATGTCCAGTTCTAACTGTTGCTTCCTGACCTGCATACAGATTCCTCAAGAGGCAGGTCAGGTGGTCTGGTATTCCCATCACTTGAAGAATTTTCCACAGTTTGTGGTGATCCACACAGTCAAAGGCTTTGGCATAGTCAATAAAGCAGAAGTAGATGTTTTTCCGGAACTCTCTTGCATTTTCAATGATCCAACAGATGTTGGCAATTTGATCTCTGGTTCCTCTGCCTTTTCTAAAACCAGCTTGAACATCTGGAAGGAAGTTCATGGTTCATGTATTGTTGAAGCCTGGCTTGCAGAATTTTGAGCATTATTTTCTCAGCATGTGAGATGAGTACAATTGTGCGGTAGTTTGAGGATTCTTTGGCACTGCCTTTCTTTGGGATTGGAATGAAAACTGACTTTTTCCAGTCCCGTGGCCACTGCTAAGTTTTCCAAATTTGCTGGCATATTGGGTGCAGCAATTTCACAGCATCATCTTTTAGGATTTAAAATAGCTCAGCTGGAATTCCATCAAATCCACTAGTTTTGTTCATAGTGATGCTTCCTAAGGCCCACTTGACTTCACATTCCAGGATGTCTGGCTCTAGGTGAGTGATCACACCATCGTGATTATCTGGGTCATGAAGATCTTTTTTGTACAGTTCTTCTGTGTATTCTCACCACCTCTTCTTAATACCTTCTGCTTCTGACAGGGTCATACCATTTCTGTCCTTTATCGAGCCCATCTTTGCATGAAATGTTCCCTTGGTATCTCTAATTTTCTTGAAGAGAAATCTAGTTTTTCCCATTCTATTGTTTTCCTCTATTTCTTTGCACTGATCACTGAGGAAGGCTTTCTTATCTCTCCTTGCTATTCTTTGGAACTCTGCATTCAGATGGGTATATCTTTCCTTTCCTCCTTTGCCTTTCACTTTTCTTCTTTTCTCAGCGGTTTGTAAGGCCTTCTCAGACAGCCATTTTACTTTTTTGCATTTCTTTTTCTTGGGGATGGTCTTGATCCCTGTCTCCTGTACAACGTCACAAACTTCCATCCATAGTTCATCAGGCACTGTTTCCATCAGATCTAGTCCCTTAAATCTATTTGTCACTTCCACTGTATAATTGTAAGGGATTTGATTTAGGTCATATCTGAATGGTCTAGTGGCTTTCCCTACTTTCTTCAATTTAAGTATGAATTTTGCAGTAAGGAGTTCATGGTCTGAATCACACTCAGCTCCCAGTCTTGTTTTTGCTGACTGTATAGAGCTTCTCAACCAGTCTTCTCTTATGTTGTTGGAAGAGGGTGTTTGCTATGACCAGTGCATTCTCTTGGCAAAACTCTATTAGCCTTTTCCCTGCTTTATTCAGCTCCCTCACCATATTCCTAGTAATGACTCAATTTTTCTACACCCTTTCTACCACCCTCACATAGAAGATGACATTTTAAAAGATTCTAAGTTTTCATCTTTAGTCCTAGAGAGGCATGACTAAGATCTCGAAATAATTAATTCTAGAATGAATAAAGATATTTAATAATTTTCAAAGGTGCATAGACAAATAAACTCATAGGTTCTCTGTTTTGTTTTCAAGTCTACAAGTACAAAGCTGGATACACTGAAGAAATGCCTCCCCTTCCCACACATGCCTTATTTCTATCTTAACTGATATAAAGCAGAGAAAATGCTCAAGTTTTCACCTTATATCTTTGGGAGTTTAATATACGCTTTCTGATAGTCAGTTAACATGCATTTTCTCCATGATCTTGGCATTCCTGTATTCCCAGAATGGGGAGCAGAAGGTGCTTGATAACGGATCCAGTGTCCCACTCTGGCAGAGCTGAGATGCACACTAAATGTCAGTATGTCCGATTCTAAAGTCGAAGCTGTTAGCCAGTGTGCCCTGTGTCTACTTCATTAATATTAATGATGGTTTACTTCAACAAACAATTTACCATCTATTTTTAGAATTTTTTGTAGAAAGATATTTTATTTAGTCAATGCATTCAACCAATACTTCACCTACATTAAATATACAATAACTTGCAGAGCACTCTTATTAACATCAGTTCACATGTGTCCATAGCCATTCAATAGTTTGCACTCTTCATTTAACAATGGGGAAGCAGACACAGAGAAGATTCATGACATGCACAGAACAATTTAGTATTACAGTCAAAGTAAGCCGTTTTATTCTTAATCCTCTCCCTTCCCTGACACTTACATTTGGAAAATGACAATCCCCTTTAGAAAAGACTGAAAATACTGAACATCCACAATATCCTTGAGAGACAAAACGTCAGAGCAGGAAACCCAGGCCCAACCTTCAGTGCAAAGGATCTTGGATGCAATATGTGGCCCCTGATTCTGAAATTGGAGACTCTGCTGCTGGAGAGAGAATGATGTTGACACATGAAAATCCTGTTCCCTTTAAACCATTCCCTGGTGGCTCAGATGGTAAATAATCTGCCTACCATGCAGGAGACCCTGGTTCGATCCCTGGGTCAGGAAGATCCCTGGAGAAGGGAATGGCAACCCACTCCTTGCCTTGAGAATTCCATGGACAGAGGAGTCTGGTGGGCTATAGTCCATGGCCTCATAGAGTTGGACACGACTGAGTGACTAACACTTTCACTGGTCTAGTCCACTAAAATTGAAAATATTGAGGAAATTGTATACAAGAGGGGTGATTAATGTATTAAATCTGAAAATTAGGAAGAAACATTTTAGAGCCACAATTTAGTGTCAATCTTATACCCTTCCCTGGTGTCTCAGATAGTAAAGCGTCTGTCTACAATGTGAGAGACCTGGGTTCGATCCCTGGGTTGGAAATATTCCCTGGAGAAAGAAATGGCAACCCACTCCAGTACTCTTGCCTTGAAAATCCCATGGATGGAGGAGCTTGGTGCAGGCTACTATCCATGGGGTTGCAAAGAGTCGGGCATGACTTCACTTTCACTTACCCTTATACATCCCTCTTTATGTGAAAGCTGATTCTGATCATAAATAAAATAAAATGTGTATCCACTGACTCATTTATTTTTCATCACAAGATTTGGAAAATGTTTATATATTTTACAAGTATTTATTAAATGTTTCCTTTTTAAAGTTTTGATAACCACACACTGATGTACTTCTTTACATATGGGAAAACAACTCAGCTGCTTTTTCAACTCAATGTAAAGCAATGTTCCGTTTACTAAATACTCACTGATCATTAACTCTGTGGCTTCCACTAAGTGTTATGATAGTTCACTGACTTGTTTCAAGTTGTTCATTCTAATAATGAAAATAATAAGCCCTGTGTCCCTCACAAGATTGTTGTGAGCCTTGCAGTGACTAATTTTATGTGCTAACTTGACTGGGCTAAGGAATACAGATACCTGATGAAACATTATTTATGAGTGTGTCTGTGAGTGTGCTTCCAAAACAGATTAGTATTTGAATTGATAGACTGAGTAAAGAAGATAACCCTTCTATTGATGGGCATCATCTAATCCATGGAAACTTTGAATAGACCATCAGGTGGAAGAAAGGTGATTTTCTTTATTTTTTACTTCTGTTGGGACATTTATCTTCCTCTGTTTTTGGACATTGGTGCTCCTTTCTTGGACCTTCAGGACTTGGACTGGGACTTACACCATAGCCCCCTGTTCTCAGGCCTTTCAACTTATATCAGTGAACCCCTGGCTTTCAGATTCTCTGACTCCCTGGTATTCAGATTCAGACTGAATTACACCACTGGCTTTCCTGGCTCTTCAGCTCACAGATGGCATAGGATTTTCTGGCCTCCAAAATCTCAGGAACCAATTTCTATAATAAATATTCTAACACATACACACACACATATATATATATATATATCCTATGTGCATATATATATATATCCTATATCCTATGCATATATCTTATATGTGTGTATATATATATGTGCATATATATATATATAACCTATAATTTATGTATATATCCTAGATATATATATATCTATATATATATATATATCTCCTATCAGTTCAGTTCAGTTCAGTCGCTCAGTCATATCTGACTCTGCAACCCCATGGACTGCAGCACACCAGGCTTCCTTGTCCATCATGAACTCCTAGAGCTTGTTCAAACTCATGTCCATCCAGTCAGTGGCATCCAAACATCTCATCCTCTGTCGTCCCCTTCTCCTCCTGCCTTCAATCTTTCCCAGCATCAGGATCTTTTCCAATCAGGCAGTTCTTCACATCAGGTGGCCAAATTATTGGAACTTCAGCTTCAGCATCAGTCCTTCCCATGAATATTCAGGACTGATTTCCTTTAGAATTGACTGGTTTGATCTCCTTGCAGTCCAAGGAACTCCCAAGAGTCTTCTCCAACACCACAGTTCAAAAGATTCAGTTCTTCAGCACTCAGCTTTTGTTATAGTCCAACTATGACATCCACACATGACAAGAAAAAGCATAGCTTTGACTAGACAGACCTTTGTTGGCAAAGTAATGTCTCTGCTTTTTAATATGCTGTCTAGGTTGGTCATAGCTTTTCTTCCAAAGAGAAAGCGTCTTTTAATTTCATGGCTGCAGTCAACATCTGCAGTGATTTTGGAGCCCCCCCAAAAAAGTCTCTCACTCATTGTTTCCCCATCTATTTGCCATGAAGTGATGGGACCAGAGGCCATGATCTTATATATATATATATATGTCTTCTATGTGTGTGTGTGTATGTGTGTGTATATATATCTTCTATGTGTGTGTATGTGTGTGTATATATATATATATATATCCTATGTGCAGAGATATATCACCTATGTGTATGTATATGTATATATATATCACCTGTATATATATCTACTATATACATATATATATATATACACACAGACATATATCTCCTATGTGCATATATACAACTCGTATTAGTTTTGTTTCTCTGGTGAGTCCTGACTAATACAGGCTTAGAGGAAAAGATACTATTAAGTGATCTAATACGTAATGTCATTATTGAACAAAATAAGCATATCAGAGTCCCTGCCCTCAAGGAGATTAGAACCGGGAAGTAGAATATACTCAAATTGATTCACTGCAGGACAGAACAAAATGTCAGCTGAGGCCCTTACAAGTCTATCATCTCTTATCTAAAATTTATTGGGGCCAGATATATTGTAGAATTTATTTTTTTTTAATTTTTATTTTTACTTTATTTCACTTTACAATACTGTATTGGTTTTGCCATACACTGACATGAATCTGAATTCTTCAGATTCTAGAAGGGAAATGTGGTAGACATACAGTCTATCAGGTATCACTTCCATAATAAAACGCATTGTGTTTCTGTAACAAAACACATGAGTCTTCAGAACTGTTGGTGTAAATAAAGGGCACAAAGAGCCTCATGCCAGTTCAGATGTGGTTTTGCCAAAAAATGAAGGCTATGTAGATTTTGCCATGAAGTAAGTTATAAAGTATTTTTTTCTTTTTTAGCTTTCAAAACTTTTGAGATTTTGGAATTGTGGATAAAGAGTTATAAATCTCAGGAGTGTGTAACTGAAACACATATTTCTCATCCATTTCTTACTCAATTTATCCCTTTCATTTCTCCACAGATTTATATAGATAAATGGGTTCTCCTCCTGGCAAAAGCCAACAACAGGCATTAGATTCACCTAAGCAGTGTTCCTGTCACAGGGTTGCTGAGTCTTACCCCAGGGCATTCAGATTCTATTTGTTTGAAGTAGAATCCAGGACTGAGTATCTTTTCCAAAGTCTATAAATGATTTTCTATACACACTTGTTATGAGAGCTGTGATTTCAAATATTTTTGAAGACAATATCTTTGCTCTTTTGTTGTTCAGTCACTAAATTGTGTCCGACTCTTTGCAACCTCATGGACTGCAGCACTTCCCAGCACCCCAGGCTTCCCCATCCTTCACTCTCTCCTGGAGTTTGCTCAAACTCACATCCATTGAGTTGGTGATGCCATCTAACCATCTCATCCTCTGTCACCCCCTTCTCCTCCTGCCCTCAATGTGTGCTAGTATCAGGGTCTTTTCCAATGAGCTGGCTCTTTGCATCAGGTGGCCATAGTATTGGATCATTAGCATCTTCCCTTCTAATCAATATTCAGGTCTGATTTCACTAGGATTGATTGGCTTGAGCTCATTGCTGTTTAAGAGACTCTCAAGAGTCTTCTCCAGGACCACAATTCAAAAGAAACAATTCTTGAGCAATCGGCTTCTTTATGGTTAGTTCTCACATTCACACATGACTATTTCAAAAACCATTGCTTTGACTATATGGACCTTTGAAACCAAAGTGATGTCTATCTGACTTCATTAGGGCTTCCCAGGTGGCACTAGTTGTAAAGAATTTGCCTGCCAATGCAGGAGATATAAGAGAAGCATGTTCGATCCCTGGATCAGAAAGACCTCCTGGAGTATGGAACGGCAACCCACTCCAGTATTCTTGCCTGTAAAATTCCACGGACAGAGGAGCTTTACAGGTTATAGTCCATAAGGTCATGACTGAGCATACTTAATAGCTTAAGAAAATCAACAAAAAAGAATGCTTCACATTAAATTAACCACTCCTCAAATCCAAAATTGAAAATCGAAACTTAAGTATTTTGGATGTTAGATTTCACTCTCCAACATAAACCACAGTAGGATCCTCTATGACCCACCTCCCAGAATATTGGAAATAAAAGCAAAAATAAACAAATGGGACCTAGTTAAAATTAAAAGCTTCTGCAAAACAAAGGAAACTATAAGCAAGGTGAAAAGACAGCCTTCAGAATGGGAGAAAATCATAGCAAATGAAGCAACTGGCAAAGAATTAATCTCAAAAATATACAAGCAACTCCTACAGCTCAATTCCACAAAAATAAACAACCCAATCAAAAAATGGGCTAAAGAACTAAACAGACATTTCTCCAAAGAAGACATACAGATGGCTAACAAACACATGAAAAGATGCTCAACATCACTCATTATCAGAGAAATGCAAATCAAAACCACAATGAGGTACCATTTCACACCAGTCAGAATGGCTGTGATCCAAAAGTCTATAAGCAATAAATGCTGGAGAGGGTGTGGAGAAAAGGGAACCCTCTTACACTGGTGGTGGGAATGCAAACTAGTACAGCCACTATGGAGAACAGTGTGGAGATTCCTTAAAAAACTGGAAATAGACCATATGACCTAGCAATAAGCCATATGACCTAGCAATAGGCCATATGACCTAGCAATCCCACTACTGGGCATATACACCGAGGAAACCAGAATCGAAAGAGACATGTGTACCCCAGTGTTCATCGCAGCACTGTTTATAATAGCCAGGACATGGAAGCAACCTAGATGTCCATCAGCAGATGATTGGATAAGAAAGCTGTGGTACATATACACAATGGAGTATTACTCAGCTATTAAAAAGAATACATTTGAATCAGTTCTAATGAGGTGGATGAAACTGGAGCCTATTATACAGAGTGAAGTAAGCCAGAAAGAAAAACACCAATACAGTATACTAACGCATATATATGGAATTTAGAAAGAAGGTAATGATAACCCTGTATGCGAGACAGCAAAAGAGACACAGATGTATAGAACAGTCTCTTGGACTCTGTGGGAGAGGGAGAGGGTGGGATGATTTGGGAGATATTATCATATAAGAAATGAATCGCCAGTCCAGATTTGATACATGATATAGGGTGCTTGGGGCTGGTGCACTGGGATGGGAGGTGGGAGGGGGGGTTCAGGATGGGGAACACGTGTGCACCCATGGCAGATTCATGTTGATGTATGGCAAAACCAATACAATATTGTAAAGTAAAATAAATAAATAAATAAAAACAACAACAAAAAAGAGAATATCATGAAAGTGGGTTGTCCATTTCATTAAATTCTGTATTTTGAGTGGCCATCTTGTCTGTTATTACTTTCCCTAGCTGGACACTTCTGTAGTTCACACTGTACACAGCTGATGTGGACTAAGCTTGGTCTACAGCTGGTCCTGTTTGTCATCTTTGTTCCTTTAATTGAGCAATTTAATCAGTTCTTGGCATAATTCTATGAAGCTCTGTCAAAAAGTCATGCTAGGTTGCTTTTCATTTTAGAACAGGTAACCCCAGAATTTCACACATTTTCAGTCATCTTATCTAGTATGTCACTTTTTTCTTTCATAAGAAATTATTTAAACTCTGGATAAAAACTATTTTTTTTTAAAGTTACTTCTATATCATCTTATAGTGATACAGAGAAGTTAATTTTTATAGTATTTCTAAGTTCTTTCCTTGTGTTGAAGAATAGCAGCATATTACTGCTTTTCTTTGCCTATTTCTGAAGCTTTTTCCCTTTCCGTTTTACAAAAGAGATGTTTAAGTATTGCAGGTGGCCGAGATTTCGTTTGTTGTTCTGAGGAGTAATAAGATGATATTTTAACTTTTATTTCAGGTATAGCATGTTGTCATATCCGTTTGTATGTTACAAACAACTTAATAAAATTCATGCTCATGATAACATGAGCTTAAGGTAAATACCTTTATGTCCAAGAGTATACTGTTCTATAGAAGAAAATCTAATATTCTTTTAGCATCTCCAGCTTATCAAAACCATTCTCACAAACCTTTACATATTTTTCACAGTGATAGCAAATCTTTTCATACAATACAGAGGAAAACTATTTTCTGTAGCAGCACTTGACTGAAAGGAAGATTCCCAGCAAGTAGCTATTTGAAGTAAGTACTGAGAATATAAAATAAATCCATTGCTAATTATAGCAATGAATCGGACATGAGAATTGCTCACTCATTTATTCTATAAGCGTGAATTAAGAATTATCAATGTGCTAATGCACTATTCTAGATTCTTGGGCTACATCAATGAAACAAACAAAAATTATGGTATTAACATTCTGTTGGTGTTTCATCGCTAGGTCCTGTTTGACTCTTTTGTGACCTCATGGACTGTAGCCCTGAGGTTCCTCTGTCCTTGGAATTTTTCTAGTGAGAAAAACATTTAAACAATAAACGTAAAAAAGTTACATATTATAAAGTGATAAGTGACATGGAAAAAATGAAAACTAAGCATGGTAAGACAGATGGGTGGGCCAGGGGCAAGCAGCAGCCCAAGATGGGGATGATTGCAATTGTACTTGGAGGGGGAAAGGACAGGCTTCATTGAGATGGTGGCATTTGAGCAAAATGGACAGAAGTTGCATGATGCTAAACACAGAGCAGCAGCAGCAAGGAAGCTTGTCAGTAAGGTCTGCTGGTCTCCTTAGTTAGAAATGCAACAAGTAGGGCTGAGTTGCTCTAGAAACCATGATAACATCTATAACTCTCAGTTTCTCTTTACCGAGTTAAGGGGCCCTTTAATGAGTTAAGCATTAAGATGCAGAAAGATGGAAAACCAGTATCAGAAAAACAAGAAGGAAAAATGAATCAGGATTAGCAGCAAACGGTCAGCAGAAAAGCAAAGTCAAAGTTGTTTATTAGATGCTCAAATGGAAGATAACTAAAGTTACTGAAAGAGAAAACAGAACCACAGGCCTAAAAGTGGAGCCCAAATCAGGAAGAAATAAAATCAGATACGGAGATGTAAGTAGCTCACATTGTCCCAGTAATTTAATGTGATCTCCAAGGCCTGAGTCTAAGCCTTCCTGACTCATGAGGTGTCTCATAACTATTTTACTGTACAATATACCCTTCAAATTTGTCCTGAAAGAGGTACTATGTACAAGTTCTTTCCCCAAACACTAGGTTAGATTATTTTTACTTCATTTCTTAAGCAATTCTCAGATCCACCTAAAAAAAGGATTTAATGTTATTAGCTGCCTCTTGAAATAGAAAGTTAGCATATTGATTCTTCCTTAGATCTCATGGACAGACAGATCAATGCTAAGTAAATCATTGGTTAGAGCTCCATAATGAGTCAGTGAGGATTTCACAAAGCGTCTCTCGGTTCAATACATTCATATTTACACCCTTACATGAAGCAGCCTTCTCAAAAATCATATACTAATGGTCCAGTGTGGTTTCTTAAGGGCAGCAGATAACTGATTTTCAAACCCTGGGACATAGTGTTTTGCCTGAGAAGCTGCCTACTTCTTTGTTTGGTTTAATTCTATTTATGACCCAAGATCCAGCACAAGTACAATATGCCCATTTCCCCCATTAGACATGAGCTCCTCTAGGTTACAGATCACAATGTATTCAACCTGAACCCCCTCACACTTTCCTTGGCACACAGCATTATTTTGAAAAACAGTTCTGGGTCTGTTTCTGCTTTGTAAATAAGTTCATTTGTATCAATTCTTTTCAGATCCCACATATAAGTGTTATCATATGATACTTCTCTTCCTCTGCCTGACTTACATCACACAGTATGACAATTTCTAGGTCCACACATGTTACTGCAAGTGGCATTATTTCTTTCTTTCCAATGGCTGAGTAATATTCCTTTGTATATCTGCACCACATCTTCCGTATTCATTCCTCTGTTGATGGACCTCTAGGTTGTTTCCATATCTTGGCTACTGTAAACAGAGCTGCAATGAACATTAGGGTGCATGTATCCTTTCAGACCATGTTTTTCTCCAGATATATGCCCAGGAGTAAGGTTGCGGTGTCATAAGATAGCTCTGTTTTTAGCTCCATACTGTTTTCCACAGTGGCTATACCAATTTACATTTCCACCACAGTGCAGGAGGGTTCTTTTTTCACCACACCCTCTCCAGCATTCATTGTTTGTGGATTTTTTTTTTTTTGATAGCCATTCTGACTGGTGTAAGGTGATACTTCATTGTAGTTCTGACTTGCATTTCTCTAATAATTAGTGATATTCAACATCATTTCGTGTATTTTTTGGCCAAGAATGATCTTATGGTTACCAGAGGAGAAGGGTGGGAGGAAGGGATAGTTAGGGAGTTCAGGATGGACAGGTACACACTACTATATTTAAAGTGGATAACGAACAAAGACCTACTATATAGTACAGGGAACTCTACTCAGTGTTATGTGGCAGCATGGGTGTGAGTGGGATTTGGAGGAATATGGATAAATGAATATGTAAGCCTGAGCCCCTTTGCTGTTCACCTGAAACTATCACAATATTGTTAACTGGCTATTCAGTTCAGTTAGTTCAGTTTAGTTCAATTGCTCAGTTGTGTCCAACTCTTTGAGATCCCAATGACAGCAGTTCACCAGGCTTCTCTGTCAATCAAAAACTCCTGATGCTTGCTCAAACTCAAGGCCATCGAGTCGGTGATGCCATCCAAATATCTCGTCTTCTGTCGTCCCCTTTTCCTCATGTGTTCAATCTTTCTCAGCATCACAATCTATTCCAATGAGTCAGCTCTACGCATTAGGTGGCCAAAGTACTGGAACTTCAGCTATAGCATCAGTACTTCCAATGAATATTCAGGACTGATTTCCTTTAAGATGGACTGGTTTGATCTTCTTGCAGCCTAAGGGACTCTAAAGAGTTTTCTCCAACACCACAGTTCAAAAGCATCAATTCTTCAGTGCTCATGTTTCTTTATAGTCCAAATCTCATACCTATTCATGACTATTGGAGAAACCATAGCTTTGACTAGATGGACTTTTGTCAGCAAAGCAATGTCTTTGCTTTTTAATATGTTGTCTACGTTGGTCATAGCTTTTCTTCCAAGGAGCAAGCGTCTTTTAATTTCATGGCTGCAAGTCACCATCTACAGTGATTTTGGAGACCAAAAAAATAGTCTCTCACTGTTTCCATTGTTTCCCATCTATTTGCCATGAAGTGATGGGACCAGATGCCATGATCTTCATTTTTGGAATGTTGAGTTTTAAGCCAGCTTTCTCACTCTTCTCTTTCACTTTCAAGAGGCTTTTTAGTTCTTCTTCACTTTCTGCCATAAGGGTGGTGTCATATGCATATCTGAGGTTATTGATATTTCTCCCAGCACTTTTTATTCCAGCTTGTGCTTCATTCAGCCTGGCATTTTGCATGATGTATATAGGTCTGCATATAAGTTAAATAAGCAAGGTGACAATATACAGCCTCATCATACTCATTTCCCAATTTGGAACCAGTCCATTGTTCCATGTCCAGTTCTAACTGTTGCTTCTTGACCTGCATACAGACTTCTTAGGAGGCAGGTAAGGTGGTCTGCTATTCCTATCTCTTTAAGACTTTTCCGCAGTTTGTTGTGATCCACACAGCCAAAGGTTTTGGTGTAGTCAATAAAGCAGAAGTAGATGTTTTTCTAGAACTCTTTTGCTTTTTCAATGATCCAACGGATGTTGCATATTTCAACCCTGATTCATCTGCCTTATCTAAATCCAGCTTGAACATCTGGAAGTTCTTAGGTCATGTATTGTTTAAGCCTGGTTTGGAGAATATTGAGCATTATTCTGCTAGCGTGTGAGATGAGTGCATTTGTGCGATAGTTTGAACGTTCTTTGGCATTGCCTTTCTTTGGGATTGGAATGAAAACTGACCTTTTCAGTCCTGTTGCCACTGCTGACTTCTCCAAATTTGCTGGCATATTGAGTGTAGCACTTTCACAGCAAAGTCTTTTAGGGTTTGAAATAGCTCAGCTGGAATTCCATCACCTCTACTAGCTTTGTTCATAGTGATGTTTCCTAAAGCTCACTTGACTTCACATTCCAGGATATCTGGCTTTAAGTGAGTGATCACACCATTGTGGTTATCTAGGTCATGAAAATCTTTTTGTATAGTTTTTCTGTGTATTCTTGCCACCCCTTCTTAATATCTTCTGCTTCTGATAGGTCCATACCATTTCCGTCCTTTATTGAGCCCATCTTTGCATAAAATATTCCCTTGGTATCTCTGATTTTCTTGAAGCTATCTCTAGTCTTTCCCATTCTATTGTTTTCCTCTATTTCTTTGCACTTATCACTGATGAAGGCTTTCCTATTTCTCCTTGCTATTCTTTGGAACTCTGCATTCAGGGTATATCTTTCCTTTTCTCCTTTGCTTTTCACTTCTCTTTTCACAGCTATTTGTAAGGTCTCCTCAGACAACCAGTTTGCTTTCTGGCATTTCTTTTCTTGGAGATGGTTTTGATCACCGCCTCCTGTGTAATGTCACGAACCTCCGTTCATAGTTCTTCAGGCACTCTATCAGATCTAATCCCTTGAATCTATTTGTCACTTCCACTGTATCGTAATGAATTTGATTTAGGTCATACCTGAATGGTCTAGTGGTTTTTCCTGCTTTCTTCAATTTAAATATGAATTTGGCTATAAGGAGTTCATGATCTGATCCACATTCAGCTCCTGGTCTTGTTTTTGCTGACTGTATAGAGCTTCTCCATCTTTGGCTGCAAAGAATATAATTAATCTCAAATCCATGTTGACTATCTGGTGAAGTTCATGTGTAGGGTCATCACTTGTGTTGTTGGAAGATGGTGTTTGCTATGACCAGTCCATTCTCTTGGCAAATCTCTGCTAGCCTTTGCCCTGCTTCATTTTGTACTCCAAGGCCAGATTTGCTTGTTACTCCAGGTATCTCTTGACTTCCTACTTTTGCATTCAAGTCTCCTATGATGAAAAGAACATCTTTTTTTTTTTTTTTTGGTATTAGTTCTAGAAGGTCCTATAGGTCATCACAGAACTGTTCAGCTTCAGCTTCTTTTGCATTACTGGTTGGGGCATAGACTTCAATTACTGTGATATTGAATGGTTTGCCTTGGAAATGAACAGAGATCATTCTGTCATTTTTGAGACTGCACCCAAATACTGCATTTGGACTCTTTCGTTGACTATGAGGGCTACTCCATTTCTTCTAAGGGATTATTTCCCACAGTAGCAGATACAAAAGTCATCTGAATTAAAATTGCCCATTCCAGTCCACTTTAGTTCATTGATTCCTAAAATGTCAATGTTCACTCTTGCCATCTCCTATTTGACCTCTTGAAAGTTACCTTGATTCATGGACTGAAAAGTCCAGGTTCCTATGCATTATTGTTCTTTACAGCATCATACTTTACTTCTATCACCAATCACATCTACAATTGGGTATTTTTTTCACTTTGGATCGATTTTGTCATTCTTTCTAGAGTAATTTCTCCACTCTTCTCCAGTAGCATATTGGGTAACTACTGACCTGGGGAGGTCATCTTTCAGTGTCATATATTTTTGCCTTTTCAAACTTTTCATGGGGTTCTTAAGACAAGGGTACTGAAGTGGTTTATCATTCCCTTCTCCAGTGGCTATAAACTAATATAAAGTATAAAGTTTAAAAAAATTACTGAGGACCAAACATTATAAATATATGGCCCTTGACTTTTATGGATTTTCAAATATTTGATAAATGATTAAATGAAAATATAAATATTAGGCTAACAACATTAGCTCTAAAGGGCATAATATGAGAAATTATATATAGTCAAAATTCCTCTTTTAGCATATAACACAAAATAATGTATTTTTGAAAAATAGAAAAAAATGAGAATTTTGCTTTAACAAACATATAGATTAAAGGAACCAGAGAAAATATAAAAATCATAATGACCTTTATATGTTTTCCTATTTACTTCTGTCCATTTAGATTAGCTTTATACGGAGAATATAAACATGCAAATATAAAAATCTGGATACAATTAAAAAGCACATATACATTAAAGAGTTTTAAGAAGCCTCCCCAGTGAGAGTCCATCTGTGCAAGAAACTAATAGGTACTGGAAAGCTTTACTGCCTTCAAAATTAAATGAGGATGCTTAAATATAAAATTACTGCTGGTTTAATATAAGGTTACTTTCTATATACTCCCAGGTTCTCTCACTTCAAATCACTCCTGAAGCGAATGTCAGGCATGCTTAAAGAAATGGTAATTCCTTCATTCCACCAGAGAACCACTACTGATTCTTACTCACATGAACTGAAATTTAACGTGTTTCTGAAGCACTACAGAGTAGTAATGACTTGGGAGACTGAAGATTAAATTACTTTTGCTTTTCTAGTGTAATTATTATTTATTTATATCTTTTACAAATTCATAACTTTCTTCCTTTTGGTTTTCTACCACAGAGTTTTTATAAAATGAAGGATGCTAAGGTAATCCTTCTATTAGGGACAGTAAAATTAGTCTTCCTAGATATACAAGGTGGCTACTCAAAATTATGTTAAACTGAATAGTTTTGAAAATTACTAGATTTTTTAAACATATATTTCTTATAAAAATAGGTTATTATGATAGTGAATCATTCTCATTTCACCTATCCTATAACATAGAATTATTAAGTGTTAAGTGTGACACAACATATGGGGAGGTTTGAAGGTAAGCAATTTACACATGCATGTCTCTCTCTGTATCTTTTCATGTACATTTAACAGCTCAGAGAGAATTTGCTAAGTTGGCTATCAATTAAAGAAACAAGTTGTAAAGTGAAGAACACTGCTCTCATTTAACTTTTCTTTGTTTGCCGACCCTACATCTCTGAAGGAGAAAATGTTCTGATTACTCTCATTGAGGCATAAGGTTCAGTGGGAAGGCAAGTCAACAATGGTTGCTTGACTCAGCTGTCAGTATTGGTGTTGTAAGGACTAGGACTTCCCATGATAATTATAAAAGCAGACATCAAAATCCTAACCATACCTCCTTATCACAACTCCCAAAGGCCCTTTTCACAAAGTGGAGGTCTTGGCAGAGATTCTAGGCAAATCATCTGCCGATCATTCTTATTTTCCCTGCATAAATGCCCTTTGGAGTTCTTATTGGATACATATCATTATCTGGCTTATATTGCTGCAGAACCTTCTGGTGACCTGTTTTTAAATTTCTGCTGTCTGGCAGAATGGTTGATAGGTGGCAAGTGAGAAAAGACACTAATAATAACACTGTAAGAACACAGAAGCTTATCTGTATATATTAGGGTAGGTCTGAGAATGAACAAGAGATCCTATAAACTGATTAATCTCAACATCAATCAGATTCTTTTCTCCTGTGCACCATGTTACACAGAAGTGGGCAATAAATAAATGACCCCAAAGCCATGATATCACAGAGCAGAAACCCTCTACCTGTTTCAGGAAACAGACTGCAATGCTATGGTACAGGCAACAACAACCATGTGGACATGCATCTAACAAGAGGGAATGCTTGGATGAACAACTGCATATTTATCCTTACCAAATAATGTAACATCGTCATTAATAATAATTCTCTCATACGAATGAGAAAAATATTATAACTACACCAGAATTTCAACTGTTAACTCTCTCTACCTGAGGATTATTGGCAATGATTTGTTTTTCATTTGTATATTTCTAAATATACTAAACCATACACTCCTACATATGAAAAAACATACAACACAATAATTGATTACAAATGGCTATAATGATGTCCACGGGAGTCTTTTAATACCCTAAATATGAAAAAAGTAAGCGTATATAATAAGATAGGGTAGGCAACTAATGGGCTTCCCTGGTGGCTCAGATGGTAAAGCGTCTGCCTGCAGTGTGGGAGACCCGGGTTCGATCCCTGGGTTGGGAAGATCCTCTGGAGAAGGAAATGGCAACCCACTCCAGCACTCTTGCCTGAAAAATTCTTTGGACTGAGGAGCCTGGTGGGCTACAGTTCCTGGGGTTGCAAAGAGTTGGACACGACTGAGCGACTTCACCTTCACCTTCAGGCAACTAATAGATCTAGAAAGTTATTTCAACTTAAAGATTTGGAGGAAGAGAATTTTTTTGTTTAATTAGACATCAAAAGAAATTCTTTCTATGTGTAAGACTGAGGTGTCACTGGCCAACTCATCAAGCCTTTGCCAATCACTGCAACCAAGCTATGAGATACCTTCAAACAGCTGCATTTCTAGGCATGTCAGGGTGTGTGTGCTTGAATTATCTATCAGGCTCTTTTCTGGGTTTGTAATAATGTTATCACTCCTCAAAACCTTTTAGTACATAGAGAGGACATGGTGAAATGTCAGGTAATTCTTTCTGTCATTGTTGCTGACAGATCTCACTAGACAAGATAGAGAGACGTGAGATGCCTGTGGTGTGATGAGGGAATATTGATGATAATAAGGTGATGATAATAAGGAGGCAGTGATGGGAACCTGTTCACCAAAAATGTGTGCTCGTGCATATTACCCAGGGCTAAGTTAATACCAGGAAGTGGTCACTCACCTGGAGGCCACATTTCCTGAGCCCTTCCTGCAGCTGGGTGAGGTATCTGATTAGTTCTCAATGGAATGTGAGTTGAAGTGATTTATTTCACTTCTAGGTGATAGTCGTTATGAGTGGGTATGCTTTCTCCACCTCCTTTTTATATTCTACCTAGATAAAGAAGACAATGAGATTTTTAAGGAATGGCATCTTTTCCTAAATGGAAAGAGTCCAAGTCCCTAAATCACAACATTGAAGAAAGTGACCTGCCAACCAACATGACCCACATTGACTGCTATATGGCACTCTCGGAGTTACTTATTGCTGCACATGTTCCCCTAAATAACACAATGATGAAGCTATTCAGTCTTAACTGACTACTTACTATGTGCCAGGCATTTTGCCAAGCAATTTACATACTCTGTTCCATTTAAAGTGTTTCTCAGATTTTGAGATGTAGCTATGTCATCTTCTTTTTTTTTTTTTTGTCATCTTCTTTTAAGGGTAAAAAAAATAAGATAGAAGAACTGCATAATTTATCAAGGATAATTAAAATATTATATCTTTTATATGGGAGGTTTGAGAATCTTATTTAGGATTTCTCACTTTTCTACACATGCTCATAACAATGTGTATTTACAGGCTTGAAATTGGTTGAATGACCTTATCCAAAAAGATTGATTAATGAAATGACACCCACCTAGAGGGAATGCTTAAGTTTAATATACCAGTCAAGGAATTGGATGACATACAGTTCTATGATTCAAACCAGTGGGTGACAGGGCACTGGCAGAATAAATAGACTAGATTAGAAAAAATGATCAAAGCATGTATTTTTAAAAATGCAGACATGTCCTGGATTTTACAAGTTAAAATAAGGTTAAATATAATTTTTATCTTCATAGGCAATAAACAAATTAGAATGGGAGAGGAGGCATGGCTTAACAGTAGCCTATGTAACAAAGTATAGTTTTCAGTACATTCAATATGAATGAATAAATTGATGTGATTATTAAAAACAAATGTAATCTTGGCCTAAATTACTAGTGTACCTAAAACATGAAAGCTGATAGTATAGTCATTTTCTGGGTTGGCTGGGCCATAGCTGGAGTAATGATTTATAGTGCAAAATCCACATTTCAAGACAACTATTGACAAAATATTGACTGTGGTATCAAGCCATCTTGAAGTCAAGTCAACTCAGAAATGACTTGAGCTATAGCTCTTTGCCCTGAGAAGAATATATTTAGGTGAATTATGTCATGTACCTTTAAATATATAATAGGAAGTTTTGGTATGTCCACAACAGTTGGAGCAATAATCCAAAAATATAAGCTTAAGAGAAGTGATTTCAGGTCACTGAAAGGAGAAGTTTTCAAATAGTCAGACTTATCAAGACATAGAAAGGGTTTCCTCACGAGGTAATGAGTACTCCATCACTGGAGGCATCCAAGCCTATCCTAGACAATTCATTGGCAAAGTTGTAGTCAACAATCCAGTGATAATCAAAATCAATAACATTATCATGACATTCTCTTTCAAAACTGAGAAACCACAACTAAATGGATAAGTGTAAATTTTAATCAACTCATAGCTCAATCAGTCTTCACTTTATAGGGTATAAATTTTGAATTATTAATAACTTTCCTGAGGCACGGTGAATGAGGGGATGCAAAGATCTAAGAAAAAGAAGTGAGGGTTTCTGACTGAGTATACCCATCTTGCAATCATTAATTAAATTTTCAACAATCCATTTCACGTTACCTGCAGAATCACAGCCACAGGCAAATGTAGAACACAAATAAGTTATAAGTATATAAACATTTCTGTTACACTCAAGGTTTGTGATTATACATGTGGAAAAGGTAGATTGCTTTAAGATTTAGGTGATGGGACTGCCAAGTGATTATTCATGTAGTATTAAGCCTTAAATGATCTATAACAGTAAATCTTTGGTGTAAAGAAGAAAAGGAAGACAGATGTTCAATATTTGCCCAGTATATTTTTGTTCATCCAGCAAAGTTTGCAGATTTAGATAACTGACCATTTTGCCCACAAAGAGTTGGGTATCTTTGTGTTCTAAAGCATTGTCTCCTTCCTAAAATGGTCTGCACTGCATTATAAACAATGCTTCTACAAGAAACCAGTGAGGAATGGGCTTTTCTTACTGGAAATGCTACTTGCATCTCTTTAATGGTTTATAACTCAATCTTTTAAGTCTGAGAAATGCAGCTGGGATAACAAGTGTGTCAACATGAGTTATGTGATGGGTCTTAGGTGTTTTACAAGTCACACTTAATCCCTTTGCTTTCTGAGCTGGCCCTCCATTACACTGTACCAGAGGTCATGGTAGCCATTTTTTCTCTTCTTAACTTGGTCACTCTCTTCCTACATTGTTTTATAAAATTCTTTGAGGGCAGCATTTTAATTATGTTGAGATCATTATATAACATTCTTTCCATCACCAGCTAGAATTTCAGTACTGGAGCAAGGCAGAAAGTGAAATGACTAAGGAGTCAAGTGTAGGTCAGTTCAGTCACTCAGTTATGTCTGACTCTTTGTGACCCTATGGACTGCAGCACACCAGGCTTGCCTGTCTATCACCAACTCCTGGAGCATCCTCAAACTCATGTCCATTGAGTTGGTGATACCATCCAACCATCTCATCCTCTGTCATGCCCTTCTCCTCCTGTCTTCAATCTTTCTCAGCATCAAGGTATTTTCCAATCAGTCAGTTTTCGCATCAGGTAGCCAAAGTATTGGTTTCAGTTTCAGCACTGGTGCTCCCAATGAAGTCAGGACTGATTTCCTTTAGAATGGACTGGTTTGATCTTGCAGTCCAAGGGACTCTCAAGAGTTTTTTCCAACACCACAGATCAAAGGCATCAATTCTTCAGCTCTTCAGTTCAGTTCATTTCAGTCGCTCAGTCGTGTCCAACTCTTTGCCACCCCATGAACTGCAGCACTCCAGGCCTCCCTGTCCATCACCAACTCCTGGAGTTCACTCAAACTCACGTCCATTGAGTCAGTGATGCCATCCAGCCATCTCGTCCTCTGTCGTCCCCTTCTCCTCCTGCCCCCAATCCCTCCCAGCATCAGAGTCTTTTCCAATGAGTCAACTCTTCTCATGAGGTGGCCAAAGTACTGGAGTTTCAGCTTTAGCATCATTCCTTCCAAAGAACACCCAGGACCAATCTCCTTTAGAATGGACTGGTTGGATCTCCTTTCAGTCCAAGGGACTCTCAAGAGTCTTCTCCAACACCGCAGTTCAAAAGCATCAATTCTTTGGCGCTCAGCCTTCTTCACAGTCCAACTCTGACATCCATACATGACCACTGGAAAAACCACAGCCTTGACTATATGGACCTTCAGCTCTTAGCTTTCTTTATAGTCCAACTCTCATATCCATACACATCCACTGGAAAAACCATAGCTTTGACTAGATGGACTTTTGTTGGCAAAGTCAAGTGAAGACCAATCAATTTTTGTCTTCCAACAGAATTATTTTTAAAGGAAAAAAACACTTCCTTTTAGTTTAGTAAACCAAGGTTAAAATGCTGAAAACAAACTCTGTTCAGTGTCCCTTGGAGTCTAGGTTGTTCACTGAACTCTCTTCCGCATGCCTCCCACCCAACAAACATAAGGCAGAAATTTAGTCATTCTGAACTTGAACTAACATGTTTGAGGCCTACTGGATGATAAACTTTTAAATGGTTAGACAGTATCACTGACTCAATGAACATGAATTAAAGCAAATTCTGGGAGATAGTGGAGGATGGAGAAGCCTGGCATGCTACAGCCCATGGGGTCACAAAGAGTCAGACATGACTTAGCGACTGAGCAACAACAACAGGTGATAGACTACATACAAGATGGTGGGGATCCATAGATTAACAAACCGTAGATCCACTGAAGAGAACACAGTTTAATAGGGATCTCTATGCATGTGATCGCTAGCTAACAAAGACTTCCACACTTAAGCACTAATGAGATACCAATTACACATCTCAGTTTAACAACAATGTATGATTCACTCACTCAGTCATTTCACAGATGAATTTACTGAACACCTACCACGTGCCAAACATTACATTCTAGGTGTTACATGTATAGCAAAGAACAAAAAGACCTTTTTAAAAGTCCATGCTCTGGCAGAGCTTAAATTCTACTACTTTTAAGGGCCTAGATCTGATAGATAGAGTGCCTGATGAACTATGGACGGAGGTTCATGACACTGTACAGGAGACAGGGATCAAGACCATTCCCAGGGAAAAGAAATGCAAAAAAGCAAAATGGCTGCCTGGGGAGGCCTTCCAAATAGCTGTGAAAAGAAGAGAAGTGAAAAGCAAAGGAGAAAAGGAAAGATATACCCATCTGAATGCAGAGTTCCAAAGAATAGCAAGAAGTAAGAAAGCCTTCCTCAGCAAATGCAAAGAAATAGAGGAACACAACAGAATGGGAAAGACTAGAGATCTCTTCAAGAAAATTAGAGATAGCAAGGGAACATTTCATGCAAAGATGGGCTCAATAAAGGAGAGAAATGGTATGGACCTATCAGAAGCAGAAGATGTTAAGAAGAGGTGGCAAGAATACACAGAAGAACTGTACAAAAAGATCTTCATGACCAAGATAATCACGATGGTGTGATCACTTATCTAGAGTCAGACATCCTGGAATGTGAAGTCAGGTAGGCCTTAGAAAGCATCACTACGAACAAAGCTAGTGGAGGTGATGGAATTCCAGTAGAGCTATTTCAAATCCTGAAGGATGATGCTGTGAAAGTGCTGTACTCAATATGCCAGCAAATTTGGACAACACAGCAGTGGCCACAGGACTGGAAAAGGTTGTAAGTGTATCCCCAGAAACTAATATAGCATTAGTTATAAAATATACATTTAATATATCTTTGTTGAAATGATTATATTAAAGTTACTCATATTCTGACCTAAAAAAACTAAACATAAATAAAAATGTAATAGGCAAAATTTCACTGCCATGTTATATATTAAGTCAAAAGAAGTAAACAATTTAGGTTAAAAAACTCAAAGAATAATAAAGTATATTAGAGCAGAGTTTAGAAATATTTTCTGTGAAAGGGATAGTAATCACTTAAGATTTTTGGTGTTTATAACTTCTGTCATAACTTCTCAAATGTACCACAAAAAGTCACACACAATATGGAAACAAATGAGTGTGGCTGCATTCCATTAAAACTTTATTTACAAAAACAAACAGTAGGTTGGATTTTGCAAATGGGCCAGGGTTCTCTGACTCCTTTAGTAAAGTATCTGTACAACAGTATGTTTGGCAATCTTTAAGGAATGGGAGAATTTATTTCAGATGACCATTTTATCTACTGCTGTGGGAAAGAATCACTTAGAAGAAATAGAGCAGCCCTCATAGTCAACAAGAGTCCAAAATGCAGTACTTGGATGCAATCTCAAAAATAACAGAATGATCACTGTTCATTTCCAAGGCAAACCATTCAATATCATAGTAATCCAAGTCTATGCCCCAGTCAGTAATGCTGAAGAAGCTGAAGATGAATAGTTCTATGAAGACAACACCTTCTAGAACTAACACCCAAAAAAGGTGGCCTTTTCATCATAGAGGACTGGAATGAAAAAGTAGGAAGTGAAGAGATACCTGGAGTAACAGGAAAATTTGGCCTTGGAGTGCAAAATGAAGTAGGGCAAAGGCTAATAGAGTTTTGCCGAGAGAACGAACTGGTTGGTCATAGCAAACACTCTCTTCTAACAACACAAGAGAAGACTCTACACATGGAAATTACCAGATGGTCAATAGCAATTTCAGTTTGATTATATTATTTGCAGCTGAAGATGGAGAAGCTCTACACAGTAAGCAAACACAAGACCAGGAGCTGAATGTGGCTCAGATCATGGACTCCTTATTGCCAAATTCAGACTTAAATTGAAAAAAGTAGGGAAAACCACTAGACCATTCAGGTATGATCTAAATCAAATCCCTTACTATTATACAGGGGAACTGACAAATAGATTCAAGGGATTAGATCTGATAGAGTGCCTGAAGAACTATGAATGGAGGTTTGTGAGAAATAGAGGAAAGCATTAGAATGGGAAAGACTAGAGATAGCTTCAAGAAAACTAGAGATACCAAGGGAATATTTCATGCAAAGATGGGTACAATAAAGGACAGAAATGGTATGGACCTAATAGAAGCAGAAGATATTAAGAAGAGGTGGCAAGAATACACAGAAGAATTGTACAAAAAAGATCTTCACGACCAAGATAATCATGACGGTGTGATCACTCACACAGAGCCAGATCCTGGAATGTGAAGTCAAGTGGGCCTTAGGAAGCATCACTGTGAAAAAACTAGTAGAGGTGATGGAATTCCAGTTGAACTGTTTTAAACCCTAAAAGATGATGTTGTGAAAGTGCTGCACTCAATATGCCAGCAAATTTGGAAAACTCAGCACTGGCCACAGGACTTTAAAGGTCCATTTTCATTCCAATCCCAAAGAAAGTCCAATGCTAAAGAATGCTCAAACTACCACACAACTACACTCATCTCACATACTAGCAAAGTAATGCTCAAAATTCTTCAAGCCAAGCTTCAACAATACATCAACCATGAATTTCCAGATGTTCAAACTGGATTTAGAAAAGGCAGAGGAATCAGAGATCAAATTGCCAACATCTGCTGGATCATCAAGAGAGTTCCAGAAAAACATCTACTTCTGCTTTACTGACTATGCCAAAGCCTTTGACTGTGTGCATCACCATAAATTGTGGAAAATTCTTCAAGAGATATGAATACCAGACCACCTTGCTTGCCTCTTGAAAAACCTGTATGCAGGTCAAGAAGCAACAATTAGAATTGGACCTGGAACAATGGACTGGTTCCAAATTTGGAAAGGCTGTATATTGTCACTCTCTTATTTTACTTATATGCAGAGTACATCATGAGAAATGCTGGACTGGATGAAATACAAGCTGGAATCAAGATTGCTGGGAGAAATAGCAATAACCTCAGAAACACAGATGACACCACCCTTATGGCAGAAAGTGAAGAACTAAAGGGCGTCTTGATGTAAGTGAAAGAGAAGAGTGATAAATTTAGCTTAAAACTCAACATTCAAAAAATGAAGATCATGGCATCTGACCCCATCCCTTCATGGCAAATAGATGGGGAAAAAATGGAACAGTGACAGTGCAGATGCTGATGACTGCAGTCATGAAATTAAAAGATGCTTGCTCCTTGGAAGAAAAGCTATGACAAACCTAGACAGCACATTAAAAAGCAGAGACATTACTTTGCCAACAAAGGTCCATCTAGTCAAATCTACGGTTTTTCCTGTAGTCACGTATGGATGTGAGAGTTGGACTATAAAGAAAGCTGGGCACTGAATAATTGATGCTTTTGAACTGTGGTATTGGAGAAGACTCTTGAGAGTCCCTTGGACTGCAAGGAGATCCAACCAGTCAATCCTAAAGGAAATCAGTCCTGAATATTCATTGATAAAGCTGATGCTGAAGCTGAAACTCCAATGCTTTGGTCACCTGATGGGAAGAACTGACTCACTGGAAAAGACCTGATGCTGGGAAAGATTGAAGGCAGGAGGAGAAGAGGATGACAAAGGATAAGATGGTTGGATGGTGTCGCTGACTCAATGAACATGAGTTTGAGCAAGCTCCGGGAGTTGGTGATGGACAGGGAAGCCTGGTGTGCTGAAGTCCACGGGGTCACAAATACTGAGCCAATGAATCAACTGATTGAAAAATATTTACAATGCATGTTCAATAACATGCTATGATCATAATTTTAAGAAAAGTGAGACTCTGCAAATTGTACACAGAGATTTATTCAATATGGTTAAAAATATAGGCATGGAAAAAAGCCTGAAAATAAACAAATTGAATGGTAAAAGCAGTTACCAGCAAGTCATAAAGGTATGGGAAAATGTTTTCCCTTCAAACTTTTCTAAATTTTCTTAAACACTAACCACTTATTTTACGTTTATAAATAGATATGGAATGCATCATTTTACTAATTAGGAAAAAGAAACATTAAAGATCTTTAAATGTAAAAAAAATTCACCCATAGAAAACTAGAAGAAAATACAGGGAGCTTATTTAATCTGACCTCTTGATAAAGGAGGATTTTCTACGCTCTTGTCTATGCATTTTGAAAATAAATTGCAAAGAAAAGCACTGAAACATATAACAAAAGACAAACAAAACATTTTATAAAAAAATTATTTAAAGTACCAAAAACAAATTGGCATGTTTTGTGCAGCAAATACAACAGATGAAACATTAATATAATTTCCATATTAAGTAATTATAGATAATAACAGGAAAAATTCTTGTCTTCTAAGTGGTCAAAGAATAAGTGTCAAAACAGACAATTTATGAAGTTACATATATCTCACAAATGTATGGAAAAATGCACATTGTTACTCAAAAGAAGGTCATTAAACTTAACATCAGGGTAAATGGTTCCCAACTATAAAATTTCATTGCAAAAGTACTTTGAATTGGTATCCTGAACAAAATACATGAAGTTATTACATTAACAATATAAGATCAAAAGATATTTTGAAATTGCAAAAATTTGCCATATACGTGGGTATGCAAAAGTGAAAAGGAAATACTGGCAGTATTATGTGTTGAATTCAGTTCACTTCAGTTCAGCTGCTCAGTCATGTTCAACTCTTTGCCACCCCATGAACAGCAGCACGCCAGGCCTCCCTGTCCATCACAAACCCCCAGAGTTCACCCAAACCCACGTCCATCGAGTCAGTGATGCCATCCAGTCATCTCATCCTCTGTCGGCCCCTTCTTTTCCTGCCCCCAATCCATCCCAGCATCAGAGTCTTTTCCAATGAGTCAACTCTTCGCATCAGGTGGCCAAAGTACTGGAGTTTCAGCTTTAGCATCATTCCTTCCAAAGAACACCCAGGACTGATCTCCTTTAGAATGGACTGGTTGGATCTCCTGGCAGTCCAAGGGACTCTCAAGAGTCTTCTCCAACACCACAGTTCAAAAGCATCAATTCTTCGGTGCTCAGCTTTCTTAACAGTCCAACTCTCACATCCATACATGACTACTGGAAAAACCATAGCCTTGACTAGACGGACCTTTGCTGGCAAAGTAATATCTCTGCTTTTCAATATGCTATTTAGGTTGGTCATAACTTTTCTTCCAAGGAGTAAGCGTCTTTTAATTTCATGGCTGCAATCACCATCTGCAGTGATTTTGGAGCCCAAAAAAATAAAGTCTGACACTGTTTCCCCATCTATTTCCCACGAAGTGATGGGACCAGATGCCAAGACCTTAGTTTTCTGAATGTTGAGCTTTAAGCCAACTTTTTCACTCTCCTCTTTCACTTTCATCAAGAAGCTTTTTAGTTCCTCTTCACTTTCTGCCATAAGGGTGGTGTCATCTGCATATCTGAGGTTATTGATCCAGCAGCCTTGAATCCAGCTTGTGCTTCTTCCAGCTCAGCATTTCTCATGACATACTCCGCATATAAGTTAAATAAGCAGGGTGACAATATACAGCCTTGACGTACTCCTTTTCCTATTTGGAACCATGTCCAGTTCTAACTGTTCCTTCCTGACCTGCATATAGGTTTCTCAAGAGGCAGGTCAGGTGGTCTGGTATTCCCATCTCTCAGAATTTTCCACAGATTATTGTGATGTGTTGAATTATGTCACCCTAAAAAAGAGTTGGACTGTGAAGAAAGCTGAGCTTTTGAATTATGGTGCTGGAGAAGACTCTTGAGAGTCTGTTGGACTGAAAGGAGATCCAACCAATCCATCCTAAAGGAGATCAATCCTGGGTGTTCATTGGAAGGACTGATGCTAAAGCTGAAACTCCAATACTTTGGCCACCTCATGCGAAGAGTTGACTCATTGGAAAAGACTGATGCCAGGAGGGATTGGAGGGAGGAGAAGGGGCCGACAGAGGATGAGATGGCTGCATGTCATCACCGACTCGATTGACATGAGTTTAGGTGAACTCTGGGAGTTGGTGATGGACAGGGAGGCCTGGCGTGCTGCAATTCATGGGGTCGCAAACAGTCGGACACAACTGAGCAACTGAACTGAACTGAACTAGAAGATATATTGAAATTGTTCCCGTAGTACCTTATTTAGAATGTCACCTTACTTGAAAATAGGGTCTTCACAGATGTAGTTAGTTAAGATGTTCCACTGCAATAGGGTTGGTTAGCCCTTAACCCATTATGACTAGCATCCTTATAGGAAGCAGAAAGAGACACAAGGTGATGGAGAAGGCCTACTATATAAAGATATAAAGATACAAGGGGAAAAGTCACTCACGTGAAGGTGGAGGCAGAAATGAGAAACTATTATGCCACAAGCCAAAGAATGCTTAGAGCCCCCAGAAGCTAGGAAAAGGCAAGGTCCTACCCTAGGTTCTTCAAAGGGAACGTGGTGCTGCTAACACCTTGATTTCAGTTTTCCAGCCTCCAAAATTGTGGGAGAATAATTATTTTTAAACCCTAATTCTTTGTTATTGCAGCTCTAGGAAATAAATATAATTAGTAACAGAATTGACAGTGCTGAAACAACCTCTGAAAACTGCCCGTCAATGGTTTTCCACTGCTCCTTATGCAAATGCCATCCTTTCAAACAGTCTTCAAGACTGCCTGATGTGGCCACTGCTTACCACCCAACTTCAGCCCCTGAGCACCTCTGCCTGGCCCACTCTGCTCCAACCACACTGGCCTGCCTTGAGTTCACGGAATCCACCAATGACTTGGCTGCTTCAGGTCTTTGCGCACATTGTTTCCTCTGCTTGGAATACTCTTCCCTCCACTTTCTCTCTGCCTGATTCTTCCTCAAACTTCTGGTCTGAGCTAATAATTTACTATCTCTGACCCCCTGATATTCTCTTTCATGGTGCTCAGCTTTTAAAACAGAGAATATTAGAGTTGGGGAGTCTGCATAGATGTGGTATTCAGAGAAAGCCTCTCAAGAAGGAGACGTGTTAGCCCACTGAAGGAGCAAAACATTTTTATTACATATTAAATACTATTGCTAATAAGCATAACTTGAGTGAAATCTCTTAGTAATCAAGTTGGCTAACTGTATTAAGAGGCTTAAAAAATGTGATCTAAATAAATAAATGGGGGAAGAAGGGATAGTTCTTCCTTTCAAAAGAAGTCCAATCAATGAATGTAAAAAGAAATGAGGGAAGTATAAAATTACCACTAGGCAAATACCACAGTAATAATTGCTTCAGGCAAAATCCACTAATGGATGCTAAAAAGACTGGGCAAAAGTATGAAGAGAAATAGAAATATTTGTGTTGTCTTAAAGTTATATTTGGAGCCATGAAATTAAAAGAAGCTTGTTCCCTGGAAGGAAAGCTATGACAAACCTCAATAGTGGATTAAAAAGCAAAAATATCGCTTTGCTGACAAAGGTCCAGATAGTCAAAGCTATGGTTCCTCCAGTAGTCATGTACGAATGTGAAAGTTCAACCATAAAGAAGGCTGAGTCCTTAAGAATTGTTGCTTTAGAATTGTGGTGCTGGAGAAGACTCTCAAGAGTCCCTTGGATGGCAAAGAAATCAAACCAGTCAGTCCTAAAAGAAATCAACACTGAATATTCATTGGAAGGACTGATGCTGAAGCTAAAGCTCCAGTACTTTGGCCACCTGATGCAAAGAGCAGACTCACTGGAAAAAGACCCCAATGCTGGGAAAGATTGAGGGTAGGCGTTGAAGAGGGTGATAGAGGATGAGATGGTTGGATGGCATCACTGACTCAACAAACATGAGTTTGAGCAAATTCCGAGGGATAGTGAAGGACAGGGAAGCCAGGTGTGTTGCAAAGAGTCAGACATGACTTAGTGACTGAACAACAACAACAAAGTTTTTTTCTTTTTCGTCAATTACAAAGAGAAAATGTGAGATTCTGGATCAAATCTTGGAACACAAAGAGGCAATGGCAGAAAAACTGATTAAATTCAAATAAGATCTGTGTTTAGTTAATAATATTATACTAACGTTAATTTTCTCTTTCATATAAGTGAATTATAGTTATATAAGATATTAATATTAGGGGAAGTAGATTGGAGGATAGAAATGTACTCTCTGTATTATTTTTGAAACTGTTTTGTCAGCTTAAAATTATTTCCAAAAAAAATAGTTTAAAACAAACAAAAAAAATTAACTCACAGAGAAAAGAGTGCATTGATCCATCAGGATATAAATTTTACTGGTTTTCCCCCAGAAGGTAGAAAGAATCTTACTTGGTTCTTTTAGACCTTGTTGGCCTAAAATGAATGTGCATATTTCTATATAAAAATTCAATTAAAAATTCATTTGAAAAAGAAAAATGGAGTTGAAGTCTTATATTTTCTGATTTCAAAAACTACTACAAAACTATGGCAATTAAAATCATATAATAATGGCACACAGACAGACACAGACCAATGGAATAGACTAGAGAGTTCAGAAATAAACTCTCACATATATGGTCAGTGATTTTTTAAAAAGATGCCAAGACCATCAACAGTGAAAGGACAGTCTTTTCAACAGTGTTGATAAAACTAGACATCATATGTAGTAGAGTGAAGTCAGACCCTCTCCTTGGATCTCATACAAAAATTAATTCAAAATAAATAAAAAATCTAAACATATAAGAGCTAAAACATTAAAATTTTAAAGGAAAAAATAGGGTAAAAGCTTCATGACATTGGATTTGACAATGATTTCTTGGTTATGACACTTGAAGCACAGACAACAAAACAAAAAACTGATAAATTGTACTTCATCATAATTAAAAGCTTTTGGTATAAAAGGACAATATCAACAGTGAAAAGGAAACTCATGGAATGGGAGAAAATATTTTCACAACATATATCCAAAATATATCAAGAACTTCTACAACTTAGGAAAGTGAATGTGAAAGTCACTCAGTCCCGTCCGACTCTTTGTGACCCCATGGACTCAAGCCCATCAGGCTCCTTTGTCCACGGGGTTCAGGCAAGAATACTGGAGTATTCTTCTCCAGAGGATCTTCCTGATCCACAGATCGATCCCATGACTCCTGCATTGCAAGGCAGATTCTTTACCATCTGAGCCACCAGGGAAGCCCTGGTAACAGAAGACGATCTGATTAAATATGGTTAAAGGGCATAAGCAGACATTTCTCCAAAGAAGATATCAGATGGCCAATAAGCACAGGAAAAAAGTCTCAACATCACTAATCATTAGGGAACTGTAAATTAAAACCACAATGAAATACTTCACATTCAACAGGATAACTATTACTAAAAAAAGTAAAAAACAAAATGAAAACAAACAAACAAAAAACCCAGAAAATAACAGCTGTTGGTGATAATGGAACCCTTCTGCACTGCTGGTGGGAATGCAAAATAATATTCCTGCTTTAGAAAACAGCAAGGCAGTTCTTCAGAAATGAAACACAGAATTATGATATGATACAGATATTCCACTTCTGGAGAAATATCTGAAAGAAGGGATTTGAAGAGGTATTGTACACCAACATTCACAGCCACAGATTAGCCAAAAGGTGGAAAGAACCCATATATCCATCAATGGGTGGACAGACATACAAAAGATAGTACATACATGCAGTGACATATTATTCAGCCTTAAAAAGGAAAGAAACTCCAGTGGATGCTTACAACATGTATGAATCTTGAGGACATTGTGCTAGGTAAAATAAACTAGTCACAAAAGACAAATATTATATGATCCTACTTATAAGAGGAACCTAGAATAGTCAAATTCATAGAGACAGCAGTAGAACAGTTTTTGCCAGGGCCTGGGTGAGAGAAAGAACAGAAGTTATTATTTAATGGATATAGAGTTTCAGTTTGGAAAAATGAAAAAGTGGTGGAGATTAATGGGTAGTGATGGTTCCACAAAAATGTGAGTTAATGCCACTGAAGTGTATAACTAAAAAATGTTAACTTTTAATATTTTAGCACATATGCTTCAACATTCTCCATCATGGAAGAGTTTCCATTGAAGGCATGCTGCTGCTGCTGCTGCTGCGTCGCTTCAGTTGTGTCCCACTCTGTGCAGTCCCATAGACGGCACCCCAGCAGGCTCCCCCATTCCTGGGATTCTCCAGGCAAGAATACAGGAGTGGGTTGCCATTTCCTTCTCCAATGCATGAAAGTGAAAAGTGAAACTAAAGACGCTCAGTCGTATCTGACTCTTAGCAACCCGATGGACTGCAGCCTACCAGGCTCCTCTGACCATGGAATTTTCTGGGCAAGAGTACTGGAGTGGGTTGCCATTGCCTTCTCCTCCATGAAGGCATATGTATCCCTAATTTATTCTTTTTAATGGTTGCATTATATTATAAAATCTGAACACATCATAATTTAACTCTTTTTCTACTGATATACATGAGTTATTTTCAATTTTTGGCCCTTATACTCAACATAGCAGTGAAATTCTTAGCATATATACTTTTTTGCAATGTGCAAGTATCTTTGTTGGCTAGATTTCTAGGATTGAAATTGCTGAATCAAAAAATAGTGCACTTAATATTTTGATATGTGGCTCAGTTGCTTTCTTAAAAGTTTATAAAAATGGACATTTCCCCTGATAATGTATGAAAATTATCATTTCTACATATCTTTGCCAACACTAGATTTTAGGACTCTTTGCCCCTGCTTTGGCAATCTGATGGTATGGCACTAAAAAAAAAATGGTTCAAATGGTAAATTTTATGTTATATATATATTACCACAATAAAAATGTTAAGTACATATGTAGGGGATTCAAAAGTTCTAATTTGGGGAATCTCAATTAATAAAATAACATGAAAAAACTGAAAAAGCTTCATGTAAAACATGCATCATTATTTAGAATAGCACAACACTAGAAAGAATCTAAACAACAATGAAAGAATCCTTAAACTAGGTTACAACCACACAGAGTTATGCTGCAGTCATTGAAAAGATTTTGATAACACTGAATAAATGCTCATTGTTAGTCTGCTAAGTGATTAACACTGAAATGTAATTATAATAATGTAAAATGGCATAAAAATTTAAAATAAAATATTAACCATGGTTTTCTCAGTAGTAAGAATATGAGTGAATTTTTTCCTCTTTTTTATTTTCCACTCTTTCAGTAACACCCACATATTTCTTGTGCAAATAAAATGTTTTAGGTGGTTAATTGTCACAGAAAACAGGGTGGTCCATTAATGCTGCAGATCCAAGATTTTTTAAATATGGCCTAACAGTATAGGAACTTAGGAAATAAAAGGACAGTTTGGAATTTTCAAGAGGATATTAAACAATTTATCTTTTAGCTCCAACCGTGTAGGGCTCTGAACTACACACCTGTATTATGCATACTGCTGCTGCTGCTGCTGCTAAGTTGCTTCAGTCGTGAACTCTGTGCGACTCCATAGACGGCAGCCCACCAGGCTCCCCTGTCCCTGGGATTCTCCAGGCAAGAACACTGGAGTGGGTTGCCATTTCCTTCTCCAATGCATGAAGGTGAAAAGTGAAAGTGAAGTCGCTCAGTTGTGTCTGACCCTCAGCAACCCCATGGACTGCAGCCTTCTAGGATCCTCCTTCCATGGGATTTTCCAGGCAAGAGTACTAGAGTGGGGTGCCATTGCTTTCTCCAATTATGCATACTATGAACTGTATTATGTAATGCAACATCAGATATGTGTATCTGTATACATCACTTTCTTTACCCCACTGGGAGAGAAACTAGGATTCAACAAGACTATTTAAGTTACTCAGTGTACCACAAACTGGAAGTGGCAGAGTTGAAGCAAGAACCCCAAATTTCTGATTTCAGAGTCTATAATTTTCTACACTGTAATATCAAATCCAATAGGGACAAGAAGAGTATACCCAGACATCAAAAAAGTGTATTAGTCTCTAGGGGGAGGAAAATTTAGTAAGTTTTATAATCCAGCAGAACTACAGTGCATTAAGTATTGTTATGCTGGAGGATTTGACAGCAGAATCATCCATGGAGATATTTCCTATGGTGTACAACAAATTCATGTTTAGTATAACAAAGTACATTTTACTGCACATGAAATGAGATAAAAATCCATTCAAAAAAATCCTCTAGGAACTATCCTATTGTACAGATCCCAAATTTCTGGGAAATACAAGTAGAAGAAAGGTGTAAAAATCTTATAAGAGATGTGGCAATTTTTATAAGAACAGTGTTCCTTCAACAAGCATTTATCAGTCAACTACAGTGGGCTAGATGCAATACTACTATGGAATGAAAAATTATAGCTTTAAGTTTTGACAGACTGAGGGTATATTTTAAGCTATTTCTACGGTTGATAAGAAGCCTTGTAAATTTGGCTGCTGCTGCTGCTGCTGCTGCTGCTGCTAAGTCGCGTCAGTCGTGTCCAACTCTGTGCGACCCCATAGATGGAAACTCACCAGGCTCCTCTGTCCCTGGGATTCTCCAGGCAAGAACACTGGAGTGGGTTGCCATTTCCTTCGCCAATGCATGAAAGTGAAAAGTGAAAGTGAAGTCGTTCAGTCGTGTCCGACTCTTAGCGACCCCATGGACTATAGCCTACGAGGCTCCTCCGTCCATGGGATTTCCCAGGCAAGAGTAGTGGAGTGGGGTGCCAAATTTGGCTAAGAAGGCTAATTTCAAAGACAGACAACTTGGAGAATTCTGTGTAGAAACTGCTCTTAACCATTCAATGAAGAAGATTTTGCAGAATGCTTAAATCTGTGTGAACATAGTCTGACTAGAGGGCTAATAGTTTTTTAACTGCAAGGCTTATAGCAGCATGACCACTTAAGTAGTATAACATGTTTATTTCAGATAATTTGATTTGTCCATCTAGAAACCAATGGGTCTTGTGTAATTCACCCCATACAGACAACTTGCCCAAATGCAAGCATTTTCAATGTTTAGGCTGGTTTTCCCCGGGCGACTATTGTTAGTAAGGAGATTCAAGTTGACTCTGATCCAAAGACAATGTGAAGCTTCACTTCTTCCACAAAATTTACTGATATACCTCCCCTAAATATTCATTTTTATAGATTCTCTTAAAAAAAAAAAGCTCAACTGACCTTCTTAGTGCTACTAACCATGAAGGTGGTTTAATGTAACATCCAGAAATGCTTAAGCAATTCTCAGAATATAGACAGTGTCACTGTATTCATTTCTGCTGCTCTGACTACCCACTCAACCACAGCTAAAATTGCCAGTCTCTTAATTGAGAAATCTCTTTATTAAGGCATTTTCTTAGGTTATTCTTTCCATGTCAAAACTATTATTCTACATTTCCATCCTATTGTTTTTGACCAGGGCTTTTGCCCATTTGCTCAGAATGGCATGATTCCATGGCTTTGGTTTACATTTTGACCCCTTGGTGCTGAGATCTCTCTAGTCTCCCTCATTCCATTGTGGATTCAATGGATGATGGAGGAGATATTATGCCCAAACCCACCCTAGCTCCTGTCTATGCCCCCAGGAGTCTTGGGAGCCAATTCAATTAACTTGGGATTCTTCTCATTTGGGAAGGGAGAAAAACAAGAGGCTGTTCCAATCTAGGGGCTCAGTGCTAAGTGAAAATAAGAAAATGCTTCAGAAACAAATCCAGATGACTTGGTGAATTATGATGAGTGGCTTCAATGATGCTAAATACCATTAGAAGATTAGATATGCTTGTCTTAAAACATAAAAGTAATCACGATTCTACCTAGAATGTTACGTTTTAGAGCTCCCATTTCTGAATATTAGCTAATCAATGTCAATCCAACAAAGTTTAAAATTAATATAGCTTAATGATGCTCATCATTTCCTTCTGGGTGAAGTCATGAAATAGTTTTTCTAATCATCATTCTAGTTAAAAATAAAGAAAGCTTTTCTCTTTTCATGCTCAATGCTATAAATGCTCACAAAATTGATGACTACCAAAAATCTTTATCACTGTACTTTCAAAGGTGTAACACATTTACCTATTGCTTCTAAAGCAAAGCATGCAAAGATAAGAGCTTATTTACAAACTGATTCTATTACCTTCTTGAAATTTCCATGAAAGATCATTTCAGAAATGCAGAGTCCAATAAAGACAGAAATTCTATTCTATTACTAGATAAATGTAGCGCTCTTTCTTAAAAAAAAAAATGGTCTTAGAGCATTTTTTAAGCTCTCCATATCCCTACATGTTATGTCATGGAATCATCTTGTAGACATAGGTATTAAGGATGTTTGAAAATCCTTGGTGAGCAATTCAAAAATGATGCTCATACTGCTGAAGAATTTTAATCATTTCTTAAATGTGCTGGTATCTAGACTTCTGTTTAAATGCAAACCTTAGGAATTTGCTAAATTGCTCTCTTTTCTTCCCAAGAGGAACATGTAAACTTTGTAGCAGCCATCTCTAAAGTTTTCTAGCTTATTTCTTCAACTGGCAAATCCCTTCTGTAAGAATGTAAATGAGCCAGAAAAGAGGACTGAGGCTGGTCAGGAAGTGTCTTTAATCCATGAAATGGCAAAACAGAAATTAACTACATGTATTTATCCAGTGCTGCTGACCAGTCAAAATATACAGATAGCATCAGTGAAGATTTCCCTAGGGTACAAAAATAACTTGCAAAAGGCTATTTGTTTTTAATCTATGATTCAGTACTCAATTTTGAGAAGGGCAAGTCTATAATACCCATGGAGATGACTGCACAACTAGGTGAACATTAGTCTACATTTATGAAACAGAGGCAAGATAACATCAGAGATGTTTTAAATGGAACAGGTCCTCAGGTCTCTGAGTGATCAGTATTTATTCAATTGAGAACTCTCATAACATCATCTGTGCATTCATTCACTCCATCTTAATGCTACAAATAACAACTGGAAGACGAAAGTCTGTTTTCTGGAGCTAAATACAGCATACTCCTTTTCTTATTCTTTAAATTCTCTTTCATGGTTTCAAATAATAGGCAAATTCTGATGACTCCCAAAGAGCTGTTTAGAGCCCAATTTAATTTCTATATTCAACTGCTGACTCACTCCTGTACTTGGATGTCCCATAGACACCTCAAACTAACAGCTGATCTCAATACATTCCTCACCATTTATTTCTCACCTTCTTGAATTATGGATCTTGGTGATATGACCTGGAACAAGTAAGAATCACAACAAACTATGGAAAATTCCTAAAGAGATGGGACTATCAGACCACCCTAACTGCCTCCTAAGAAACCTATGTGTCAGTCAAGAAACAACAGTTTAGAACTGGATACAGAACAACTGACTGGTTCAAAATTGGGAAAGGGTATGACAAGGCTGTATATTGTCACCTGCTTTTTTAACTTCCATGTAGAGTAGTACATCATGCAAAATGCCAGGCTGGATGAATCACAAGCTGAAATCAAGATTTCCAGGAGAAATATCAACAGCTCAGATATGCAGATGACACCATTCTAAGGACAGAAACTGAAAAGGAACTAAAGAGTCTCTTGATGAGAATGAAAGAGGAGAGTGAAAAAAGCTGGCTTAAAAATCAACATTCAAAAAACTAAGATCATGGCATATTGTCCCATCACTTCATGGCTAATAGAAGGGGAAAAAGTGAAAGAAGTGACAGATTTTATTTTCTTGAGCTCCAAAATCACTGTGGATAGTGACTGAGGCCATGAAATTAAAAGATGCTTGCTCCTTGGAAGGAAAGCTATGATAAACTTAGAGAGCATGTTAAAAAGCAGAGACATCACTTTGCCAACAAAGATCCCTATAGTCAAAGCTATGGTTTTTCCAGTAGTCATGTACAGATGTGAGAGTTGGACCACCGAGAAGGCTGAGGCCTGAAGAATTGATGCCTTTGAATTGTGGTGCTAGAGAAGACTCTTGAGAGTTTCCTGGACTGCAAAGAGATCAAACCAGTCAATCCTAAAGGAAATCAACCCTGAATATTCATTGGAAGGACTGGTGCTGAAGCTCCAATACTCTGGCCACCTGATGTGAAGAGCTGACTCATTGGAAAAGACCCTAATGCTAGGAAATTTAATGCAAAGGAGAAGCGGGCAGCAGAGAATGAGATGGTTAGATAGCATCACCAGTTCAATGGAAATGAATTTGAGCAAACTCCAGGAGATAGTGAAGGACAGGAAAGCCTGGCATGATGTAGTCCATGCGGTCACAAAGAGTAGCACATGACTTAGCAAAAGAAAACAAATTTAAAAATTTAATGAATGAATTAATCTATCCTAACCATAGATCAACAGGGAATAGGGAATAAATATAACAGGAGCACAAACTGAAGGATGGAAACTAAATGATACCATAGCAATAACAATAACTAATAGGCAATAAATACTTTCTATGTGCCATATGTGCTAGGCATTTTTCTAAGTGCTTTGTCTGCATTAACCCATTTAGTCTATGCGCTTATTGAATTTTAACTGTGAAGCACTGTACTAGAGTATATCACACACATATGCATTTAGAAATGATAGCATATACAATTCTATTGATTTAATTCACAAAAGGCCTACAAAGTAGACATTACACTCACCTTCCTTTTATGGAAATGAAATTTTTAAGTCAATAAAAATAATAAAGCTAGCATTTATGATGGCCCAAGTTCTACATTAATTGTTTTACAAGGATGTAGGTATCAGTTCATTTTACTAATACAGAAACGGAGGCTCAGATCATGTAACACCTAAGTAATAGGACTGAGATCTGAACCCAGCCCTAGGCAAACTCAACAATATGTTCACTATGAATAAAAAGGCTTAACTTATCTCTATCATTTTTTGTTTATTAAGACAGAGACATTCAGAAACATTTTCATCAAAGCACCATTACAGTCACTAACCTCCAGGAATTTACTTTTATTTGCATTAAATATTAAATGGGAGAAAACTCTATTTTTGGTGTCAAGTAAATGAGATGTTACTCAGTATCCATAATTATCCCATTGCCCAAGGCTCATGAAACTTCTTGGTTGTAATCACTTAATAACTGTGTAACCTTTGGCATACAATGCCTCCATTTCTTCAACTGTAAAATGGGAGTAATAATACATATACATTTTAGCACTGGGTTTAAAGACATCAATAGATTTAAAACCTATTGGGCTTCCCTGGTAGCTCAGCTGGTAAAGAATCCACCTGTAACGCAGGAGATCCCAGTTTGATTCCTGGGTCAGGAAGATCTGCTGGAGAAGGGATACTACCCACTCCAGTATCCATGGGCCTCCCTGTTGGCTCAGCTGGTAAAGAATCCCCCTGCAATGTGGGAGACCTAGTTGATCCTTGGGTTGGGAAGATGCCCTGGAGAAGGAAACAGTTGCCTACTCCAATATTCTGACCTGGAAAATTTCATGGACTGTAGAGTCAATGGAGTTGCAAAGAGTCTGACATAACTGAGTGACTTTCACTTTAAGTTACCTTAATTTACCAACAATGGGGAGATGATCAGGTTGATGAAAGGGGATATGTAATGCTCACTCTCAGACAAGATTCTTTGGGCTTCCCTGGTAGCTCAGCTGGTAAAGAATCCACCTGCAATGCAGGAGACCCCAGTTCCATTGCTCAGTCAGGAAGGTCCACTGGAGGAAGGATAAGCTACCCACACCAATATTCTTGGGCTTCCTCGGTGGCTCAGCTGGTAAAGAATCTGCCTGCAATGCGGGAGACTTGGGTTTGATCCTTGGGTTGGGAAGATTCCCCTGAAGAAGGGAAAGGTTACCCACTCCAGTATTCTGGCCTGGAGACATCCATGAACAGTGTAGTCAGACATGACTGAGAGAGTTTCACTGAAAACATTTAGAAGGGGCTCGGGCACAGGAGCACAATAAGTTTTACATGTGATTGTTGTTACTATGGCAACTACAATAATTTCTTTGGAATCACCAATTAGAATCAGAGTGCTGACAGAAGAGCTTCATAAACAGTACAATAAAATCCAATATTATTCAGTGGTTGTATTCATAGAAAATTATGTACAACTCAAAATTTTAAAATATAAGTAACAGTTTTCATTAAAATAATACTCATTGGTGGATTATTTTGCACTTTAACCAATCATTTCCTTTATAATTTATTTTCCAAAATGAAAAAATTTTAAAGTAAGGGAGAAAACTTGGATTTTTATATATTATCTTTCCTCCAAAATGAATTACGCATACACACACACACAGACACACACACAGACACACACACACACACGTTGTTGTTATTTAGTCACTAAGTTGTGTCCAATTCTTTTTGTGGCCCCACAGATTACAGCCCACCAGGCTCCTCTGTCCATGGGATTCTCCAGGAAAGAATACTGGAGTGGGGTGCCATGACTTCCTCCATGGGATCTTCCCGACCCAGGAACTGAATCTGCGTCTCCTGGATCTTCTGCATTGACAGGTGGACTCTTTACCATCGAGCCACCTGGGAAGCGTGTGTGTGTGTGTGTGTGTGCGTGTGTGTGCGTGTGTGTGCGTGCGTGTGTGTGCGCGCGTGTGTGTGTGTGTGTACATATATATAGTATGTATATTAGCAACAAAAAAACCTGTTTTTTTTCCAAATACAGATACAGAAGTTTGCATGTTTTGCAAATATTTCTTCAAAGCAACATTCCTATATACAGTGACTTCTGTTCTAACAGCACGTAAACATAGATGTGTATCCACAGAGAAATGTTGATTCATCAAGGATCCAAGGTTGCATACATTCGTTACTTAAAGAAACAAAATGATTAGTCAAACAAGGACTGTTTTTGTCAAGGCATTTTTTTTTAATATAGGTGGGTAGTTTTTCTCAAAAGAAAACATAGATCATATACATATTTCTAAATGGTAACTGTAATATTTGCAAATAACAGTTTCCAGTGCTCAAGCTTGGGATTAATTCAAATTTGCCCAGGAATTGCAGATGAAGCCCAATATATTTATCACTCATTTGGAGGCTTCCCTGGAGTCTCAGACAGTAAAGAATCTGCCTCCAAGGCAGGAGAGCCCCTGAAAAAGGGAATGGCTACCCACTCCAGTATTCTTGCCAGGAAAATCCCATGGACAGAGGAGCCTGGTGGGCTACAGTACATGGGATTGCAAAGAGTCAGAAATGACTGAACGACTAATATTTTCCTTTTCACTATATATATATACGTATATATATATATGGAGAAGTATGTGACCAAAATAACTTAGATGCTAAGATAATGACTGATTCGGTGATTTAAAAGAGTTGATGCTGTTTGCAAATGCATGAGCCTTATTCCAGGGAGTAGCTTGGATATTTACACATGCTCAGTCTTTATTTTTATCCTTGGAACACCTTCAGGAAATGTCATGTTGTTTTTCAGGTTAGCGGCAGGGTCCTGCTAATTTACAATCTGCTGCTTCTCTCGCAGTCTTCCATTGGCCAGGGTTTTTGTGCTTTCATCCGCTCTCTGATTTGAAACTAGGAACCTGGGTGGAGATGCCCATTATTCTAAATTGCCTACATTTGTTTCTGTACCTTCTCTGTCATTTCCACATTAGCACTTTGTTTCTCACCAGGCAATCTGGTAGCTTGGATTCTTTCTTCAAGTCACTTTTAGTATCTCAAGAACCAGCCTAATTAAGTTCATTCTTTTGATGACTGCAACAGATTTTCAAGTAATTAATAATAATTTTGTCAGCATTTTTACTTTTAATGGTATGTTTAAGGAAAACAGGAAATACAGTGAAATTTGAGGGTATCAAGTGCTAATTCATAGGCATGCAGAAATTACATGACTCACAGTTTGATACCAAATCTTGTGATTATCTGGGTGTACATTATACTTATGAATTTCAAGGATGAATGGGTAAAGCCTTCATTAAAAATTATGGACCCACTGTTTAGGGAAAAAAAATGCTAACATTGAAAGTGGGGCTAACATTTGGTAAGCTTTCAAAAGCACAGCTCTGCAATTGTTTCAGCCTGATTAATCATTCACACCTTTGCATTCATTTTAGAAAACTAAACCATCTGACTTTGCTTTTGTTTCTCAAAATAATTTAAAAAGAGAGAGAGAAAGGTTTTTAAAAAGTAAATAATGTGATTGGACACTGCAGTATGTTTTTCCTGCAGGAAAAGAGAACAAGACCTCAAGTCTAACAAGCTGGCAAATAATATTTTCTGAAGGGATGGACAGTTGAAGAAGGCAGAGATTTTAAGGCGGTAACATAAGACCGTAATTATATATGAAGAGAAGCTCTTAGCATTTTGAGGCTCTACAGGTACCTGCTTTCCATTAAATATTTTTCCTTCACCCTTGACTTCCAATCACCCCAATCGCGATAGAATTTCGCCACAGATCCTCTCCCCTCACCAGCACAGGCCATCACATAGGCATTGGCCCAGTCGCTCAGGCTGCTGGCATCCATCCTGTACCCTGCAACCCTAGCTCCTCCTCAACTTCTCTGCTTGCACATTAGCCACAATCTGTCAGCCAGCTGTACAGCAGCAAGGAAACCAGAGAGCAGGGCAGTCACAGACAGCTATTGACAATACGGTCAATAATCACTTTTCCTATTGTGTAGAATCTCTGTAATTGACTTTTACAGGCTTTGCTCATTCTTTTAAAAGTGTCCAAATGAAATTTAATTTTTACAATAACATTTTAAAAGTTTATTTTCCATCTATACGCAAACACCCTATACACAACATTTAATACTGAACAATATAGGATTAAATTTCTTAAGATGTCATGGCAACCAAAGATGAAATTTGAATTTGAATAAAAGAAGTTGGCCTCCCTTAAAAATCTTCTCTTAGCTGGAAAGAATGCTGATATAATTTTATGTGGAGTCTTGTCAAGTACATTCAAGAAATGTCAAACCATATTTTTAGCCATGGAGTTTGCTTAATCCCATAAGACTCTTTCTCGCCTTTATGTTGACAAATGAACAGGACTGAAATATCAGGGATCTGGGCTTCTGTCAAGATCCACTTCGCATCAAAAGCTGTTGTTCTTGTGCAGCTGTTTTCTCAAATCTTCCAAATTAAAATCTACACTTACCTTATCTTTTGATTCCCCTGGGTATTCTATTGAATTCGTTTGTTGTTACACCTTAATTGACTCCAAGCTTTACTTTTATAGACAAGTCAATGAACTGTTGTGGAAACATAATGTGGCAGGAAAATCAGATGAGAGGCTCTTGATAATTGTCATTGACTAGGAAAATGTCATCTTTATGCATCTGCTTCTCAAGTTTGCTTCTTGAACGGCATGTTTAGCCTAAACTTCCTCCCTTCATATTTTTTTTACATATAATCCATTTTAGAGACTATAAAATTAGTATTTTCATAAAATCTGCAAACTGGACCCTACTAAAATAAACAGGACTAAAAATATATGGCAAGAAATCTTTTAAAAAATGAGCGAATTTTTGCCTCTAATCTTGATAGAGGAATGCCAGTACTATTGGAATTAAGAGCCCATCAGGAGAGAAAAATTATAAGATAAAGTTTGATGGCAGTTAAAGTTTTAAATTATCTACTTTGCATCAAGATTATACTTTAAGACTCAGCATTCTTCAACCTACTTTTTATCCACTTATTTCAGTAAATATGAATTCTTATTTACCCAAGATAGTCCTATCATCATTTGAAAAGTTTAACTGACAGACAAGTATTTGTTAAAGAATATAAGTCTTTCAGTGGGAGTTTTCATTATTAAACATATTTCATGCAGTTCATATCTTAATTCCTATAAGCAAAGGAGATTCTAGCAAATGATATAACATTAGCATCATGCATATTTATAATTTAGAGTGAGGTACTTAAGGTTGACCTCATTTTTGAAAATACTTATAAAATGGTGAATATACAATCTTGATGTTACTTCAGTTTAGCTTAGTTGTGGGAATGACAGTACAGTAAAAATAAAAAGATGTTAAAATTAGTAAAAAAAAAGTCTTCATTCAGAAAATGCAAATTGTGGACTATATTTTAAGATGTTCTCATTTATGAAACACTATAATTTTTAAATTAAGTAACACTAACAATATGAACAGTCATAATTCCACATGCTTCATTTTTATCTCACAGCAGTTCACAGTCATATTCTCTAAGCAATAATTATTAAAAGTAACCCACCCTCTGAGCAAATGGCAACAATACTTAGTGCAACAGTATTTAGTAACATTTAATGCAAGTAAAGAATCAAATTAAAGCATGTAGAGAACTGGGGGAGTGGGTCATTTGCTGGTGGGAGGGTGGGCTAAAAGGAACTTTATGTAGAAGATACTCTATAAGAATAGGCAAAATGATGACATGACTATCCTTCTCCATCTCATGAACTGGGAGGAGGTGGGGGATGCCTGTCCTCTCTGGAGAGGAAGACTTCTTGAATAATTTGTGCCAAAGCCAAGGCAGAGGCTACTGGTTAGCTTTTTAGCAAAGCTGGTGTATATTCAAGACAGTCTGCTGTGCATATCAGAAGGCAGTCAAAGTTGCTCTGTAAGAAACCCAAATCAAGATCTAGACATAACTGGAGGCGAGGGGAAATGAGCACTCACATCACCTTGTGGCAAGGTGTGTGCCTCTGGGGTGCTGCAACTCAGTGAGAAGACCAGCCCTCTTCTCACCCATTCTGCCTCTTCATTCCCCGCTTCATCTCTGTCTTGGACAGTCTCCCAGCAGCAACACAAGATTCCTTCCTTTGATTCCCTTCAGCCTTACTTAATATCAGATGGTTATGACCCCAAAGAATATGTCAAAATACTCCCACAACAAACTTACTGGAATCACCTAAGAGAAATGGTCCCAAACTTGCCTGCACATTTGAGCTCAAGGAATCCCACACCAGATTACAATCCAGACAATTTAAGTCCCCTCCCTGTTGACTCAGGCATCAGTGGTCTTTGAAGCACTCCAGGAGATTCCAAAGTAAAGACAAATTTGGGAACCACTGCCTGATTGGGGCTACCAGTTAAACAATAAGCTTGGTTCACTGTACATATTTAGAAACTGCCTCAAAGTGCTATGGATATTGACACTCTAGTGAGATTTGCACGGTGCAGTCAGCCAACAAATCCAGTGTGTGTGCTAGGCCAAGAGGCACCCATGCTGGTAATGGTGAGCCTAACCTCAATAACAAGCGTTTCATTAACACTTGAGAAAGTGTTCCTGGGAAAATGTTTCTGCCTACTTGAGCCTTCACTGTTTGGGTGAGATGAGCGCTAAGTGGTACAAGGACTGGGGTTGTTCTCATCAGCTGTGATTAGAGCCTAGGTACTTCCTGAGTCCCCTACATGTCCATCACCAAACAGGGAGAACCAACCCTTAGAGAATGGATCAGTTTAGGAGGTGTGTTGAGACATTCCAAAATGGCACCTGCCCGAAGCTCACTCCTTCATCCCCATCTCTCCGTGTTCATGTCGTGTGTCAGTCAGTCTGCAGCTTCACGAAAGCAAGAAGCAGGTGGCAAGTGGGTAGCATCTGTGTTAAAGTTACAGCCTCCTACTCATTCCTGGTGTTTTTGCACTAAACTGAAATTTTTTGTCTCTTTGTGGAAATACGCTCTCTGGTTCAACACCTCTTCTCTTCCACCCTGCTACTGCATACCCTTTTATCTCATACCAGAAATTTCACACTGTACTAGAGTGGCCTGGCCCTCGGAGCATTTGAAGTTGAAACTCCAGTATTTATTATTTATGCAAGTTTAACACAGAAAGCCACTGTCACTCATTGAAACTTCACCACAAACTGATGACTTAGGATATTCAAAGAAGGTGGGGAAGATCTGAATAGACTAAAAGATGGTGCAGGACAACAATTCCTACACAGCATGAATACCCACCAACTCAGCAAGTCTTTGGAGAAGGAAATGGCAACCCACTCCAGTGTTCTTGCCTGGAGAATCCCAGGGACGGAGGAGCCCAGTGGGCTGCCATCTATGGGGTCGCACAGAGTCGGACACGACTGAAGTGACTTAGCAGCAGCAGCAGCAAGTCTTGCGAAGGGCTGGCTGGGGCAAGGCACTGAGGAGATTCCTTTAATAGGAGGAGGTTAACACTAAATGCAATGATCTTAGAACTCCATTTTACAATATTTAATATATTCTAATGTTTACTTCATCACTCATTTGTTATTACTCTGTAGGTGATTTTGTTGTTCAATTGCTAAGTAAGTTCTGACCCTTTGCAACCCTATGGACTGTAATCCGCAGGTTTCTCTGTCCGTGGCGATTTTCCAGGCAAGAATACTGAAGTGGGTTGTCATTTCTTCTCCAAGGGATCTTTCCAGATCAGGGATGGAATCCACATCTCCTGCATTGGCAGGTGGATTCCTTACCACTGAGCCACCAGGGAAGCTCCTGTAATTGCTTACTATTAATATGTATTTAATAGGTGAGATTAATGAATAAGGGATGAAGTGTCTTAGGTTACTTTGCAGCATCAAAATTGGGGAAAATATTTTTAAATTACACTTAGAGACAACTTAGTTCATGAGTTTTATCATGTAAAAATATTAGTAAAAATAAAAAGATAGTGGGAATGTAGCAAAAATATGGTATCTGTGGAAATGTTTGGGCTAAAATTGTGCTAAAAATAAAATTGTACAATCCTCTGTTTAGTAGAATACATTGTTAGCTTCACAGGGCTTTTGACACTAGAAAACATATTTTCTCAAAAATATTATGATCTATGCACATGTGTGTTAAGTCACTCTAGTTGCGACCATGTCTTTGCAATCCTATGGACTGTGGCCCACCAGACTGTCCATAGGACAGTTTAGAGACTTTCAAGATAAAGAAAGTAAAATATGTGAATAGGTACCAAGAATAATAATTCTGCTTATATTTTAAGTGTTCATATAACCAAAATAAGATTTGTAAAATATATATTTGCTTTATTATACATGAATATGTTATTTTTGTATTTTAGAAATAATTATTTTTTAAATGGTCTTTGAAAAGACATTTTATATCTCTACCAAAACAGTAAATCCAATTTGTTGGTAAAAGAAATATTTCTCTTTTTAAAACATTTTTATTTAAAACAAAATGTTTCAACAATTTAATAATTTTTATTATCCTTAGTCCCCTTTTAATACTCAAAAGCATTATATAAAAAGGTTGTAAAGTATGGGCTCCCCAGGTGGCTCAGAGGGTAAATAATAAACCTGCAATGCAAAAGATACAGGAGATATGGGTTCAGTCCCTGGGTCAGGAAGATCCCCTGGAGGAGGGCATGGCAACCCTCTCCAGTATTCTCACCTGGAGAATTCCGTAAACAGAGGAGCCTGGTGGCCTATAGTCCATGGAGTCGCAAAGAGCCAAACACAACTAAGCGACCGAACATGCAGTCATAGTAAAGTACTAAGTCACTATATAAATATGCATTTAATGAATAAATGAGTTTAGATATCTAGCATATGGTTAGACAGAAAGTTGATTCATTCTGCTAATCTTTATTGAAGCAAAATAAGATGCATTATGGTTTTTTGAATCTGCACTTGGATTTTTAAAAAATCATCCATTGATTTTGTCACCTCTAGTTGAAACTGAAAATGTCAAATAGAAATTAAGATAACTATATGATAAGTCAAGGGAAAAGGTACTCAGATCTTGAAAATTATTAGCTTTCATTTTTCTTCCATAGCTACAGGTTCACAGTATCTTTTTCATGATGTATTTTAAAACCTTTATGAGAGGTTCAATGAAAATGGAAGGCTACTCTCCAGGTTTCCTGTTTCATCTCAACCACTTGACTCATTTAGGTAATACTTCTCAAATATATTCTCGGCAAAGTAGTCAAGAATAATTTGGAATTTTTAAGTTGGTATGAGTGGTGTCCTGACTTTCTTTCTGTGATCCCTGGTATCTAGCATTAAAGGAACAACTGATGTGAACTTACTCTTCTGTTCTATTTAATATCTTCATCAATGTCAAAGGTCACTTATTTTATATTATACTTAACTGATAAGTCCCATTAGTATTGTACACTCAGTTTAGTCCTTTTCTTGTGCAGTAGCATGTTCAGGAAGCTACTCATTGAGCAACTGGTAGTCTAGTGAAGGATACTGGAGTCAACCTTAGGTCTGGGATAAAGAGCAAAAGGAAGTTCTTTATTTCCCAGCCAGATTTCAGATATATAAGAACAGAGAAGAATATATGGCAAACATGGTTTTACTTCATCATTCGTTATCAAAATATTCCCTCTGCTCACTCAACTACTTCAGTCTCTTGAAATATGATGTACGAGCTTTTATAAACAACAGCAATGAGACATAAGTACTAGTACTTCATTGCTATAAATTTCATTTTGATGTTTATAGAACATTTAACTACAAATGCAACATACACTGTGAATATAAAAAATCTTTACTGCTCAAAAAATCCTTGAGGCAAACAACTGCTTAAAGGATAACAATTTTATGTAAACAAAACACTTGGGACTTAAAAAATCAGGAACTGAATTATCTATCTTAAAAATATCACATAAAACTATTTTCTTCCAGCCTCAGAAATAACATGCTTTCAAACACCTATATTTGTTAAAAGGGAACAGGAAAAATGTCTGAGTTTTCTAAATTTTAAAAGGATTAGCTTGTACACTCATGGTGGATTCATGTCAATGTATGGCAAAACCAATACAGTATTGTAAAGTAAAATAAAGTAAAAATTAAAATTAAAAAAAAAATAAAAGGATTAGCTTGGCTAAGATGTGATGTACTATCACTTAGTACTTAAAAAGATACACGCTCCCCTCTCCCAACTAATGACTAAATTAAACAAATTTTATTCACACACTGGCAGAAAAAAGTATCAAACCAACAAAAGCTATATTCCATGTCTTGTTAATGTTTATGATTAAATACCCTCAAGAAAAGTATTTCACTTGACAGGATAGTATAGTAGTTGAAAGCATTGAAAACTAACTGAAATTTTACACACACATACAGAAAATAGTGCTTGACCCACAGGAAAGGCACTAAACTAACAAAAAAAAAAGTAAAAGATAAATAATCCAACTACTTTCAAAATTACTACATAAAGAAGCACATAGTTTCTTTTTTGAGGGTTCTGAGCTAATATTAATAACCAGCATTCATTTCACTATATAATGGACTTTCAGAGGCAAAAATATCAATGTCTCCTAGTTTTTATTTAAACCTCAGGCAAATGATTGATAAATGGTGCTCTAAAAAGTGTGGAATATTGAGTTAGAAAAATCACAACAAATGTGCAGACAAAAAGGACACCTGCCTGTGGAAGTACAAACCAGGTAATAGAAATATAGTATAATGAAAAGATGCTGAAACTAAGCTAGGGATGGAAAAGATGAATGTGAGTATCTCCTGCCTCTAGTGGGAGTGTCTCTCTATAAGAGACATCCATAGTGCCTTTCACATCTTAATGTAGCTCAATCCAATGCACTTTCCTGGTACCCTTCATATGCTTAGAATAATATATTCCACACATTTTTAATAAATAAATATAAAGTACATACATAGTATAACATACTATGGAATTTCTGATAGATATTGAGGTTAGGAGAGTTACAGCAGAGATGGACTTTGTGCCTCTATTCTTAAATATCTATATTCTATACTACAATCTATTTTACTCAGAAATCCTTTTTTTTTAACATTATATTCTGTTAGTACTTTAAAAATCCAAGAACCCTAAAAAGCAAAAGATGCTTGATCACCATTTGTGATGCTATCAGAAAATAGGAGGTTAGACTCTCCAGTCTTATTAATTTTTTAGTAAGAACTTATTATTTTGAAGGAACATGAAACACAATGCTAAAATATTTATAGATACATTAAAATATTTATACATGCAAAGTCAAAATGACCATATTTGGTTCCCTCTAAATTTTCCAAAGAATAAAACGGAAATGTAAAAAATATTTCCTCCCTTAGATTTCTCATTTCAATCAAATAATCAAATGAACTGACAATGTTTTTTGACAGTTATGGGTGCCATTCAGTATAACGTTCTTGGGTTTTCTGTGTTATAGTCAATGGTGTGTCACACCCATGTCCCCTTCACCTACTGGTATACTCCAATCCCCAGGAACACAAAACCTGCCCAGTGGTTCAAGTCAAGGATAGACTACCTGAGACTATGACCACATCTTTGCTCACCTCCTTCCCCATCTGTCCCTTGCTTCTCTCATCTCCTTACAGATTTCCCTGAAGAGCATTTCCTCAATGTGCTTCCAAATCCACTGGCATACACTTTACTGTGGTATCTCACTTAAGAGAGAATCTTCATAGAAAGATAGCATATTACTTATTTAAAGGATTGATCCAGTTTCCTATTTCACTGTATAAAATAATGAAAAGCAATGTAAATTTACCAAGCATGGAGTATAGTATAGTCATGAAATAGCTTCAGTGAACAGGCAGAGAGAGCAAAAGAGAAAAATATCAGAGTAACACTGGGCTCTTGGGTCCAGCTCCAACAGTTGTTCAGTCACTAAGCCATGTCTGACTTTCTGCAACCCCATGGACTGCAGCACACCAGGCTTCACTGCCCTTCACTATCTCTGGGAGTTTGCTCAAATTCATATCCATTGTCTCTGCTATAACTCTCCATTGAGTCAGTTACGCCATTTAACCATCTCGTCCTCTGTCACACCCTTCTTCTCCTGCCCTCAATCTTCCACAGAATCAAGGTCCTTTCCAGTGAGTCAGTTCTTCCCATGAGGTGGCCAAAGTACTGGAGTTTCAGGTTCAGCATCAGTCCTTCCAATGAATATTCAAGGCTGATTTCCCTTAGGGTTGACTGGTTTGATCTCCTTGCTGCCCAAGGGACTCTCAAGAGTCTTCTCCAGCACTACAATTCAAAGCACCAATTCTTTGGTACTCAGCCTTCTTTATGGTTCAACTCTCGAATTTGTACATGTCTACTGGAAAAAACAGAGCTTTGACTATACAGATCTTTGTCAAAAATGTGATGTCTCTACTTTTTAATACACTATCTAGGTCAGGAAGCAACAGTTAGAACTGGACATGGAACAATAGACTGGTTCCAAATAGGAAAAGGAGTACATCAAGGCTGTATATTGTCACCCTGCTTATTTAACTTATATGCAAAGTACATCATGAGAAACACTGGGCTGGAAGAAACACAAGCTGAAATCAAGATTGCTGGGAGAAATATCAATAACCTCAGATATGCAGATGACACCACCCTTATGGCAGAAACTGAAGAGGAACTAAAAAGCCTCTTGATGAAAGTGAAAGAGGAGAGCGAAAAAGTTGGCTTAAAGCTCAACATTCAGAAAACGAAGATCAGGGCATCTGGTCCCATCACTTCATGGGAAATAGATGGGGAAACAGTGGAAACAGTGTCAGACTTTATTTTGGGGGGGCTCCAAAATCACTGCAGATGGTGACTGCAGCCATGAAAATAAAAGAAACTTACTCCTTGGAAGGAAAGTTATGACTAACCTAGATAGCATATTCAAAAGCAGAGACATTACTTTGTCAACAAAGGTCCATCTAGTCAAGGCTATGGTTTTTCCAGTGGTCATGTATGGATGTGAGAGTTGGACTGTGAAGAAAGCTGAGCACTGAAGAACTGATGCTTTTGAACTGTGGTGTTGGAGAAGACTCTTGGGAGTGCCTTGGACTGCAAGGAGATCCAACCAGTTCATTCTAAAGGAGATCAGTCCTGGGTGTTCTTTGGAGGGAATGATGCTAAAGCTGAAACTCCAGTACTTTGGCCACCTCATGTGAAGAGCTGACTCAATGGAAAAGACTCTGATGCTGGGAGGGATTGGGGGCAGGAGGAGAAGGGGACGACAGAGGATGAGATGGCTGGATGGCATCACTGACTCGATGGAAGTGAGTCTGAGTGAACTCCAGGAGTTGGTGATGGACAGGGAGGCCTGGCGTGCTGCAATTCATGGAGTCGCAAAGAGTCGGACACGACTGAGCAACTGAACTGAACTGAACCGAGGTTTGTCATAGCTTTTCTCCCAAGGAGCAAGTGTCTTTTAATTTCATGGCTGCAGTTATCATTCACAGTGATTTTGGAGCCCAAGAAAATAAAATCTGCCACTGTTTACATTTTTCCCCATACATTCGCCATGAAGTGATGGGACTGGATGCCATGATCTTAGTTCTTGGATGCTGAATTTTAAGCCAGCTTTTTTACTCTTTAGCCCTCATCAAGAGGCTCTTTGGTTCCTCTTCACTTTCTATCATTAGAGTGGTATCATTTGCATATCTGAGGTTGTTTATATTTCTCTCCACAATCTTGATTCCAGCTTGTGATTCATCCAGCCCAGCATTTTGCATATAAGTTAAATAACCAAGGTGACAATATACAGCCTTGACATACTCCTTTCCCAATCTTGAACCAGTCTGTTTTTCCATGTCCAGTTCTGCTGCTTCTAAATCTGCATGCAGGTTTCTGATTTTTCCTTCAGTTTTCATATATACTTGTTCAATGAGTTTGCTGACTATGGTCCCTCTATTCAGTGTTTCACAGTTTAAATTCTTTTATTATGATAGTTCAGTAAAGCTATTAATGCTACTTAATTTTACATATTAAATCAATTCAATTATACTCTTTATTCTGTCATTTTGAAATATCAGAGTAAAGAAATAATTAGAAAACTGGCATTGATCATGATATGAATTAATAAACTCAATTTCAAAAAGATAACTAGCTAGATGTAATGTTGGTTATATTCTAGGTTAGTATTCACACACAAACTTAGCATTTGCAGAACAGTCCTTAAAATAATCATGTGTATATAACAGAAAAATTTGAACTAAATAAACTATGACTAATTTGGTGAAATGAAAAAAGTATAAATAATCACATCCTTTCCTTAGTAAGCATGCAATAAACATGGGACAATAGAAAAACTCACCAAGTTTCACGTATGTATTCATAATTACAAAATTTATTTCATATTTTCTATGTTTAAGCTAGAAAGAAGGGATGGTATGGGGAGGGAGGTGGGAGGGGGGTTCAGGATGGAGAACACGTGTACACCCATGGTGGATTCATGTCAATGTATGTCAAAACCAATACAATATTATAAAGTAATTAGCCTCCAATTAAAATAAATAAATTTATATTAAAAAATAATAAGCTAGAAAGAATAGTTTACTCTTGAATGCTGCAAAGGTATTTCTCATCTCTATTCTGTTCTAGATTTGTAAATAAATACTAACCCAAAAGTATAAATTATTTTCAAGTATATACCATTCTTTAATTATTTCTGCCTCTGTCCACTGAAGTTTAACCAATTTTCTGTCTTATATAGTACAGTAAAAACTCTCTGCTTAAGTGGTTGAAGGGATTTATCTCAACCTAGTTTTCTTCCATTGTCCCCAGGAGCAGAACTATGCCCCTGAAAGCAATAATGACCACTCAAGAAACCTCCTGGTGGGATCTGAGAAGCTCAATCTTTATATTGCCAAAGACTGTGTATTGTATAAAAGGTACATCACCATTCAGGAGAATGATACACTTGAACTTATTTACAAAACAGAAAGACTCAAAGACACTGAAAACAAACCTATAGTTACCAAAGGGGCACAGGGTGAGGGATAAACGAAGAGTCTGGGATTAACATACTTCTACTGGGGGCTTCCCAGGTGGTGCTAGTGGAAAAGAACCCATTTGCTAATACAGGAAACCTAAGTGATGCTCGTTCAATCCCTGGGTTGGTAAGATCCGCTGGAGGAGGAAATGGCAACCCACTCCAGGATTCTTGCCTGGAAAATTTCACAGATAGAGGATCCTCATAGGGCTGCTAAAGAGTCAGACACAACTGATCAACTAAGCACATACTCTATAAAAGAGATAGCTAACAAGGACCTACTATATAGCACAATGAGCTACAATCAATATCTTGTAATAACTTATAATGCAAAATAGTCTTAAAAAGAATATATATATGTCATACTGAGTGAAGTGAGTTACAGAAAGACAAATTTGATGATATCGCTTACATGTGGCATCTAAAAATAGATACAAATGAACTTATCTATAAAACAGAGATAGAGCTACAGATGTAGAAAACAAACTAAGGGGGTAAGGGGCAGGGTGGGGGGTGGAAATTAGGAGATTGGGGTTGACATATACAGACTACTATATATAAAACAGATAACGGCCTATATGGAAATAGAATTTTTAAAATGAGTGCTATATGTATAACATGCACTTTGCTGTACACCTATAGCTACCACAATCTTGTAAATCAACTATGCTCTAACAGGAATTTTAAAAACAATTGATTACTTCCATTCAAGGGTGTTTCCTAGCTCATGTCCTCCTGATTATGGACACAGGCTCAGCAGGAGGAAGTGCACAGCCTTATTGTCGGAAGGCGGGAAGGGAGCTGGTATATGAAAGTGCCCCGAACAGTACAGCTCCCATCCCTCCAACCTTGACAATACTTTAGAATGCCCATTTTATAACATGAAGTGACAAAATTGAACAAGAAAAGAAAATAAAGAAGTTACTGCTATGTGTTCTTACAATATATTTATTCCCACAATAAATATTTCTTGAGCACTTTTTTAATGCCTGTATACACAGTATGTGGTTTTATGATGTAGGGTGCTTTATCATGACATTAGTGTTTACTATTGGAACTGTCTTCACTTTATTTTTATCCTTCTTCACCTCTCTACTAGTGGTAAAACCCTATCTGCCAATGTAGGAGACGAAAAAGACTTGGGTTTGATCCCTGGGTCAGGAAGATCCCCTGGAGAAAGAAATAGCAATCCACTCCAGTATTCTTGCCTGGGAAATCCCACAGACAGAGGTGCCTGGAGGGCTATCGTCCACATGGTCACAAAGAGTCGGACATGACTGAAGTGACTTAGCACACACACAAGCACCTCCCCACAGCCACGGACTTCAAACCTAGAATGTGATGTCCCTGTCACTATTGTGAGCCATGTACCACCTACTGCTGTAAAAGAAAGTCACCAGAGCAGGAGGAACCAGGGGCTGAGGAAACGGATGAGGACAGGTATAGGATAGGGATAGATAGACAGCAAGTAATTTTTCTTCTGGTGAGGGACAGAAGCAGGTGTCATCACCATGTCTTCAAAAATCCCCTGTCACTTTATAGCTCAGCAGAGCTGTGACCTCTGTCTTTCAAAGGGAGGGGTGGTCAAGCTGAAGCCATGTGCTGTGGGACTGTCCGACCCTCCTCAACTCCTTGCTTAATGGCACAGAGTGTGGGCAAATATGGGGATACACGGCCATGGTGTCACAGAAGACACCCGTGTGTTTGCTTTTGTGTCTCTGCAACACAGTAAAAGGGCCGGCTCAATGCTGAATTAAATAACTGGTCATTTTATATATTTCTTTTATCCTAATTTTTTAAAATCTATTTTTAAAAAATAGCAACTTTAACCCTGACACATCGCCCTCTGCCCAAGGCATACAACAGAGTCCGGAATAGCCAGGACTGCCAAGGAATTGAACCAAGCAGAACCTGACACTTAGTAGTGTGAGGGCCAAAGATTTTTGCTGGATTGGTTCATATTGGCCTCACCTGTAGATTACATCAGTTCTGCAGTGCCTTTTAAAACCAAGGGAAACTTCTGAATTATTTCCACCGGAGAAAAATTCTCTATTTTTACAATATATGAAAAGGCATACTTTTATCAGAAATGTAAATAATCACTTGCTTTTCCACAAGTCACCTTCATCATTGATATTCATTTCATGATGAGAATTCTTTGGACAAATGAAGGTCAAAGCTTCCCTAGGCTCCTCTCAAGAGGAAAACTATTATTTTTGTAAATGTTATCAATGCACACATATGTAGACATATAAATATTTATATGGAAACATCCTGCCTAGTCAGTGAATAGAAATGGGGACAGAAATGATGTGCTCTGGGAATCCTCTCTGTGTGACTGAACTTTCAAATCAGGAGAAAACTTTTTTTTTCCCCCATCTCTGTCCCTGTGACTAACGGGAAAAGGTCAGTTTTTCAGATAACATAAGCAGACAGGGATTTTGATTCTTCCTCATTTTACAGAAAGGAAGAGATGAGCGACTTCAGAAGGTTTGCTGGCTTAAACCTGTAGCACAGTTTTCTTGACTCTCAATCCAGTCTTAATCTACAGTATAGGAAAAGGTAAAAAGCTATAAGGTTAGCTAGTAGAAATAGAAGAAATTAAAGTACTAAATTTAAGAGAAACTCTGAAGATAATCTGGATGATGGAGAGAAAGACTACAGATTCAACTGTGGAATTATTGGTATTCCCTTAAACCACAAGAGTAGGGCAGAAGACTGCATGGTAAAAATCCAATCAGGAAGGGTTAAAAGGCAAAGTCATACCCTGCATTTGCCTCTCAGTGCTGCCCAGACATTGCACCTGACCTTATGGTTCAAAAGAAAAATAGCTTAATTATAAAAATAACATAACCAGTCAATATGGGCAGAGCTATATACACAGCGTGTGTATGTGTGTGTGCGCTCAGTTGCTCAGTTATGTCTGACTCTTTGTGGCCCCATGGACTGCAGGCTGCCAGATTCCTCTGTCCATGGCATTTTCCAGGCAAAAATACCAGAGCAGGTAGCCAGTTCCTTCTCCAGGGGATCTCCCTAACCCAGAGATCAAACCTACATCTCCTGCATTGCTGGAAGATTCTTTACCTCTGTACCACCTGGGAAACCCCTATATGGCCTAGGAAACACTATTTTGTGGGAAAGTCTGAGGAGAAGTTGGGTGGAATTGGGTCACAAATAAATAACTGTGTCATCATGGAAAAGAAAGCGGTTTCTGTATCAAATGGCTGACTTGAGCCTGCAAACTTCAAAGCAGACCTTATGTTTCGTTAGTCTGTTGCTTCTCCCTGCCTTTGGTAAGGGTCAGTGTACATTTCCGTGAAAAGGAAATGTACCGTGGGCAATAGGTAGAAAATTTCAAGTGCCTGGACCCCAGGTCTGAGATAAGGTGGGATTCTTATGCTCCTGGAGCTTCAGAGGAGGGATAGAAAGTCTCCAAAGCCTAAAGTTTGGATCGATGCCCTTCCTTTGCATTACTTCAAGGGACTGGGACCAGTCAAGAGGATGGGGGTTCAGAAACATGAACAATAACAATAAAGCACTTATATCTCCCTTATACATCAGCATTTTAAGTCTGGTCCCAGGACCACACGTTTAATCTTCACAAAAAACCCAGGAGCAGCAATCGGAACTATTAATCCTTTTTAAGACATGTGCAAACTAAGGCTCAAAGGATTGTACATTATTTGTGGAAGGTCAAACCATAGGTGGCAAGATTAGAGAATCCAAATTTCTGAATTGATCCAGTTCTCTTTTGCATTTTATTAAGTAGCCATCATAAAATGAGTCAAAATCATAATTCGCAATAAATGCAAAAATTTCCAGAAGGCATCAGCTCAGAATTTAAGGAAATTACGAGTTTAAAGTTGATCTTTCCTTTTAAATGGTTTTTCCCAGTGGAAACAGATGAGGCTGCCTGGTCTTAATGTCTAGCTTATTCTCATTCCTATTTCTAGTGATTACAAACAAATAACATTTTCAAATTTCAATTTTAAAGATAATAAAATGGAAAGCATCTGATAACATTCTAAAATTAAATAGAGGAGGGAGGAGTTTCAAAAACAGGCTAGGCAAACTCTTTTATGGTCACTTGCAAAATGATGACAGTAGTAGCTATTAAGAAATAACTGCTTCCTGTACCCTGAAAATACCTGTTTCAGGTAAGAAACAAAGCTATTAACAGAAACGGCAGTAACAGTTGTGACAATCACCCTGCAGTATCAGGAACACGTCTATAGGGCATGTCCCTGCCAAGTTGTGTTTAATTTGGGCATGATCTTTCTTTTGGTAGGTCCTCTCATTTTTAAGTGAATGAATTTGAATAAAGCTAATTAGGATTAACTACACTTATGAAAGGTGTCAGTGAATGCTAAAGTGTTCCATTTTTATAAGCCCAGGTGGCTCAGTGGTAAAGAGTCCACCTGTCAAGCAAGAGATGCAGGTTCGACCCTTGGATCAGGAAGATCTCTGGAGAAGGAAATGGCAACCCATTCCAGTATTCTTACCTGGAGAATTCCATGGACAGAGGAGCCTGGTGGGCTATAGTCCATGGAGTCGCAAAGACAAGACTTAGCAACTAAACAATAACAACAACGCTCTTTGCATTCTGAGACTCTCTTATAAACTTACAGGACCCAGAGCCTTTAAGCTACATAGTGTCCTTAATTAACTCAGTGGTTAAATACAGAAATTACTCTCCTGGCAGATGAGCCCAGCATGAAACATGGTTTGTCTAATTGCTGCAGACACAAAGACTGATAAGGCACGAAAGAGACTAAAACAGATAACTCTCAGAACTCCTTAGTTACCATTCAGTTAGTAGGTTCAATGAGGAAAAGAAATGCAGAAAACCATTTTTAAAGTCCTTAAAGATACTTCATGTGTCTTATCAGACAGCCCAAACAGTATTTCTTACCTTAAAAGTGTACATGTCAAAAACAAGCAAACAATCCTTATAAAATTATTTAAAATTTCCCAGAAGAGTTTTCCATTAATTTGATGAATGTGTATGTCCCACATACATGCGTATATATATATATATATATATATATATATATATACACACACACATACATGTCTATACATATACATATATACACACATAAATGTACTTTATATATAGAAATATATCTCAGGAGACAGTCATCATTAGTATCATAATTGTATTGATGCTTTTTCCTGAGGTAAACAGATATTGCATATAATCTCTAGATTTGTCTTTCTCATGAATTTGTTCCCCTTGCAAGAGAGGTAACTTCTGTCCTAAACCATGAAAAATAGTGTGTACTGAATAAAATCCAATTCACATTGGTTGAGAAAAATAAAACTGTATATTTAACCCTTGGGAGGACAGAGGAATGATGTAACAAAATAAACAGCACTGCTATGTCAAAAAGGAGCTGGGCTGACAGGAAGACCAACAATTAGAGCTCAGCATTTCCAGTGACTTACTGCTTGGAAGTTTAGGGATAACTGGACTTGGATTATCTAACAAGCCTGTTACTGAAATGACTGTTTAAATTTGGTGAAACAAATGAGACTTTTTCATGTTTGAGGGCTTTGCACAAGTGCAATAATGCTAACCATGAAAACAAGATCCTTCTTTTTTCACTTTGGAATGTTATTTGAAATATAACATGAAATAAAATAATTCATGAGGCTATTGATTTAAAAAGAAAAATAGTGTGTATAACATTATGAGCATGTCTTGCATCTGACATTTGAAATGGGTGAAGTTAAAATTTCTTACCATCCAAGCTGTGACAAAGTCCCCCATCCAGGTCCCTACTGCAGCTAATTTCATGAAACTTTCATTTCGGATGCCCATATAGTCTGTAATGATATATGCTCTGTGGAAACAAACACACAAGACATTGTCCAGACTCAGAGAACCACACAGTCAAAGCTTTCTGGTTCAGCAACACTCAAAAGGGAATTTTCCCCCTTTTAACAAACTTTCTTGCTTTTGTCTCACCAGATGCGCTTATAAATCTGAAAGGCTAGGAGGAGCTCTGAGGGTGTCTGGGTCAGTTCCAATTAGACTTGAAAACTGACTGTGGCTACACCAATTACCATGTGCCTTTCATTTTTGAGCTGCAGGACTGACAACAGCTTTTGGAAAATCAAGCAGAAATACTCAGCAAAGGCATCATTCCATGCTCACTCAAGTATGAGGAGAGCAGAAACAATTCCTGAATTAGAGTAACTAGAAAGGAAGAGAAGAGCTCACTTTCCTCCAGTTCTGTCTTCTCAAAGTCAGAACTATTGAAAAGATGCTGGGAGTAAGTTTTAAGTATAATGTCATATCTGAATAATGTTCAGAAGAAAGTCAAGACTTGGGAAAAATTTACACGTAGGGAAGTGATGTAAAATTTTAGTCAAATACATGTGACTTAAATTATTATTTAATAGCAATCGCCAGATTCCACTTCATCACTTGGCGTAGCTAGTTATTGTTTGCTTGCTATTAAACACAAGTTTATATTCCTCAGAGCTCAAAGAAAGGTTCAAAGGTACACCCGACTACTAAAAACAGGTAATAAGATCATGCTTATTGCTTATTAAGCATTTTCATTTTCTCGTTTGATAGTCAAGAAAATCCTAACTATCATTTTTCCCATTTGTAATTTCACTAAGAAAACTGAGATTCAAAAATATCACTTACCCTGCCCAACCAATACCACCTAACTAATGAATGGTACCTAGGAACCAAATTTCTCTGTACATATTTTTTAATTCTAAGTATTTTTTTCAACTCAGTTTTCTTTTACTTTAAATTTTGTTCCTTTTCTTAAACATGATAATACCTATACAACTTAGAGTACCCATTAGATTAACTTTAAAACAACATGCAGTAGATAAATGTTTGTTAGTTATCTATTGAAACTATGAAGAAGCACATTTTTGAAGTCATTGAGAGTTAAACTGCTTCCAATTCAGTTATTTTTTCTAGAGTTATTTCAGATAGTTTTTTATCTGATATTTAAATGCACAGATATTTACACAGATATTTAAATAGTTTTTTAACAACAAAAACAAACATAATTCTTAACAACTTTTTCATGTGCTTCATCTACTTACTTTGGAGGGGCTATGTAAATATCTTAAGGTCTCATCTCAAAATTCTGGGTCTTATTCCATGTGTTTCCATAATAGCCAAAAAAAAAAAAATTTAGCTACCAAAAACTGCATGCTAGCAATGTGCTAGAGATCATTATTGGCATTTTAAAAACACAGTCCTCATCAATTTTCATATCAGAACAATGAAATGTATTGCTATTCCCATTTCACAGATACAGAATTAAGGCTTTAGAGAGTTTTTGCAACTTTCTCAAGTTTAAGCATCCAATAAATAGACAAGATTTGAATATAAATTTGATTGACTCCAAATCCATGCACTTAAGTACTGTGCTATACCTTCTTCCTACAACTGTTAGTAGAGATATAAAAAGCACAAAGAATATCTCTGTTCCCAAGTATTTTAATAAGACAATGACAATCAAGGATTACTTCCTGTGGGGATAATTCATAATAAGAAGCCAAGAGAAGCATCCAGAAGCTACAGCTCCCTAGAGCTACCATCAGGTCTTGGATTCTCACTTATACTGAGTTCACCCATCTAAGCAGCTCTTGGTCATTGGACTCAGGGTATTATAGAATAGTAGCTCTGTTAATTGTCCAGCTTTTTCAATGACACCTACTTTGAAGATTTTGTTCAATACTACATCTCTACCTGTTCACTCTGCCAACTAATTCCAGAATACATTGGGGTAGGATAGAAATTCCTGGCTACATTCTTTGTGGTTGTATAGATGTATGTAAGAGAAGGCATGATTCTTCTATTTCAGTATCTGAAAACAAGGATGAGATAGTAAGCATGCAACAGATCAATGATCCAGCAGAAAAACCCTAAAAAATCTAAACAAAATATAAAAATAACTCCTCAAATCTGCTTAAAATCATCTAAGAGCTGATGAAGCAATGAAGAGAAGAAAAACCAAGATACCAGATTGGCGAGCATTATGGGAAAGTTAACTGTATTTTCTCTGGGGACATTAGCTGATTCCACGTCAAAGGCAAGAAGATGAGAAGCTCGATTTTGCCTGGGCAGAGAACAGTCTCAGTAGGTTAAAGAGGCAATGTTTGAAATTTAAGGAGCCAAGATTCTTGTGAGAAAGGAGATGCTCAGAAAAGAGTAAGATACACAGCCAGTTTTCCTTTCAAGACTTTTGCCAAATTATGAACTTGTGCACAAGGAAAGCTGAGAGACTAAGCAGAAAGTCTTTATAGTCTATGGCCATACCATCCTAAACGCACCCCATCTTGTCTGATCTCAGAAGCTAAGCAGGGTTGGGCCTGGTTAGGACTTGGATGGGAGAAAGTCTCTGTAAAGTATAGCAGAGGTCTGGCTACTTCATGTGGAGGAAACTATTATAGTTCAGAAAATTCTCAGAGAATGGCCCAGGATATACTAGGGTATGGAAGACTAAAGAAAACCTGTGATGTATGGATCCTTGTTGAAACTGTAAATCAACCCTTATCCAGTCCATTTCATGACCGAATTAAGGTGATCAGCTTCTATTCTTTGCACTTAACAGAGGAAAAAGTGAACCTTTTCAGGAAGAATAAAATATCATCAATTTTTATTTATAAAATCCATCATTCAATCAAAAGTTACTAGGATGTCAAGAAACAAGACCCTATCAAGATCCTGAAAACCAAGAGAGTAAACAATAGCTAAAACTATTCCATAAGTTCCAGGACAACTGCAAGTCATTTTTATCTATTCTTTCCACTGTTGATACCCCAGAGCCTAGAACACTGCCTACAAGCGGTAAGTAATCAGTAAACATCTGCTTAATTTATGAATTAACAAAGTGACCCAAGTTATTCATATTTATTGATATATTACACAGGTAAACCAATATATACTAAACCCTAGAAACAGAATAAATAAGATTGACATGAAGAATTTTTACATGTTTTCAAATTGTTTTCTGTGTTTACTTCACTTCTCCAACTACATTATATCTCCTTGATGGCAGAATAACTATCCTATATTCATGTAGAAAGAGACATCAGCACAAAACAGGAGAATGTCCCTCCTCTGTGGCTGTGGGCACATGGTGAGTACTGGATGCCATGATAAAGCAGAGGACATAGCATAGAGAATTTAATTAAGAATAAATTAGTTAATATATTTAAAAGTAAAGAGTGATATTTAAAATTTATTACTTATTCTCCAAAGAATTTGGACATTTCTCCAAAGAAGACATACAGATGACAAACAGGCACAAGAAAAGGTGCTTATCATCACTAATCATAATATTAGAGAAATGAAACTCAAAACTACCTAGAGATATCATCTCACACCAGCCATCATCAAAAAGTCTACAAACAATAAATGATAAAGAGAGTATGGGAAAAAATCCTCCTACACTTCAGTGGGAGTGTAAATTGGTACAGCCACTATGGAGAATGATATGGAGTTTCCTTAAAAGGCTAAAAATATAGTTACCACATAATGCAGAAATCCCACTCCTAGGCATATATCTGGAGAAAAACATGGTTTGAAAGGATATATGCACCCCAATATTCATTGCAGTGCTGTTGACAATAGCCAAGATATGGAAGCAACCTAAATGTCCATTGAGAAATGAATGGATAAAAATGATGTGGTACATATTATACAGTAGAATACTGCTCAGTCATTAAAAAGAATGAAATAACATCATTTGCAGCAACATGGAAGGACCTGGAGGTTACTGCATTAAGTAAAGTCAGACAAAGAAAAATATCATAAGATATGGCTTATATACAGAATCTAAAAGAAAAACTGATACAAATGAACTTATTTACCAAACAGAAGTAGAATCACACATGTAAAAACAAATTTATGGTTACCAAGGATAAAAGGCAGAGAGGGAGGGATAAATCGGGAATTTAGAATTGACATATACACACTACCATATCTAAACCAGATAAACAAGGACCTACTGTACAGCACAGGGAATTCTGCTCAAAAATCTGTAATAACCTAAATGGAAAAATAATTTGAAAAGGAAATGATGTATGTATAACTGAATCACTTTGTTGCACTCCTGAAACTAACAGTACTATAAAATCAGCTAACGCCTGATACAAAATTTTAAAAATCTCCAGGTTCCTCTGTCCATGGGATTTCCTAGGCAAGAATACTGGAGTGAATTGCCACTTCCTTCTCCAGGGGTTCTTCCTGGCCAGGGACTGAACCTTTGTCTCCTGTGTCTCCTGCACTGCAGGCAGCTTCTTTACCACTGAGCCATGAGAAAAGCTTCTTTTTTAAAAAGAACATATTGTATCAAAAAATTTAGCAGTTATTCTAAATTTTGCTGCTCTGGACAAATGTAAAGAAGAATTACAAATAGGCAGACCTGCCATAAAAACTTTCAACCATGAGTTCACTGATTTGCATATCTATTAACATTTAACATTATTTCCTACTCAGGTTGTAAAGGACACAGTGTGCATATATTTATATTAGCAATTCTGGCCAGTTTGAATATCACATTGGACTCTGAAAAAGTGAAGTTATGGAGCTTATACACTCAAGAGTTTTTGGATACTGATTCAAAATTAAATTATTTGCTAGGAGCCACTGTTAAGTTTCAGTTTTGTTCAGTTTTAGCTAATTATTTCAACTATTCATACATCTTTGTTTTGCTTTGTGCTTTAACTGGTTATCCGTGCATAGATCTAAAAAAGCTTGCACTCTTATCAGCCTTGCAGGTAAACATTCATCACTGATATTTTCTCTAAAAATTCTAAAAGAATTACTTTTCAGGCTACAACTTCATTCCCCCCTCCTTGAGGTTCCAAGTTTAGCTGTCAAATCCATAACATAAATGTGAAAACATCAACAAAATCTTGGAAAGGCTCATAATCATCGTAACCTCAAAACGTGAGCTACTAAGCTTATTGCACTTAATGAAACTTATGTGTTAAATGGCCATAAGCTAAACAGACTCTAACAGGGACTAACTAGTCAACAAAATGATAATATGAAGAATTGGCCCTAGAGGTGAGAGTCTTGAGCACAAGCAACAAAGGCTCCAGCTTACTTCAGTCTATTACTTACATGTAAGTGGATTCAGTCATGCCAGGTGATTTAGGAGCTGAATCTCTGAAAGTTTAACAAGAGGCAGTAAACATAGATCACCAACCCAAAATGGATTCATGCTTCACTGAAGATCCATCTGTGGCCAGCTGGATTCATAATGTCACAGCTGTCTCTTTCAGCCACGTTTGGGCCACATAAACAAGACTGGGGGCGTCACAAACAAGTAAATCATGGATAAGGAGTTGACTTAACATGAGTACAGACCTGTATTAAACACAATGAACCTCAAGGAAAATCTCTTAAGTGGTCTTAAGGCTTGAGGTGAAAATCTGTCTACATAAAATGCCAGAACTTAAACATATTATGATATTAGCCTTTCTTAATTTTTTGTAATGAAATGATTAAAAGTCTTTAATTCAGTCACTTGTTCAACTATTATCCAAATAACCACATTTTAGTATTTCTTCTCAAAATGTCTACTTCTTGACTATTGAAAAACTTAGAAGGAGATCAACACATGTGTATGAACTTTCCAGGAAAGACCTAGGGTATGAAGCTACAGAGCAAAATTTACTGGAAGGGGACAACTGTTGCAGACAATTGTTAGGAGGAGACTGTGTGTGTGCTTAGTCGCTCAGTTATGTGTCCGATTCTTTGCGACCCCATGGACTGCAGCCCACCAGGCTCCGCTGTCCATGGGATTCTCCAGGCAAGAATACTGGAGTGGGTTGCCATGCCCTCCTTCAGGAGATCTTCCCAACCCAATGACTGAACCAAGGTCTCCTGTATTGCAGGTGGATTCTTTACCAGCTGAGCCACCAGAGAAGAGTCTAGAGTGACTAAAACTGCATCTGAACCTAAAAATGTTTACAAGTAAAGTTCCAACTCAAATTCCCCAACTTTAGCTATTCATGCTCTCTAATTTCTCTACAGAAGACATATAAGACCGCAGATGGCGTATTTATTGGACAAACCCACCCTGACTGCTAACACACCCACATTACGTCAATTCTTCCTTTCATTCCTCGTCTTGCTTAAGCCTACTCAGTGAAATTCATTTGTAGTAGATACAGAAACCTTAGAATAACATCAATTCCTCCCTCTCTTTTACCTTCAACATTTGGTTAATCAAATGTAACCTTTCATAAGGTTACTTCTGATAGGTCCTCAAACTATGTTGTTTTTTTGTCATTACTGCTACCAATATCTTATCTCTGTTCATAACCATCTCTAATCTGAATTACACAATAGCCTCCTGTTTCCCTGTGATTATCCTCAATTTATTATAGATTATTTACTGCCACTATGGTAAATTCTGGGAAATTAAAATGGTGTACCAGAGGAGCAGGAGTCCTAGAACCAGAAAGTATTGGGCTGACAAACCACCTTCCCATTCTGTGACCTGGGGTAAATGATAAGCTTGATAATAATCCATTCCCTTATCTGTAAAATGGGAATAAGAATATCTTTCCCTCACAAGGATTTCTTGAGGATTACGTGAAATAAGGAATATAAAGCTTCCCCCTAGGGCACAGGCCCCACTCTGAGTCCTTCTTTTTTTTTTTTTTTTTGTCCTACTCAGTTATGTGAGGATTTTCTTGTCTTCTTGGGCATCCGAGGTTTTCTGTTGGTGCTTAGTAGATGTTCTGTGTGATTCATGCCACTTGTATATATTTTCGTTGTTTCTGTGAATGGAGGCAAATTCTACTTCCTACTTCTCTGCCATCTTGTGTGACCTCCCTGTTTTTTTGCTTTTCTGGACGACTATATTATTTTGGAAATGGGAGCTAGTAGGTCAGAGACCTATCCTTTATTTGCATATCTATTACGAAACAGTTATGATGTGCTGTGTGTGCACTTAGTCATTCAGTCATGTCCAACTCTTTGTGACCCCATGGTCTGTAGCCCACCTGGCTTCTCAGTCCATGGAATTCTCCAGGCAAGAATACTGGAATGGGTAGCCATTCCCTTCTCAGGGGATCCTGCTGACCCAGGGATTGAACCCAGGTCTCCTGCATTGCAGTCAGATTCTTTGATGTCTGAGACACCAGAGAAGCCCTTCTTGTAGCACGTGAATTTATATTACATAAGCATAGTTCATATTCACTAAGTAAACTGACATAGTTCATTACTCACTAAGTAAATCCCCATAGTCTTCCTATTTGCTAAATCATGGACCCAATATTTGTAAACTCAAAAGTTTCCAAGAGGGAAGAAAGCATCCCAAAGTTAGGTATCACTTCCTGGATTATCATCTAGCACCGCTTGTCTAATAATTTCTTCAGCTCATTATCACATTTCCCCAGTCCACAGAGTCACAGGGGCAGGCTTGGAACATAGAGATCCTGTACTAAGAGTGAAGCATGGCAATTCATTCCAGTATCCTTGCCTCGCGAATTCCATGGAAGAGAAGCCTGTCAGGCTGCAGTGCAGAGTCACACAGAGTCAGACACGACTGAAGCGACCTAGCAGGCACCCACATACTGGCATAACCAAATCTGCTGATATCCTATTTTTTTCCTTTCCTGGTAACTTAGAATCAAGACTCAAAGAGAGAAAGAGGAAATCTCTCTCCAGGAGGTTGAATGAAGACAAGCCCAGTAATTACTGGTGACAACGTTCTATCCTCTGAGACTTGTTCTTGCTCAGTTGCTCCTTGTTACTCCATGGACTGCAGCATGCCAGGCTCCTCTGTCCTCCCAGAGTTTGCTCAAATTCATGTCGATTAAGTTGGTGATGCTATCCAATCAATTCATTCTCTGCTGCTCCCTTCTACTTTCGCCTTCAATCTTTCCCAGCATCAGGGTCTCTTCCAGTGAGTTTCACCTTTAGCATCAGTTCTGCCAATGAATATTCAGGGTTGATTTTCTTTAGGATTGACTGATTTGATCTCCTTGAAGTCTAAGAGACTCTCAAGAGTCTTTTCTGGCACAGCTCAGAAGCATCAATTCTTTGGCACCTAGCCTCCAACTCTCACAGCCATACGTGACTATTAGAAAAACCATAGCATTGACTATTTTCTCTATTTCTTTGCATTGTTCATTTAGGAAGGCCATTCTCTTTCTCTCTGCTATTCTATAGAACTCTGTATTCAGTTAGGATATCATTCTTTTTCTCCCTTACCTTTTGATTCTCTTCTTTCCTCAGTTATTTGTAAAGCCTCCTCAGGCAACTACTTTGCTTTCTTGGATTTATTATTCCTGGGGATGGTTTTGGTCAGCATCTCCTGTGCAATGTTATGAACTTCCACCATAGTTCTTTAGGAATTCTGTCTACAAGATCTAATCACTTGAATCTATTAATCATCTCCATTGTATAATCTGCCTGCAACGCAGGAGACATGGGCTCAATCTCGGAGTCGGGAAGAACCCCTAAAGAAGGAAATGACAGCCCACCCCACTATTCTTCCCTGGAGGATTCCACAGACAGAGGAGCCTGGTGGGCTACAGTCCATGGGGTCACAAAGAGTAGGACACAACTGAGCAACTAACAACCTCAACTGTATAATCATAAGGGATTTGATACAGGTCATACCTGAATGGCCTAGTGGTTTTCCCTACTTTCAAATGAGGCCTGAATTTTGCAATAAAGAGCTCATGATATGAGCCACAGTCAGCTTCCAGTCTTGTTTTTGCTGACTGTATAGAGCTTCTCCATCTTCAATTGCAAAGAATATAATCAATTTGATTTTGGAATTGACTATCTGGTGATGTCCATGTGTAGAATCATCTCTTGTGTTATTGGAAGAGGATGTTTTCTATGACCAGCCTATTCTCTTGACAAAATTCTGTTAGCCTTTACCCTGTTTTGCTTCATTTTGTAATTCAAGGCCAAACTTGAATCTATTCGTCACCTCCATAGTTATTCTGCATATCTTGATTTCCTACTTTTGATTTCCAATTCACTACGATGAAAATGACATCTTTTTTTCTGGTGTTAGTTCTAGAAGGTCTTGTAGGTCTTCATAGAACCAGTCAACTTCAGATTCTTTGGCTTCAATGGTTGGGGCATAGACTTGTATTACTAGGATGTTGAATGGTTTGCCTTGGAATTAACCAAGATCATTCTGTTGTTTTTGAAACCATATCCAAATACTGCATTTTAGACTCTTCTGTTGACTATGAGGGCTCAGTTCAGTTCAGTTCAGTCACTCAGTCGAGTCCGACTCTTTGAAACCCCATGGACAGCAGTCCGCAAGGCTTCCCTGTCCATCACCAACTCCTAGAGCTTCAGTTCAGTTCAGTTCAGTCGCTCAGTTGTGTCCAACTCTTTGCGACCCCATGAATCGCAGCACGCCAGGCCTCCCTATCCATCACCAACTCCCAGAGTTCACTCAGACTCACGTCCATTCAGTCAGTGATGCCATCCAGCCATCTCATCCTCTGTCGTCCCCTTCTCCTCCTGCCCCCAATCCCTCCCAGCATCAAAGTCTTTTCCAATGAGTCAACTCTTTGCATGAGGTGGCCAAAGTACTGGAGTTTCAGCTTCACCATCATTCCTTCGAAAGAAATCCCAGGTTGATCTCCTTCAGAATGGACTGGTTGGATCTCCTTGCAGTCCAAGAGGACTCTCAAGAGTCTTCTCCAACACCACAGTTCAAAAGCATCAATTCCTCGGCGCTCAGCCTTCTTCACAGTCCAACTCTCACATCCATACAGGACCACTGGAAAAACCATAGCCTTGACTAGATGGACCTTAGTCAGCAAAGTAATGTCTCTGCTTTTGAATATGCTATCTAGGTTGGTCATAACTTTTCTTCCAAGGAGTAAGTGTCTTTTAATTTCATGGCTGAAATCACCATCTGCAGTGATTTTGGAGCCCAAAAATATAAAGCCTGACACTATTTCCACTGTTTCTCCATCTATTTCCCATGGAGTGATGGGACTGGATACCATGATCTTCATTTTCTAAATGTTGAGCTTTAAGCCAACTTTTTCGCTCTCCTCTTTCACTTTCATCAAGAGGCTTTTGAGTTCCTCTTCCCTTTCTGCCATAAGGGTGGTGTCATCCGTGTATCTGAGGTTATTGATATTTCTCCCGCCAATCTTCATTCCAGCTTGTGCTTCTTCCAGTCCAGCGTTTCTCATGCTGTACTCTGCATAGAAGTTAAATAAGCAGGGTGACAATATACAGCCTTGACGTACTCCTTTTCCTATTTGGAACCAGTCTGTTGTTCCATGTCCAGTTCTAACTGTTGCTTCCTGGCCTGCATACTGGTATTCCCATCTCTTTCAGAATTTTCCACAGTTTATTGTGATCCACACAGTCAAAGGCTTTGGCATAGTCAATAAAGCAGAAATAGATGTTTTTATGGAACTCTCTTGCTTTTTCCATGATCCAGCGGATATTGGCAATTTGATCTCTGGTTCCTCTGCCTTTTCTAAAACCAGCTTGAACATCAGGGAGTTCATGGTTCACGTATTGCTGAAGCCTGGCTTGGAGAATTTTGAGCGTTACTTTACTAGCATGTGAGATGAGTGCAATTGTGCAGTAGTTTGAGCATTCTTTGGCATTGCCTTTCTTTGGGATTGGAATGAAAACTGACCTTTTCCAGTCCTGTGCCCACTGCTGAGTTTTCCAAATTTGCTGGCATATTGAGTGCAGCAATTTCACAGCATCATCTTTCAGGATTTGAAATAGCTCTACTGGAATTCCATCACCTCCACTAGCTTTGTTCGTAGTGATGCTTTCTAAGGCCCACTTGACTTCACATTCCAAGATGTCTGGTTCTAGATGAGTGATCACACCATCGTGATTATCCAGGTCATGAAGATCCTATTTGTACAGTTCTTCTGTGTATTCTTGCCACCTCTTCTTAATATCTTCTGCTTCTGTTAGGTCCATAGCATTTCTGTCCTTTATCGAGCCCATCTTTGCATGAAATGTTCCCTTGATATCTCTAATTTTCTTGAAGAGATCTCTAGTCTTTCCCATTCTGTTGTTTTCCTCTATTTCTTTGCATTGATCGCTGAAGAAGGCTTTCTAATCTCTTCTTGCTATTCTTTGCTTAAACTCATTTCCATCAAGTTGGTGATGCCATCCAACCATCTCATTCTCTGTCATTCTCTTCTCCTCCTGCCTTCAATCTTTCCCAGTGTCAGGGTCTTTTCCAATAAGTCAGTTCTTTGCATCAGGTGGCCAAAGTATTGAAGTTTCAGCTTCAGCATCAGTCCTTCTAATGAATACTCAGGACTGATTTCCTTTACAATTGACTGATTTGATCTCCTTGCAGTCCAAGGGACTCTCAAGAGTCTTCTCCAACTCCACATTTCAAAAGCATTAATTCTTCGGCACTCAGCTTTCTACTCTTTCTGCTTTGTAGAAGAGGGCTACTCCATCTCTTTTAAGGGATTCTTGTCCACAGTAGTAGATATAATGGTCATCTGAATTATATTCACCCATTCCTATCCATTTTATTTCACTGATTCCTAAAATGCTGATGTTCAGTCTTTATGTCTCCTGCTTGACCATGTCCAATTTACCTTGATTCATGTACCTAAGATTCCAGGCTCCTATGCAATATTGTTCTTTATATCATCGGACTTTACTTTCACCACCAGGCACTTGCACATTATTTCTGCTTGACCCAGCAGCTTCATTCTTTCTGAAACTGTTAGTAATTGCCGTCCACCATTCTCCAGTAGCATACTAGACACCTTCTGACCTGGTCGGCTCATATACTGCTGTCATTTTTTTTGCTTTTCCATACTCTTCATGGGGTTTCCCAAGCTAGAATACTGGAGTGGGTTGCCATTTCCTACTCCAGGGGATCTTCTTGACCCAGGGTTCAAACTCACGATTCCTGCATCTCCTGCACTGACAGGCGAATTTTTCACTGCTGCGCCACCTGAAAGCCCTTAACTATTCTCCAAGTAAAAAATTTAGAGCTTAAAAATGCGGTTTTGAATACTTTGTTCAGTTTTAACAATGCTTTTTTTTTTTTTCCTTCTAGAAAAGAATGCCACTAAATGTGCTGCAGGAAAAGGATCGTCAGTTTGGCTGATAGACTTAGGTTAGTTTTCAGACTCCTCCTAAAAAGAACAAGGATAAATATATTGTGCCCACTCTTTATGATGCTGCGTCAGACAATGAAGGGAGCTTTGTTTAAATGTCAATGTACTATTTACATATACACATTTTCTAAATGTGCTGAAGTTTAAAATAAGATTCTTCTCCACAGTTAAAAATAATGTATATACATATTTTAGTTAAAACCAATATGTTCAATGTGTCTCCATTGAGATGCAGGACACACAATGAGAGGGTGTCAACTGAGTGACAGGGAGTATCTGTGCATTTAACAGATAAGAAGTAGATAAGAGGTTACATCTCTTAGACTGCTAATGTAAAGGGAGCTTGATTTTTAAATAAAACATGTTGACAAAAGACTAAACAAAGACAGATAAAGTGTAGCTTAGAGTAGAGGTTGCATCTCTGACAGATCAAAGACTTTCACAAGTCTCCTACAAAGTGTCAGGAGAAGGTAAGGAAAAGATAGCCTTAAGTAGACATCATAGTAAAGACTACAGAGCTGAGAAAGCTTCACAGAAGCTTGGGAGAGGAGTCTAGAACTGAGTTTGTCAATAGTATGGGTGATTGAGGGTAGCAAATATAGGACTCTTAAATATTTTCCAGATGTTAAACCCTACTGATGTGTCAACTAGCACACACTTCTGCCCTCAAACATCTCTGGCCCTGGTCCCTTTGTCTAAGAGTCAGGCTCACTCATGGGGCATCTCTTCAGCTAATTATGAATGCCCATTTATTATCAAATGTGCTTCGAATTAGAAGTGAGATCAATCTTATTGCTCTATAAATTTGCTCTGCAATTTCACTAATTATATAGCTTCTTTTGATTTAATAATAAAGAATTTCATTCTCTGATTTTTACAGTGTTTGCTTCACAGGTTATACCACCCCAGCCTATGGCAACAAGAAAAGGAAATAAGGCCACACTTTCACCCACTTGTGAACATTTCAAGTCCATCCAATTTTCTCCCAAATAATTCAAAGAGATTTCATAGAGTTTCATTTGTGCTTTTAGAACTAGTACTCTTAGCAACTTTATTCCAGTTGATACAGATGTCAAAAATGGTACCAAAGATATCCTCTCTTGTACTGATGTCCACTAAAGTTGTTATTGCAACTATTTATGTTGTTAGTGTATGTGTCAAGACCCAAAAGTACACTGTAATTCTGTCATTGTGCCCTATGCCACCTTCCCCAATTATGAGATCAGTAATCAATGTACTCACATTATTACCTTAGTTCTATCCCAACACGTCCTAATATCAACAGTGCTGCTGATACCCTAAAGCGTCAAACACCCACAGAGAATATGGGAAAATGCTTAGTATTTATTATTTTAATTAACATTGGCTTATAACAAGTTTCATGAGTACAACTTTATATTTCAATTTCTGTATACACTACAGCATGCTCACCACCAAAACTTTAGTTTCTGGAGAATTCTGCCAAACATATAAAGAGCTAGTACCAATTTGTCCCAAACTATTCCCCAAAACAGAAAAGCATGAAACATTCCCAAATTCATTCTAGAAGGCCTAATACCAAAATCAGATGGAGGCACTACCAAAAGTAAAAAATAAAAAAAGAATGATAAGAAAATTACCAGCCAATAAATCTGATGAATATAGATAAAAATAGTTAACAAAATATTGGCAATCAAATTCAAAAATATGTAAGAAGGTTCATACACCATGATCAAGTGCAACTTAATCCAGAGACGCAGGAGTGGTCCAATAAACACAAATCAAACACTGTGATATACCACATTTACAGGACTTTCCTGGTGGCTTGGTGGTAAAGAATCTGCCTGCAATGTAGGAGACACAGGAGACAAGGGTTCAGTCTCTGGGTTGGGAAGATCTCCTGGAGGAGGGCATGGCAACCCACTCCAATATTCTTGCCTGAAGAGTCCTGTGGACAGAGGAGCCTAGTGCACTACAGTCCATAGGGTCGCAAAGAATCGGACATGACTGAAGCAACTGAGCATGCATGCATCACATTAACAAAAGGAAGGATATAAATTAAATGACCATATACCTAGATGTAGAAAAACCATTTGGCAAAATTCAACATTCATGATAAAAATCCTCATCAAAGTAGAGGTAGAGGGAACATATCTCAACATAAAAAAATCTATTTAAGACAAATGCACAGCTAACATCATACTCAAGGGTGAAAACCTCAAAGTTCAGTTCAGTTCAGTCCAGTCACTCAGTCGTTTCCCACTCTTTGCGACCCCATGAATTGCAGCACCCCAGGTCTCCCTGTCCATCACCAACGCCCAGAGTTCACTCAAACCTACCCTCTAAAATCAGGAAAAAGACAAAGAGGTCTACTCTCACCACTTCTACTTAACAAAGTATTGAATTTTTTGGCCACAGCAATAAGACAAGAAAAAGAAACAAAAGGTATCCAGATTGGAAGGGAAGAAGTAAAACTATCACTATTTGAGGATGACATGATGCTATATACATAGAAGACCTGAAAGTGAAAAGTGAAAGTGAAGTCACTCAGTCGTGTCTGACTCGTTGCGACCCCATGGACTGTAGCCACCAGGCTCCTCCGTCCATGGGATTTTCCAGGCAAGAATATTGGAGTGAGTTGCCATTTCCTTCTCCAAGAAGACCTGAAAAACGTCACTAAAAAGACTGTTAGATCTAATAAAGGAATTCAGAAAAGTTGTGGGATACAAGATTAATATACAGAAATCTGTTGCTTTTCTATACACTAATAAGGAACTATCAGAAATAGAAAGCAAGAAAACAATCCCATTTTATATCACATCAAAGTGAATAATATACCCAGTAATAAATGAGGTGAAAGATCTATACTCTGAAAATTATAAAAGTTTTGATGAAGGGAATAAAAATATGATAAAAAGAAACAGAAAGCTATCTCATGCTCTTGGGTTGGAAGAATTAATATTGTTAAAATGTCCATACTATCCAGAGCAATCTACAGATTTAATGCAATCCCTATAAAAATACCCATGACATTTTTCACAAAACAAAAACAAGTAATCCTAAAATTTATGTGGAACCACAAATTATGCCCCAAATTGCCAAAACTATATTGAGAAAGAAAGAACAAAGTTAGAGATATCATGTTTCCTAACTTCAGACAATACTGCAAAGCTATCCCTGGTGGCTCAGTGGTAAAGAATCCTCCTGCCAATACAGGAGACACAGGTTCTATCCCTGGGTCAGGAAGATCCCTGAAAAGGGAAATGGCAGCCCACTCCAGTAGCCTTGCCTGGGAAATCCCCTTGACAAAGAAGCCTGGTAGGCTACAGGCCAGGAAGTCATAAAAGAGTTGGACACAACTTAGTGACTAAACAACAACAACAAGAAGAATGACAGTAATCAAAACAGCAGAGTACTGGCATAAAAACTGACACACAGATTTGCAGATCAACAACAACATAAAAGGAGCTTAAAAATAAACCCAACACATGATTAACGGGCTTCCTAGATGACACTAGTGGTAAAGAACCTGCCTGCCAAAGCAGGAGATACAGGAGATGCTGGTTTGACCCCTGGGTCAGGAAGATCCCCTGGAGAAAGAAATGGCAACCCACTCCAGTATTCATGCCTGGAGAATCCCATAGACAGAGGAGCCTGGCAGGCCACAGTCCATGGGGTTGCAAAGAGTTGCACACAGCTGAGCAACTTAGCACTCATAGTACCCATGCACCCTTATGGTCAGTTAATCTATGACAAAGGAAGCAGGAATATACAATGAAGAAAAGCCAGTCTCTTTAATAAGGAGAATAATGAAATTAGAAGATTTTTCTCACACCATACACAAAAATGGACTCAAAATGGATTAAAGATCTAAATATCCGAGCAGAAGCCATTAGATTCCTAGCAGAGAATGCAGGGAGCACACTTTCTGACATATATTGCAGCAATATTTTTTTAAGTTCATTTCCTAAAGCAAAATAAACAAATGAGACCTAATTAAAGTTTTTCCACAGCAAAGTAAACCACTGATAAAGTGAAAAGATAACCTATTAAATTGGATAAAATATTTGCAAATAATACATCTACTAAGAGGCTAATAGCCAAAGTATATAAATAGCTCACCCAACTCAATATCAAAAAAGCAAACAACCAATTAAAAATAGACAGAAAACTAAAATAGACATTTTTCCAAACAAGACATACAACTGCTTAATAGGTACATGAAAAAATGCTCACCATCACTAATCATCAGAGAAATTACTGTATCAATGATTTGCAGTTATCTTCTCTCACCTTAGGATTCACATGTAAATCCATGGGGGCAGGAATAAAATATATTATGATTTATTCTTATAATTCCTCCCATTTCAACACTTGCCCACTGTCCTTAAGCAAGATATCTTTGTTTTAACTGCCTATCCAGTGTTATTTTCCAGGAGGCTCTTTGGTGTCATACATAACAGTACTTCAGAGGCAGGATTGCATGTGAACTTGGTGGAGTGAGAAGATGTGCTTCTCCTCACCAAACTCCAATGATATGCCAGTATAGGAAGAGAAGAATAAGCTTGCAAAGTAGGAGAAAAGATAACAGAAAATGAGAAATATTAATAAAGTTTTTACAAAGCAGATTGAGAGATGATGATGGTTTCAACTCGCCCTGTAGTATGAAATTCTTCGGGGATATTAAGGAAGGACCTAATTCTGTTTCTGAACCTTGACAATACTCAGGGACTGGAAGAGGTTCAGTATTTCTAGATGTGAGAGAGAGAAAGGATGGAACTTAAAATAGGATTGGAAATCCTGCATAAGTAGTTTATGTACTTTCTTCCAGTCAATAAACACAGAAAATGACTTGTGTCTCACCTAGCTAAGAAGGACATTTGCTAGCAATATCTGGAGAAATTCAAGCAGAGTTAGACCCCTTAATGAAAACAGAAGCCAGAAATTTATATTTTTTTATATTAAACAGTGAGCCCCATTACCTAAAATACTACTTATATGGGTTAAAGATAAAGTTCCATTTCAAAAAAATTGACCAGTTCTGACCTTCCTCCAAAAGTCATTAACAGTTGAGGATCACCCAGTGAGATAAGCCGATTCCCATAGACCACAACCCCCTTCTACTCGAGTCTTACTGGTCACAAGCCTGTCTATGCACAGAGACTTTCCAGTCATCTTTTATTGCCCACTACTGAGAATGAACACACTTCACACATTACCATGTATTTGAGGTAAATTTTTAACAACAAAAAAGCTCAAAAATAAATAAAAATGAGGTACTTAGAGGAAACAGACAATACAAAAGCAGAGAAAAAGTGTACGGATAGAATAAAAATACTTTCCTGATATGCAATGTAAAAATTCAGTTAAATGCTATCTACGAATGGCAACCTAATCCAGTATTCTTCTCTGGAGAATCCCATGGACAGAGGAGCCTGGTGAACTACAGTCCCTGGGGTTGCAAAGAGCTGGACATGACTGAGTAACTAAGCACAGCACATGGAAATATAACAGGACTTCCCTAGTGGCCCAGCGGTCAAGACTCCACACTCTGAATGCAGGGGGCACAGATGTGGCCCCTGGTCAGGGAACTAGGGGCTTCCTCTGTGACTCAGCAGTAAAGAATCTGCCTGCAATGCAGGAGCCATAAGAAACGTGGGTTCAACCTCTGGGTCTGGAAGATTCCCTGAAAGAGGGCGTGGCAATCCACTCCAGTGTCCTTGCCTGGAGAATCTCATGGACAGAAGAGCCTGGTGGGTTGCAGTCAGTGGGGTCGCAAAAAGTCAGACACAATGGAAGTGACTTAGCACGCGCACACACACACATGTAGGGAACTAAGGTCTCAGATGCCAAAAAGAACTCAACCAAACAAACAAAAAATATAACTAAAACTAAGACTATGTAAGTGTTCAAAGAAAAACAGTAAAAAATGTTTAAAAAGTAACATGCAAACAATAACAAAAAGAAATCTGGTATAGCTACAGTAACATCAATTAAGGCAAAAAATTATTGTAAATTAAACAAAATTTAAACCCAGGGAGATACAATGTGCCATCAAAATTTAGTAATCAAAGTAAATTAATAAGACAGCAAGAAAAAACAGACACATTCACACACACACACACACACACATAAAAATATACACACATAAGTCCAAAATATACATTCTTCTAATGCAACAAAGAATATTAGACATATTGGAAATAAACAAGGCAAACATTTTCAAGGTTCATGTTTGGGAACTCATGTACACCCGTGGTGGATTCATGTCAATGTATGGCAAAACCAATACAGTATTGTAAAGTAAAATAAAGTAAAAATAAAAATTAAAAAAAAAAGAAAATGAAAGAAAATAAATAAGACTACAAAGCAAATCTCAAAATTCTTAAATGACTGAATCACATAGAGGATATTCTTTGACCATAATGTAACTAGACCATAAATCAACAATAAAAAGCTAACTTGAGAATCCCCAGATCTTTGGAAACTAAGAAATACACATCCAAGTAATATATAAGTCAAAATCAAAATCTCAGTGGGACAGAGAAAACATCTTGGACAGGAAAGTAATAAAATATCACGAGATACACCTAAAGCCATGCTTAAACTTTCAATTTTAAATAAATATATTAAAAAAGAAAAAATGCTAAAAATTAATGAATTCAAAATATTTCTCAAGAAATTAAAGAAGTAGTAAAATAAACCCCCAAAAGATAAAAATAATTTTAAAATTCTAAAAATAGAATTTAAGTGGAAGAAAAAATGGAAATATACAATAGATAAGGTGAGAGAATTTCATACTATGAAAAGACATAAAATTGATAACTCTAGCAAGATGAGTCAAATATAAAGAGAGAAGGTACAACTAAAGATTTCTGAAAAGTAAATATGTCACAAATAAAAAAGGGGCATTGCTACAGATCCTGCAGATATTAAACAAATAATAAGAGGGCATTTTATGAAATTTACAGGAAATCAACACAGTAGAAAAACAAATGCCCAAAATGTACATAGGAACAAAAAAAGAATTTTAAAAAACAGATCTATTCACAAAATTGAATTTAGAAAATTTCCACAGGAAAATTCCAGGCCCAGATGTGTACATGGTCACCAAGAGAAATAAGCAGTAATGTGTATAGTATCATTATTTATAATAGCCTGAAACTGGAAACAGCGTGAATGTCTATCAGCAGAAGAATGGATAAATATATTACAGCACAGTCATACAATGGAAACTATTCAACAACGAAAATGAACAAATTACTACTATACAAAGCCTGGATGGAGCTCAGAAACTTACATAAATGTAGCCAGACAAAAATAAAAGAGAACATGCTGTATGATTATAAGTATATAAAGCTCAAAACACAGGAAAAATGAAACTACAGTGATTAGGGGAGTATTCTAAGTGGTAAAACTACAAAGAAAAGCAAGAAAGCAAAGAGCATACAAGTGAGATATGGGTTACTTTGGAGAAACAGAGGTTTATTATTAGGAAAGACAGAGGGTTTCCAGGGTGCTGGCAATTGTGTTGTTGTTGCTGTTTAACACAAATGGTAATAACATGGGTAACATGGGTGTCACTTAAAAATATTTCAGTCAGTTCAGTTCAGTCACTCAGTCGTGTCCAACTCTTTGCGACCCCATGAACCTCAGCATGCCAGGCCAACCTGTCCATCATCAACTCCCAGAGTCCACCCAAACCCATGTCCATCGATTCAATGACACCATCCAACCATCTCATCCTCTGTCATCCGCTTCTCCTCCTGCCCTCAATCTTTCCCAGCATCAGGGTCTTCTCAAATGAGTCAGCTCTTCGCATCAGGTGGCCAAAGTATTAGAGTTTCAGCTTCAACATCAGTCCTTCCAATGAACACCCAGGACTGATCTCCTTTAGAATGGACTGGTTGGATCTTCTTGCAGTCCAAGGGACTCTCAAGAGTCATAAAAGTTGGGGTTCTAGGTGACTCAGTGGTAAAGAATCTGCCTGCAGTGCAGGAGATACAGGAGACTTAGATTCCATACATGGGTTGGGAAGATCTCCTGGAGAAGGGCATGGCAACCCACTCCAGGATTATTGCCTGGAGAATCCCATGGACAGAGGCGCCTGGTGACCTACAGTCCATAGGGTCGCACAGTCAGACATGACTGAAGCGACTTAGCATACATGCAGGTAAAAATTAAGTTACATATGTGTGTGTTCTATGTGCTTTTATGTAGGTATGTTATTTCCATATTTTAAAAAAATCTCCAAGAAGAAAGTGCTTGTTATTATAGAAAAGACTAAGAAATGGTAGCTATTACTCTCATAGATGAAACACTGGGCTAGCAAAAGATAAACCCAGCTTTTGGGAGAAAAATTATTTTTAGGTTGAATTGGAAGGTCCCACAAAGGGAAGAGGAAGAACAAGAGAAAATTCCTGAAATATGAGCAAGTCTGCGTGTATTGGAGCAGTGCAAGTAGTGAACTATCTTGGCTAGAGCAAGCACAACATAAAGGAATCATAAAAGATGAAGCTGAAAATTAATGGTGTGGGAAAGGGCACTGAGTACCCACAAGGTAATTTAGTCCCTGTTTCAGAGCCTGTGGACAATTCACATTTGGAATTTAGACTGTTTTGAGTTTCTTCCACAAGGCATTGCATTTTAAACAGCTTTCTGCTTTTTAACTAACCATGTTTCTTGGTATCTCTTAATGGAAAAGTGATAGCCTTATCAAATGCAAGGACTACCATTTTGCCATCCATAATGCCCAATAAGGTAGAGATTAAATCAAGTGCCATTTGAAAGACTCATAAACAAGGAGATCTGCTTCACTGATTTCAAGGGATGAAGCAGAAAGTCACCTCAAAGCACACGTTCCCTCGATTCCAGGAAGAATCATGCCGGTAATTTTCCAGAAGTTCCATGCATTAGGGTAAGAAACTTACTGAGGAAGGGGAATAGGAAAGAGCGTATTAAATCTCTGAGATTCTTGCAAAAATTCTCCAAGATCCCTGACATGCAGAGCTGGTCATGGGGGAGGAAATGGGTCCATCTACTCTTCAAGAGAGGAGGTACATAGGCTTGTGAAGGATGTGACTGTAGCCCAGGGGTAGGACAGAATCCTGAGGCCTCCCCAAACCAAACCTGCAAGCAAAGTTTGACTGATGGGAGCTCTTCTAAACTTCTAAACATTCTGAAGGGCGATATGCTCACGGCCCAGATCGGGTCTGGGCCAGGGAGGGCTCCAAGGCATAGTGGACAGGAGTGTGTGTAATGATGTGGGTGCAAGCTTCAAATGACATACTACATGGCAGCTAGACCCAAGAACAGAAGAAGAATAATCAATAGCTTCCTTGATGGCTCACATTTGAAAAAGACCCCAGGGACCCCACATTGGGTCAGGTAAGGCACAAAATTTAAGGTCAACTGGGTATGGAAAGAAAGCTGAGTACCAAAGAATTGCTCCTTTCAAACTGTGGTACTGGAGAAGACTCTAGAGAGTCCATTGGACTGCAAGGAGATTAGACCAGACAATCCTAAGGGAAATCAATCCTGAATATTCACTGGAAGGACTGATGCTAAAGCTCCAATAATTTGACTACCTGATGCAAAGAACTGACTCACTGGAAAAGACCCTGACGCTGGGAAACACTGAAGGCAGGAGAAGAAGGGGACAAGAGAGGATGAGGTGTGTGCATGGCATCACTGACTCAATGCACATGACTTTGAGCAAGCTCCAGGAGTTGGTGATGGACAGGGAGGCCTGGTATACTGCAGTCCATGGGGTCAAAAAGAGTCAGACATGACTGAGTGACTGAACTGAACTGGGTAGGTTAAATTTAAAAAGGGAGACTGGACTCCTTGCTAATGAATGCAGAAAGTCTCAAGTCATTAATTTGAAAAGTTAAAATTAATTAGGACCAAAGTTGTACTCTGAGTTCATGAAGCATTCATGCCACCAATATACAATGCCATAGATTTCTGCCCAATCAGCTTAAATCAGCTGGGAGTATATATTATACTTCACAAATACTAAAAGCATAGGCTTTGGGTAGGAATTAAAGGTCTATCTGCCTAGAGACTTCTCTTCAGCCACTTCAGATAAAAAAAGCATATCCAACCCTAAAAAAACAGCCACTAAAAATGCCTCCCAGGCTGCAATTTAACTTGAAAGAGAGGGTCAGCTACTTATTCATTCTTCTGGCAATACTGACTGAATACCTCCCGTTTGCCTGGAACTGTGTGAGGTGTTGGGAATACAAAGATGAACAAGATGTGGTCATTATCATTTAGCAAATGAAAAAAGACATGCAAATAAGTCAACAGAGTCCTATGTGGACAAGGCTGTACACCAGGAGAGAGGCAGAGATGAAAGACTCCCAATTCTTCTGGTGTGAAAGAGAGGGGCCAGGGAAGAGCAGACTTCACAGAAGACGGACAGAGGAGGGAAGATGTATTTGAAGTATAAGGAAGCAGATGTACAAAGTCAGAGAGAATTGAAAGCAGCAAGAATGTTAAAGGGAGCAGCAAGGGCCACTCAGAGCTGCTGCCGGATGCACAGTGAGACAGGAAAAGGGGCCAGGAAGCCAGAGATGTATCATGCAAGGCTTTGCACAGCCTTCACAATCTGCTTCTTAAAATAGTTTACTAAAATGGGAGCATCAGAACAAAAAATTCCAACTCCCGTATCCTAGCATTTACCTAGATGTTATCTACTTCATGTCTTTAAAATGCTTTCCATTTAAGAAACTGTTATCAGTAAGGGTTCTCCAGAGAAAGAGATCAGTAGGAGATGATACATAGATAAAACAGATAGACAGACAGCACATAGACAGACTTAGAAAGACAGACATGCTTACATACACACACACATACAAATATACATAAATGAAAAGATTTCTTTCAAGGAACTGGCTTATACAATTGTGGGACTGGCAAGCCTGAGGTCTGCAGGGCAGGCCAGTAGGTTGGAACTTCTTGGGAAGGAACTGATGCTGCAATCATCAGGAAGCATTTCTCATTTCTTTGGGAAATCTGTTTTTGCTCTTCAGTCAGTTCAGTCACTCATTTGTCTCTGACTCTTTGCAACCTTATGAACTGCAGCAAACCAGGCCTCCCTGTCCAACACTGACTCCCAGAGTTTACCCAAACTCATGTCCACTAAGTCAGTGATGCCATCCAACCATCTCATCCTCTGTCGTTCCCTTCTCCTCCTGCCCTCAATCTTTCCCAGCATCAGGGTCTTTTCAAATGAGTCAGCTCTGTGCATCAGGGGGCCAAAGTATTGGAGTTTCAGCTTCAACATCAGTCCTTCCAATGAACACCCAGGACTGATCTCCTTTAGGATGAACTGGTTGGATCTCCTTGCAGTCCAAGGGACTCTCAAGAGTCTTCTCCAATACCACAGTTCAAAAGCATCAATTCTTCGGCTCTCAGCCTTCTTTATAGTCCAACTCACATCCATACATGACTACTGGAAAAACCATAGCCTTGACTAGATGGACCTTTGTTGACAAAGTAATGTCTCTGCTTTTGAATATGCTGTCTATGTTGGTAACAACTTTCCTTCCAAGGAGTAAGTGTCTTTTAATTTCATGGCTGCAATCACCATCTGCAGTGATTTTGGAGCCCCCCAAAATAAAGTCTGACACTGTTTCCACTGTTTCCCCATCTATTTGTCATGAAGTGACGGGACTGGATGCCATGATCTTAGCTTTCTGAATGTTGAGTTTCAAGCCAGCTTTTTCACTCTCCTCTTTCACTTTCATCAAGAGGCTTCTTAGTTCCTCTTCACTTTCTGCCATAAGGGTGGTGTTATCTGCATATCTGAAGTTATTGATATTTCTCCCGGCAATCTTGATTCCAGCTTGTGCTTCTTCCAGCCCAGCGTTTCTCATGATGTACTCTGCATAGAAGTTAAATAAGCAGGGTGACAATATACAGCCTTGATGTACTCCTTTTCCTATTTGGAACCAGTCTGCTGTTCCATGTCCAGTTCTAACTGTTGCTTCCTGACCTGCATATAGGTTTCTCAAGAGGCAGGCCAGGTGGTCTGGTATTTCCAATCTCTTTCAGAATTTTCCACAGTTTATTGTGATCCACATAGTCAAAGGCTTTGACATAGTCAATAAAGCAGAAACAGATGTTTTTCTGGAACTCTCTTGCTTTTTCGATGATCCAGTGGATGCAAATTAGAAGCTGCTGCTTATTTCCATTTTAATTGAAAATTGTGAACTTGACACCCAAGGTCAGGAGCAACAACCAAGAGGATATACCACACATCCAAGGTCAGGAGCGGCGGCTGTGAGGAGATACCCCACATCCAAGGTAAAAAGCCATGGCTGTGCTTTGCTGGAGCAGCCGTGAAGAGATATTCCATGTCCAAGGTAAGAGAAACCCCAGCAAGACGGTAGGTGCTAAGAGAGGGCATCAGAGGGCAGACAGACTGAAATCACAATCACAGAAAACTAGCCAATCTGATCACATGGACCATAGCCTTGTCTAATTCAAGAAAACTAAGCCATGCCATGTGGGACCACCCAGGATGGGCGGGTCATGGTGGAGATGTCTGACAGAATGTGGTCCACTGGAGAAGGGAATGGCAAACTACTTCAGTATTCCTGCCTTGAGAACACCATGAACAGTATGAAAAGGCAAAAAGATAGGACACTGAAAGATGAACTTACCAGGTTGGTAGGTGCCCAATATACTACTGGAGATCAGTGGAGAAATAACTCCAGAAAGAATGAAGGGATGGAGCCAAAGCAAAAAACAACACCCAGTTGTGGATGTGTATAGTAATAGAAGCAAGGTCAGATGCTGTAAAGAGCAATATTGCGTAGGAACCTGGAAATTTAGGTCCATGAATCAAGGCAAATTGGAAGTGGTCAAACAGGAAATGGCAAGAGTGAAAGTCGACATTCTAGGAATGAGCGAACTAAAACAGACTGGAATGGGTGAATTTAACTCAGGTAACCATTATATCTACTACTGTGGCCAGGAATCCCTTAGAAGAAATGGAGTAGCCATCACAGTCAACAAGAGAGTCTGAAATGCAGTACTTGGAGGCAATCTCAGAAACGACAGAATGATCTCTGTTTGTTTCCAAGGCAAACCATTCAATATCATGGTAATCCTAGCCTGTGCCCTGACCAGTAACGCTGAAGAAGCTGGAGTTGAACAGTTCTATGAAGACCTACAAGACCTTTTAGAACTAACACCCAAAAAAGATGTCCTTTTCATTAGCAGGGACTGGAATGCTAAAGTAGGAAGTCAAGAAACACCTGGAGTAACAGGCAAATTTGGCCTTGGAGTACAGAATGAAGCAGGGCAAAGGCTAATAGATTTTTGCCAAGAGAATGCACCAGTCATAGCAAACACCCTCTTCCAACAACACAAGAGATGAGTCTACACATGGACATCACCAGATGGTCAACACCAAAATCAGATTGATTATATTCTTTGCAGTCAAAGATGAAGAAGCTCTATACAATCAGCAAAAACAAGACCAGGAGCTGACTGCAGCTCAGATCATGAACTCCTTATTGCCAAATTCAGACTTAAAGAAAGTGGGGGAAAAGCACTAGACCATTCAGGCATGACCTAAATCAAATCCCTTATGATTATACAGTGAAAGTGAGAAATAGATTTAAGGGACTAGATCTAATAGACAGAGTGCCTGATGAACTATGGATGGAGGTTCATGACATTGTACAGGAGGCAGTGATCAACACCATCCCCAAGAAAAAGAAATGCAAAAAAGCAAAATGGCTGTCTGAGGAGGCCTTACAAATAGCTGTGAAAAGAAGAGAAGTGAAAAGCAAAGGAGAAAAGGAAAGATAATGCAGAGTTCCAAAGAATAGCAAGGAGAGATAAGAAAGCCTTCCTCAGAGATCAGTGCAAAGAAATAGAGGAAAAGAATAGAATGGGAAAGACTAGAGATCTCTTCAAGAAAATTAGAGATACAAGGGAACATTTCATGCAAAGATGGGCTCAATAAAGCACAGAAATTGTATGGACTTAACAGAAGCAAGGGCAACCCACTCCAGTACTCTTGCCTGGAAAATCCCATGGACGGAGGAGCCTGGTAGGCTGCAGTCCATGGGGTTGCTAAGAGTCGGACATGACTGAGTGACATCACTTTCACTTTTCACTTTCATACATTGGAGAAGGAAATGGCAACCCACTCCAGTGTTCTTGCCTGGAGAATCCCAGGGACGGGGGAGCCTGATGGGCTGCCGTCTATGGGGTCACACAGAGTCGGACATGACTGAAGTGACTTAGCAGTAACAGAAGCAAAAGATATTAAGAGGTGGCAAGAATACACAGAAGAACTGTACAAAAAAGATCCTCATGACCCATATAATCATGATGTGTGATCACTCACCTAGAGCCAGACATCCTGGAATGTAAAGTCAAGTAGGCCTTAGGAAGCATCACTATGAACAAAGCTACTAGAGGTCATGGAATTCCAGTTGTGTGATTTCAAATCCTGAAAGATGATGCTGTGAAAGTGCTGCACTCAATATGCCAGCAAATGTGGAAAACTCAGCAGTGGCCACAGGACTGGAAAAGGTCAGTTTTCATTCCAATCCCAAAGAAAGGCAATGCCAAAGAATGCTCAAACTACCACACAATTGTACTCATCTCACACTACACTAGTAAAGTAATGCTGAAAATTCTCCAAGCCAAGCTTCAGCAATATATGAACCATGAACTTCCAGATGTTTTGTGTGGATTCAAAAGCTGGGTACTAGAGTTTACCTGAGTTTACACATAAAACAAACCAGCACAGAAGTTATTCCCAATTTACAATTAAAGATGGATTTCTTTTTATGTTCAAAAATATAACTCCCATCAACATCTGATACAACATTTTTAAATCTCTATGATTGTAAATTTAGAATATAACACAGAATCCTTGTAGCATTGCCTCTATTTCCCTCACACACATACACACAAAAATATAAATAGAATCTCATGAAATATAGATGATACTTCTCATCAATACTCTGAGAAGTCCATACTGATTTAGCTAAACTTTAATATTTTATCATTCAAAAATATTGAATAAATACTGAAACAGTACAGCAGTTCTGATATTTTAATCCCACTTCCAAGATCTCAGACCTGTACGTTAATCTATAATGAGTTCCATTTGAGTATCATTCATGCTCAAAAATATGCTTCTAGACATCTTTATAGAGTCCTTGCGAACTGGTTGGTTACAGGGCAGAAGAGGGCATGGGATACACCTCAGCCTCTTAATAGTGGTTTCCATGTATGTGTCCCAACAACCAGAAACCAGGAAGCGAGCTGAGCAGTCAGAGTCTGAACTGGGATTCTAAATCAAGGATTAACAGATAACTAAGGTCTATTTAAAGTTGCTCAGCCAATTGAAAAAAATCAAATCAGCAGCTCCAGGGAGGAGATTTAATAGAAACATGGTCACCAAAGTACAAAACCAGACCATGTCTGTAGGCAGGCACAAGGGCAGCTGGGAGCAACGCCTGAGGTAAAAATTAGACCCTCTGGTTACACATACGGTTAGCTTTTCATCTAGCTCCTGGAGCTAGAGTGAGGGCATGCTAGGAGCGCTTCAAATGAACAGAATAGGCCCCAGGGAGGTCTCCAAATAGACATCAGTGTTGGAGCCTGGTGAACCTTACCTGATTTTAATAGACAACGCATTAAGTGCACACATATAAGGAAAGCCAAGCACATGGCGCCTTTTACTTAACATTGCATTGATAAGGATGTCAGTGGCTTTAGTTAGTCTAACAATACACATGCAAATCAGCTGCCCTCAAAATTGAGAACAGAAGACAAGCAAAGAGGAAAACTATTATTTCTACTAATTTCAAGTATTTGTCGTCTTTTAAACTAATTGTCCCTTTTCCCCTGAACTTGTCTCTTTGCAATACAGTTTTACCTGATCTGCGAACACACCATCAAGGTCACCAGCTAATGCATGGCCCCCATCTCCTACCATCTGCTTTAACTTTTCCCTCTTCAAGCCCTCTAGTCATCAATATATTGACGTTATGCCTGAGTCTTCCTCTCTGCCCAGACTGACATTGGTTCCCAGGTCCTTCACCAAGGCTAATAGGTGGGCATGCCCATTCCATCCTTTAGTTTTGACCATGCTCAGCTCATCCTCAGTCTCTGTGACATCTAGACTCACCCCAGGAGCTTTTAGAAAACATCATTGACCAGACCCCTTTCCGACAGAGTCTGACTTAAGCTGGTGTGGACTGCAGACATCAGCATTTTTTAAAATTTCCTGGAAATGCTAACATTCAGCCAGACTTGGAAACCACCACTGTAGCTAAGGCCTCTTTACACTACCCCTGGTGGTCTGGAAGGCAATTTCGGGCAAGCATCAAGACCACATTGATCTACAAAGGTTCTTGGGGGTCACTACAAAGGACCCTGTAAAGCAGATTATATTCTAAAAATTGTAAGCTCCCTAAGAGTTATAAGCACCAAATGACACATTTAAGGACACTTGGACAGATGAAAAATGATCAGAGCTGGAGCTTATGAAAAGGAAACATTTACAGCCTCCTGACTTCAAACAAGGCCCTCATTTATTCATTGACTGAGTGCTCACCAATCTCATTCAGAATAACCGTGACCATCCCACCATCAGGAGACATCTAAACTCTGCTCAGAGTGCTTGAATTCTTTTAGCTGCCAAAGTTCCTGATGCCAGCTCATGAAAAAATGATAGAAATATCAAAGAACAATCTGCTTCAGAATCACTGATTTAAAAGCACACAGCATATGATGACATGGTTTTACCTTTGATGATTAACAAAACCAGAATTTATTTAAAGTAGAAACCTTCTGGTTGAAATAAGCTATGATCATGAGGGGATGTGCCTGGTACCACTACATTCAAAGTAGAGTGAAAGAAATTAATATAGCCACACCCTCTCATATATATATAAAATAGCCGCATAACTGCTCTCATTCACTTTGCAGTTACTTTTCCAATAAGATTAACTATGGGACAAACATGAATTATGAGTCAAGATGAGAAGTTTAATACTATTTTAGGTTCTTTAGAAATGTGACAGTCATTCTACTAATGGCTGCTTTATATCCCCCAATGATGCCTGAAAATGGGAAAAATAAAATGCAAGAATTGTGCTTTAAAACCATAGACAAAAATGAAACTACTTGTGATAAAACAAAAATATAATGAGATTCGTCCAAAGGGGGTTATACAAATAAACTTTGATAAGTTTAAAGAAGTGGAAAGGTTCTGATTAATTATCTATTTTACACTTAAAGCAACCACGGATGCATGCTTGGTTGCTAAGTCATGTCTGAATCTTTCCAACCCCATGGACTGCAGACTGTCAGGCTGCTCTGTTCATGAGATTCTTCCAGACAAAAATACTTACTCCAATAAAAATTATTTTAAAAAATAGTACTAATACCTGGAAAACAAAGGCTGAAGAAAAAATTCAATGCATATTAATTTTAACAAAATGATTTTTTGCATAAAATGATATACTGCATATGATATACTTACTTAGAGCTAACTAAGAAAGAAAAAGTAGAAGACAGAAGAAGATGGCTGAACAGGGAGATCACCAGCCTCCCCACAAATACATCAAACACTCATCAAGATATCGAACAACTACTACAAAGCAACTTCTAGGTGACAGCAGAAGACCCCAGGCCTCCCAGGGGGGCGGGTTAAGCTCCCCGAAATGAGGTAGGAAAGAGGATGGAGACACATAAAGGGAAAAGATGGAGAAATCCTGGATGGGACCTTGTGCCTCGAGGGAAGGAGGGAGTCCTGAAGCTGGAGGAGTTCCTGTGCACTGGGAAACTCCCTTGCAGGTGGGCCCAAGGGGGAACTGTGGAGTCTTAGAAAACCAGGCAAAGTAGGGACTTAGAGGGCAGAAAAAAAAGAAAAGCTGCACTTTTCAGCTCATGAACAGCTCACAGACTGTGGACCCAACCAGATGGTAGGCTCGGGGAGTGAGGGGAAGCCCATAGAAGCCCTGCAGCCTGTGGTGCCAAGAGTGGGGAGGCATATAAACTTCTTCAGCACACACAACCCTCGCAGCACAGAGGGCAGGCCAGCATGCCGAGAGAGGGGTGGCATACAAACCTCTGCAGTGCACACAAATTGTGAGGTGCAGAGGGCAGTCCGGTGAGCCTGAGACAAGTGCACATTAGCCTCGGGACACAGAGGGAGGGCTCAGGGGACCAAGGCAAGTGCACACAAGACCTGCGACCCAGAGGGCAAGCTCAAGGGCTGAGGGAAGCCCACACAAGTCTCCATGATGCAGAGGGCATGGTCGGGGAGACAAGAAAAGAGCCACACAAGACCCTACCTAGCAAGCTCCAGCCAGGAGCAAAGCGCAGGATGAGGGAACAGAAACTCTGCCAATGATTCCAGGGATAAGTAGGGGGCTGGCAGCAGTGAAGACATGCCGAGAGGGCCACTTTGAAGCAGCTGCAGAAGTAGATGTGTCTAACACTGCCAAAGCCAGAAGGACTGCCCAGAGGCACACTGAACCCACAGACACCCCAAAACCTACCACTGGACACTGCCCTTCAGAGAGGCGAGATCCAGCTCCATCACCCAAGCACAGGCACAAGCTCGCCCAACCAGGAAAACATCACAGAACCCTAACCCACCCCCATCCCTGGGGGCAGACTCCACAAGCAAGAAGACCTAAGACCTTGAGAACCTTTTTTTCTTTCTTGTAAATCACACTGCTTATTCCCCATATACATTTCTATCTTCATATTAGCCTTTTGTGATGCTATAGAGTTTTCCTCTTTGTTTTTTTTTGTTTAAAAAAAATTTCATTTTAAGATTTCTTTTTCACCCTTTTTTTGCTGATTTTTCTGATTGTGTTTTGATATATTCAACTGCTTTTCTTCTAGTTCTTTACTCACAGTAGCTGTTCCTGAATATATATAAATCTTTTTCACATATGTCTATTTTTCTTTGCTTTTCTATTTTTCCTTTACTCTTTCTCGTTATCCTCTTTTCCACCCCCTCCTTTTTGCTTTTCCCTCCCTTCTCTTTTAGCCAGACTCATCAAGAAGAAAAAAAGGGAGAAAAATCAAATCAACAAAATTAGAAATAAAAAAGGAGAGTTTATAACAGACAACACAGAAATACAAAAGATCATAAGAAAATATTATGAGCAACTAAATGCTAATAAAATGGACAACCTAGAGAAAATGGATAGATTCTTAGAAAAGTTCAACCTCCCAAGACTGAACCTAGAAGAAATAGAAATTATGAAGAACCCAATTATAAACACTGAAATTGAAACTGTGATCAAAAGCCTCCCGTAAAACAAAACCCCAGAGAGCTTCAGAGGAGAATTCTATCAAACATTTAGAGAAGAGCTAATGCCAATTTTTCTGAAACTCTTCCAGAAAATTGCAGAACACTTCCAAACTTCTTCTACAAGACCACAATCACCCTGACACCAAAACCAGACAAAGACAACACACAAAAAAGAAAATTACTGGCCAATATCACGGAGAAGGCAATGGCACCCCACTCCAGTACTCTTGCCTGGAAAATCCCGTGGACGGAGGAGCCTGGTAGGCTGCAGTCCATGGGGGTCTCAAAGAGTCGGACACAACTGAGTGACTTCACTTTCACTTTTCACTTTCATGCATTGGAGAAGGAAATGGCAGCCCACTCCAGTGTTCTTGCCTGGAGAATCCCAGGGACAGGAGGGCCTGGTGGGCTGCCATCTATGGGGTCGCAGAGAGTTGGACACAACTGACGCGACTTAGCAGCAGCAGCATCACTGATGAACATAAATGCAAAAATCCTCAAAAAAAATTCTACCAAACAGAATTCAACAGCACATTAAAAAGCTCATACACCATGATCAAGTAGGGTTTATTCCAGGGATGCAAGCATTCTTCAATATCCACAAATCAATCAATGTGATACACCATATTAACAACTTGAAAGATAAAAACCATATGATCATCTCAATAGAAGGATAAAAAGCCTTTGACAAAATTCAGCACCATTTATGATAAAAAAAAAAACGCTTCAAAAAATGGGCATAGAAGGAACCTATCTCAACATAGTAAAGGCCATGTATGATAAGGACACAGCAAACATTATTCTCAATGGTTAAAAACTAAAAGCATTCAATCTAAGATCAGGATCAAGACAAGGATGTCCACTCTTCACCACTATTATTCAACATATTTTTAAAGGTCCTAACTATAGCAATTAGAGACAGAAAAAAAAAAAAAAGAAATAAAAGGAATCCAGATTGGAAAAGAAGAAGTAAAACTCTCACTGTCTGCAGATGACATGATCAGTTCAGTTCAGTCACTCAGTTGTGTCTGACTCTTTGCAATCCCCTAGACTGCAGCATACCAGGCTTCCCTGTCCATCACCAAAACTCAGATCTTGCTCAAACTCATGTCCATTGAGTCAGTGATACCATCCAACTATCTTATGATAGTATACATAGAAAATCCTAAAGATACTATCAGAAAATTACTAAGAGCTAATCATTGAATTCAGCAGTCATAAGATATAAGGTCAATACACAGAAATCACATGCATACCTATATACTAATAATGAAAAAAAAGAAAGAGTAATTAAGGACTCAATCCCATTCACCTTTTTAATGAAAATAATAAAATATCTAGGAATAAGCCTACCTGAGGCGATGGAACCCCACTCTAGTACTCTTGCCTGGAAAACCCCATGGGAGGAGGAGCCTGGTAGGCTACAGTCCATGGGGTCGCTAAGAGTCAGACACAACTGAGTGACTTCCCTTTCACTTTTCACTTTCATGCAGTGGAGAAGGAAATGGCAACCCACTCCAGTGTTCTTGCCTGGAGAATCCCAGGGACGGGAGAGCCTGGTGGGCTGCCATCTCTGGGGTCGCACAGAGTCGGACATGACTGAAGCGACACAGAAGCAGCAGCAGCAGCAGCAGCAGCAGCAGCAGCAAGTAGACTACAGAACTGTATACAGAAAATTATAAGACACTGATGAAAGAAATTAAAGATGACATAAGCAGATGGAGAAATATTCCATGTGCCTGAGTAGGAAGAATCAATATTGTGAAAATGACTATACTACCAAATGCAGTCTACAGATTCAGTGCAATCCCTATCAAATTACCAATGGCGTTTTTCATAGAACTAGAACAAAAAAATTCACAATTCATCTGGAAATACAAAAGACCCCAAATAGCCAAAGTAGTCTTGAGAGAGAAGAATGGAGCTGGAGGAATCAACCTTCTTGACTTCAGACTATATTACAAAGCTACAGTCACAAAGACAATATGGTACTGGCACAAAGACAGAAATATAAATCAATGGAACAGGATAGAAAGTCCAGAGATAAACCCATGCACCTGTGGGTTTTTTGACAAAGGAGGCAAGAATATACAATAGGGCAAAGACAGATTCTTCAATAAGTGGTGCTGGGAAAACTGGACAGTTATGTGCAAAAGAATGAAATTAGAACACTGCCTAATGCCATACACAAAGATAAACTCAAAAATGGATTAAAGACCTAAATGTAAGAGCAGAAACAGAGGAAAACATAGGCAGAACACTCGATGACATAAATCAAAGCAGGATCTCCTATGACCCATCTCCTAGAGTAATGGAAATAAAACAAAAATAAACAAGTGGGACCTGTTTAAACTTAAAAGCTTTTAAAAAGCAAAGGGAACTACAAATGGTGAAAATACAACCCTTGTAATTGGAGAAAATAATAGCAAAGGAAACAACTGACAAAGAATTAATTTCCAAAATATACAAGCAGCTCATAGAACTCAATACCAGAAAAACAAACAACCCAATCAAAAAGTGGGAAAAAGACCTAAACAGACATTTCTCCAAAGAAGACATACAGATGGCTAAAAAACACATGAAAAGATGCTCAACATTGCTCATTATTAGAGAAATGCAAATCACAACTACAATGACTACCACCTCACACCAGTCAGAATGGCCATCCATCATCAAAAAGTCTACAAATAGTAAATGCTGGAGAGAGCATGGAGAAAAGTGAACCCTCTTTCAGTGCTAGTGGGAATGTAAACTGATACAGCCACTATGGAAGACAGTACGTAGATTTCTTAAAAAATCAGGAACAAAATTACCATATACCCTGAGGCAACCAAAATTGAAAAAGACACATGTACCCCAAAATTCATTACAGCACTATATACAATAGCTAAAACAAGGAACTTCAGATGTTCAAGCTGGTTTTAGAAAAGGCAGAGGATTGCTGTGGCTAAAACTTCCAGAACTATGTTGAATAGTAGTCCTGATCAGCAGATGAATGGATAAGGAAGCTGTGGTACATATACACAATGGAGTATTACTCAGCCATTAAAAAGAATACATTTGAATCAGTCCTAATAAGATGGATGAAACTGGAGCCGATTATACAGAGTGAAGTAAGCCAGAAAGAAAAACACCAATATAGTATACTAACACATATATATGGAATTTAGAAAGATGGCAATGATGACCCTGTATGCAGGACAACAAAAAAGACACAGATGTGTATAACGGACTTTTGGACTCAGTGGGAGAGGGAGAGGGTGAGATGATTTGGGAGAATGGCATTGAAACATGTATAATATCATGTAAGAATCGAATTGCCAGTCTATGTCCGATGCAGGATATGGCACGCTTGGGGCTGGTACGCGGGGATGACCCAGAGAGATGTTGTGGGGAGGGGTGTGGGAGGGGGGTTCATGTTTGGGAACGCATGTACACCCGTGGTGGATTCATGTCAATGTATGGCAAAACCAATACAGAATTGTAAAGTAAAATAAAAAATAAATTTAAAAAATAAAAAATAAAATTAAAAAAAAAAAAGAAAAGGCAGAGGAACCAGAGATCAAATTGCCAACATCCATTGGATCATGGAAAAAGCAAGAGAGTTCCCGAAAAATATCTATTTCTGCTTTATTGACTATGCCAAAGCCTTTGACTGTGTGGATCACAAGAAACTGTGGAAATTCTGAAAGAGATGGGACTACCAGACCACCTGATCTGCCTCTTGAGAAACCTGTATGCAGGTCAGGAAGCAACAGTTAGAACTGGACATGGAACAACAGACTGGTTCCAAATAGGAAAAGGAGTACATCAAGGCTGTATATTGTCACCCTGCTTATTTAACTTCTATGCAGAGTACATCATGAGAAACGCTGGGCTGGAATTAGCACAAGCTGGAATCAAGACTGCCGGGAGAAATGTCAATAACCTCAGATATGCAGATGACACCATCCTTATGGCAGAAAGTGAAGAGGAACTAAAAAGCCTCTTGATGAAAGTGAAAGAGAAGAGTGAAAGAGTTGGTTTGGGACTCAACACTCAGAAAGCAAAGATCATGGCATCTGGTCCCATCACTCCATGACAAATAGATGGGGAAACAGTGGAAACAGTGTCAGACTTTATATTTTTGGGCTCCAAAATCACTGCAGATGGTGATTGCAGCCATGAAATTAAAAGATGCTTACTCCTTGGAAGAAAAGTTATGACCAACCTTGATAGCATATTCAAAAGCAGAGACATTACTTTGCCAACAAAGGTCTGTCTAATCAAGGCTATGGTTTTTCCTGTGGTCATGTATGAATGTGAGAGTTGGACTGTGAAGAAAGCTGAGTGCCGTAGAATTGATGCTTTTGAACTGTGGTGTTGGAGAAGACTCTTGAGAATCCCTTGGACTGCAAGGAGATCCAACCAGTCCATTCTGAAGGAGATGAGTCTTGGGTGTTCTTTGGAAGGAATGATGCTAAAGTTGAAACTCCAGTACTTTGGCCACCTCATGTGAAGAGTTGACTCATAAGAAAAGACCTGATGCTGGGTGGGATTTGGAGGAAAAGGGGACAACAGAGGATGAGATGGCTGGATAGCATCACCAACTTGGACGTGAGTGAGTGAACTCCGGGAGTTGGACAGGGAGGCCTGGTGTGCTGCAATTCATGGGGTCACAAAAGTTGGACACGACTGAGTGACTGAACTGAACTGAAAACATTTAAGCAACCTATATATCCATGAACAGACGAATGGATAAAGAAGCTGCAATACATATATACAATGAAACACTGCTGCTGCTGCTAAGTTGCTCCAGTCGTGTCCGACTCTGTGCAACCCCATAGATGGCAGCCCACCAGGTTCCACTGTTCCTGGGATTCTCCAGGCAAGAACACTGGAGGGGGTTGCCATTTCCTTCTCCAATGCATGAAAGTGAAAAATCATTTCCGGCTCTTCCTGGCCCCATGGACTGCAGCATACTAGGCTCCTCCGTCCATGGGGTTTTCCAGGCAAGAGTACTAGGGTGGGTTGCCATTGCCTTCTCCCAATGAAATACTACTCATCCATTAAAAGGAACACATTTGAATTGGTTCTAAAGAGGTGGACGAACCTAGAGCCTGTTATACAGACTGAAGTCAGAAAGAGTAATATAAATATCATACACTGGTGTATATATATGGAATCTAGAAAGATGGTACTGATGACTTTATTTTCAGGGCAGCAATGGAGAAACAGACTAGAGAAGAGACTTATGGACATGGGGGGAGGGGAGGAGGGAGACGGTGAGATGTATGGAGAGAGTAAGATGGAAATTTACAATACCATATGTAAAACAGATAGCCAATGGGAATTTGCTGTATGACTCATGGAACTCAACAGGGGCTCTGTGACAATCTAGAAGGGTGGGATGGGAAGGGAGATGGGAGAGAGATTCAGGAGGGAGGGGACATGGGTGTATCTATAGCTGATTTTGATGTATGACAGAAAAACCACAAAATTCTGTAAATAAATTATCCTTCAAATTAAAAAATTAAGTTCCAAGAAAAGAAAAAGTATTTTCCTTTCATCAATACCTACCAAAATTTATGGAATAACAAAATTATGTGGCAAACAATCTTTCTAGTTTTCTCCAGCTCATATGCATAGTAATCTTCAGCCAAACTGACTCCATCTTGCTTTTCTAGTTCTGTGAGATTTTGCACAAGGCTGTTCCCTATGCCTGAAATAGCTTCCTTTATCTTTTCAGCAGTCAACTCTTGCCCATCTCTTGAAATAAAGCTCCACTATCGGTTTGTCTTCCTTGTCCTCTTCTACCTTCTAAAGCATTGCCCACCCCCAGGCCCCTGATGCTGGTTAGAAACTGCTCACCCCACGTCTGAAGGCAGGACTCTGAGTCAGAGGCGGAGGACATTGGCCAGACGGATGGAGACTGAAAGCAGAGTTAGGTTTTCTGTCTTCTAAATCATAGCACTTTTCCCCTTGGTTAAGGCACTTAATAACCTTTTGTTGGTTAAGTAAGTCTTAAAAAAGGAATGTGGGTCATTGTTCTCTGAGAAAGGGATTGGCCTGAATATAAAATGTTATTACTTTTCATATATATACGTTCCCTTTATTTTGTTGATTTTCTTCTTGTTTTTTTTTAATCATAAAGGTAAGAAAAGGTTCACTATTAAAACAAAAAAGCATTAAAGATTGGAAGGAAGATATGATCTGACATTGCATTATTCACAACTATTACAATTTCCTTCCAATATATTTTATACATATTTTCTAAATAAAAAATATTAAGATGTGGGTAAAAAAAATGTGGCAGAGATGATAGATAACTAGATAGATAATAATTTATAAAAATAAATTACACAATGCTTATAAAGAAGACAACTGATAATCAATACACCCCAATAAATGTATAATGCAAAGATATAGTAAGACATTTTACTTATAAGATCTCTTGACTTGAAGAAGCAGGAAGTACTTAAGTCAAACAGTATCATTCTGACATTTTTCATGGTAAAGTGAAGAGTAATGACAGACCACAAAGATAAAAGATTTGCATCCCTAATATAGATGACATTAAAATGATGCTTTAAATTAAGTGGGAAGTTATTTCATAGTTCTTTTATCTTTCTCTCTCTCACTAATAAAAAGCAAAACAGCCCGGTTTTGTCTCAAACTCCTAGTGACTTCAGGATCAGATATTGCATATTGTTTGCCACGAGCCAATGCTCCAGCAAACCTAGGCAGAGGAACTCTGTCAAGGGTATGTCCAGAAGCCCTGGGACAGAGTGGATAGATATTGGGGACAGAACCAATTATGGTTCAATTGATTCAACTCATGTGTTATGAATAGTAAAAGGCACTGAGATAGACAACTAAAGATTAGAGAGGACAATTGCAATGCTAAGCAGAAAGTGCTATAATTAAAAAAAAATAAGCTATAACTCAAGGAAGGTTTTAATGTAGAAATGGCATCAGAATTGAAATTTAATGTATGAGTCAATTTAAGGAAGCCAAGAGGAACAGGGGGAATTTCAGGTGCAAGAATAACTAGGCAAGAAAGATCATGATGCATTCAAGGGATTCAAAGTGCTAGGAAACTGAAGCCCAAACCAAGGGCTACTTCATAGAGGATCAGAGTGATGACTGATGAAGATGGAAATGCAGGCAGCAACTAGATCCTGAAGAAAGAATTGTTTTACATTTAATCCTGAATGTAAAGGGGGCTTTCACTGATCCGAGGCTTGTATATCAGATGTCAATTTGTATTCTATTGATACTAAGCTGGCAGCAGCATGGAGAGTTGATTGATAAGGCCACAATGAGGTGAAATTTGACTAGTCAGGAGACTGCCAAAACAAGTTAGTTGAAAGACAGGCCTGACTAAGGAACCAGCAACAGGGAGGAGGAGGTAGAGACACAGTCAAAGCTAACAAGGAACAAGAACCTACAGTTTCCTCATCTGCAGGATGAGGATACTAAGAGAAAGGATGAACTTAAGAGAAACTTTTGTATTTCTGCTTCAGCAACTGAGTAGGCAGTGGTGCCATTCATCAAATTAGAAAATAAAAAGGAAGCACATGTGAAAAAGGAGATACACTCAGTATTGGAAAAGCTGAGATTTATCTTCCTGTGGAACACTGGAGACATGCAAAATAGGTAGCTGAATATATAAGTCTGTACTGAAATGCAGAGAAGGATGTAAGAGCACTTAGGTTAGAGGTACAGTTTGTTCTTTACAGTTATAAAAGTGGGTAAAATTCCATAAAGAAAAGAAAGAGGAACTGAGGTGAGAATCCCAAGAATATCAACCTCAAAACAATTGGAAAGGGAAAAATAATCCAGGCTGCCTAAAGAGATGACTGACCCAGAAATAGAATCGGTCCAGAGACAGAAAAACTTTGGAGTATACTAATGAAATATAGAGTTTCCTGGGTAGCTCAGCTGGTAAAGAATCTGCCTGCAATGCAGAAGACCCCAGTTAAATTCCTGGGTCAGGAAGTTCCCCTGGAGGAGAGAGAGGCTACCCACTCCACTATTCCTGGGCTTCCCTAGTGGCTCAGATGGTAGAGAATCCACCTGCAATGTGGGAGACCTGGGTCCGATCTCTGGGTTGAGAAGATCCCTTAGAGGAGGGCATGGCAACCCACTCCAGTATTCCTGCCTGGAGAATCCCCATGGACAGAGGAGCCTGGCAGGCTACAGTCAATGGGGTCACAAAGAGTCAGACGTGACTGAGTGACTGACTAAATACAATGAAATATAACAACAAATTCAAGAAAATGGAACAAAATAAGAAATTTTAAAAAGAGAAAATAATTGACAGTATGAAATACTTAAGCGAGGTGAAAAATTAAGAGTTGAAATATAACTGTTACATTTAACATCCAGATCATTGTTGACCTCACAGAAATATGCCATTGGTTGAGTAGAGGCAAATATTAGAATATAGTGAGTTTGATCACATTTAGGAAGAAATTAAAAGAAGACCATGAGTACAGGCATTCACTTTAATTCCAAAAGCCTGGCTATAAAGGGACAGAACAACACACTGATAATTAGGCCTCATACGCTTAAGAAGAGACACACAATTGTGTTTCTAATGGAGGGAAGTGAATCAGAACTCATGTTATCCTGTATCATGGCTATTTTTGTACATGACGTTTTTTCTCTAAGTTGCTTTACTGCAGAGGCACTAACTCAGATGTGGCAGTGGGTCAACAAATGTTACTTAATGAGTAAATGAATGAGGCGACCAATCAGAAAGAATGTGAAGAATATAAAGAATATTGTATTAGAAGTACACCCAGACTTAAAAATTATAGAAATAACCCAATGTCACAGAACAAAACTGGAAGGGGGACATGTACATCTGAGATTTAGTTCATCTGACACCAAAAAAAAGTTACACGACTTTAGTTTAAAAAATCCCATTAATATGATGAGGAATGACAAAGGTTCTGATTCATCCCCAAGTCTGACAGACTGATCATAGCACGGAGTTATGCAGAAGTCTGAGGTTCTGCTTCACTCAGGTAGTGGTGGATTTTAAGGGATTTGCAATGTCCGCTATGTCTGCAAAAGAGGAGTGGGTGGCACACGTGCAACATTACTCATGAATCCCAATGAAACAGTTCACACACCCAGCTCTAAAAGGTAAGAAAATATGTGATTCTTTTTATTTTTCTGAAAATTCATTCAGAACAAAGTTTTAAAAAGAAAATCCTAAAAAAAAAAAATAAAAGAAAATAAAAAATAAAAAGAAAATCCTACAGTGAGTTGAAGGCTAGAGAGATGTTTTATGCATGGCTTGTTTCAGATTCTTTTTTTACAAAAACCAAAACTAGCATGGCCACAAGTCTCCATGTAGGAATCTGGGAGAAGCAGCATTTAATAGCAAATAATAGTGTTTGCTTTATTGCATAATACTTAGAAGGGCTGAAAGTGTTCCCACCTCTACCCTTGACACCATCTACTAGTACTACTCAGGCAGTGACTTTTCAGCATCCATCATGCTCAGTGGACACACTTTTATTAATCTCAGAATACTGTGATGGAGGTATGTCGTAAGTATGACTAGCCTTACTGACTAGAGGGGAAACAAAGCTCAGAATAAATTACTTTCAGAGGCTGCTGAGTGAACCAGAAGTGGATGTGAGAATGGTTTCTTTGGTCAAGCAGATTCAAGACCTGATTTAGGCATATGCTCAACTATTCAAGAGTTGTACTGGACTTAGTACCTGTGAGTTATTGCATGCATCTAATACATTGCTAAAAAAAAACAGTCCAACATGCAGAGATGAGCTCTCTATGAGTTTTATCTTGCCACAAAGTACTGCAGTTTGCATAGAGGCTCATCTGCAAGCACTAGCAACTGCTTCATTCCTGACTGCCATTATGCAGAGAAAGAAGAAGGAAATATGGAAGAGGAAGTTGCCATTTTTCTTTAAAATAGAAACAACTAAATAATATGTCCCCTTTGGCAAAAGTGATTAGTGAAACAAATAAAAAGAAAGGATCAACTATTCCTTTTAAATTCTACCTGGTGAATGCACTGATCACAGTTCAACAAACACATCTGTGAATGAAGATTTTTGTCCATTTTAAACTGTTGAGAAGATCTTACTTATTTTAGTATGAAGTGTCAGAATGAAAAATAAATAAAGTTATAGACTCAAATAAACAAATACTGAAAGGCCTATTTGGCCCCTAGAAGTCAGGTCAGACACTAATGATTTTTTGTCATGTTATTAAATTGGTTCAGTGTAGGAAATGAGAACTCTCATAAGCTCTATGCCACAACCACTGCATATCGTGTCTCCAGAATATGAAAAAAAAAATGTTTCATAGATATAATTCTGGCCATCTGTTCACAAAGAAAATAAGACTGTTCTATAAAAGTTCATTTTAATATTAATGTCTTTTCAAAGAAAATATGTGGATTGAGCAGATGTCCAAAGAGTTCTTGAATTTCTAGTATTTTTTGAATTAAATTAAAAAAAATTCGTTATTTCCTAAAATTACTTGTTTCCTTATTTTGTTGTTAGCTGTTAATACTCTGAGCTCTGGAGGCATGCAAACCTATATTCAAATTCTCACCCTACATCTTACTATCCCTTAGTAACAGGAGAAAGTTTGTTTCTTATCTGACTCCTAAAATATATTCATTAAATGTGGTTTGTCTGCTGTTGTTAGTGTTTTATTATACCATCATAAATTTATTATACATTATTGAGAGGTAGACAAGTAATCATTCATTCTGACTGCCATCTAAGGAAGATAACTTATCAGTGCAATGCTAGTAGTAAAATAGCTTAAAAAAGAGAAAAGGGATATAGCATAATAAGTAAAATACTGTATAAGCTCTGTTTTACAAAAGAAAGTCTACTTTTCTATGAATGGGACTAAACAGTCTTGAAATCTGATAAAGGAAATATTCTATCTATAATTGGAACACATCTTTTATTCCTCAAACAAAATACTCAATATCACTCTGTCAATTATTAATTTCATGTCAAGTATTAATTTGGATTATATAAATAAGAGAAGAAATTTTCCTTATTTCCATTGTATTTTCCAGATATATATTCTATAATTGTTACTCAATATTATAACAATATATAATTGTCATTCAATACAACAGACAAATGGGAACAGCTAACCCACTTATGACAGAAAGCGAAAAAGAACTAAAGAGCCTCTTGATGAAAGTGAAAGAGGAGAGTGAAAAAGTTGGCTTAAAACTCAACATCCAGAAAACTAAGACCATGGCATCCAGTCCTATCACTCCATGGCAAATAGATGGGGAAACAGTGACAGAGTTTATTTTGGGGGGCTCCAAAATACTGCAGATGGTGACTGCAGCCATGAAATTAAAAGACACTTGCTCCTTGAAAGAAAAGTTATGACAAACCTAGACAGCATATTAAAAAGTAGAGACATCACTTTGCCAACCAAGGTCCATCTAGTCAAAGCTACGATTTTTCCAGTAGTCATGTATGGATGTGAGAGTTGGACTATAAAGAAAGCTGAGTGCCAAAGAATTGATGCTTTTGAACTGTGGTGTTGGAGAAGGCCCTTGAGAGTCCCTTGGATGGGAAGGAGATCCAACCAGTCCATCCTAAAGGAGATCAGTCCTGAATATTCATTGGAAGGACTGATGCTGAAGCTGAAACTCCAAAACTTTGGCCACCTGATGTGAAGAACTGACTCATTGGAAAAGATCTTAATGCTGGGAGGGATTAGGGGCAGGAGGAAAAGGGGCCGACAGAGGATGAGATGGCTGGATGGCATCACCAACTCAATGGACGTGAGTTTGAGTAAACTCTGGGAGTTGGTGATGGACAGGGAGGCTTGGCGTGCTGCAGTCCATGGGGTCACAAAGAGTCGAACACGAATGAGCGACTGGACTGAACTGAACTGAAGGTATAACAGAAAGAAAACTGGAGTCCAGTTTCCAAAAATCTTAGTCTCTGTCAATAATAGTCATGTCTGACCTAAAGCAAGTAATTCACCCTCTTAGAAAATTGTGTCTGCTTTCATACATTTAAAATGAAGATAATACAAATCATAGGGCCTTTGTGGGGTTTAAATGAATAAATAGATAAGGTGCTTTAGTAACGTCTAGCAAATGATACTGGCTCAGTAAATGTTTGTGACACACACATGAAAAATGCAACCTAAACACTACTTAATTGAAAACATTTAAGTAATATAATTTTGATTAAACTTATTGTGTGTGCTCAAAATAACTTTTAAAAGTAAAGGAAGAGAGAAATGGAGGGCGGGAACCCAAAGCTATAATTTAAGTGACTTGACTTGCAGTTACAGGTAATATTACTAACTAATAATTTTACCTTACAGCAACATTATTCACACTCAGTTCCCAATAACCATTCTAGGGCAGCTAACATTTGGTAGCACCTGTTGAAATAGTAGTCCAGAGTGGTTATTCATACACTGGCAGCTCCACATCTGGCATACAGTGACAACCGATCCCTTCTCTTGTCTTAATTTCTTCTCTTCTACACTTCAAGAGCAGTGTCAATTTCACTCTTCTTCCTATAGTTTATATTACAAAGCTCAAGTTCTGGGGTTTGCTGGGTCACAATGTACCCGTGATGTTGGACACTAGATTGTTCTCTTCAACTATGACATGAATTAGTTTGGGAAAAAAAATTAAACTACCTTTTAACTTCTAAAATCTGGTAAACACCAGATTTTTTTAAAAAGTCAAGGATGAAATACTGTCTCGGCTCAGGACAAAAGAAAAATGGTTGTATCAATTCAGCCATGTGACTCTCACAAATAACATGAGCATTAATATCTGTCACCTCATTGCCCTGTGGATTCTAGCACTAGGTGCTGAGATCCATTGGTCTGCCAAGTGATAGGATTCTAGTGGAGGTTGTATCCATGAAGAGTCAATCTCATAAAAAGATAAGGGGAAATCTGTCCCAAAGGCTGAAAACTAAAAAAGGAAAGAGAAGAATAGAAAAAAAAATCATAGGGAATAAATATGAGGTGACATTACTGAAAGACAAAGAAGAATGCCACAAGCATCAATAAAAGAAAGAAGGGACATCCACACATAAGTAGAAAGATATTGTAACAGCTACAATCTATGAAATCCCAGAGGTTAGAAACAGGACCTGCAAAACCCTTGGCCAAAGGTAAGCAGGGATCTATGTTTCTCAGATCAGTTCTATGATTAATACCCCTTCCCTTGGACTTCCAATATCAGGCAATACAGGAACTTCTCTGGTCAAATGCTCTGTTCAAAACTTGTAGAAAAAAATCTTCTCAAAAGGAAAACATATGAAGTTTGCTAAAAGAAGTAACTATATGGCAGGAAAAAGAAGATCTCAGAGAAAGTAATCATAGAACTTTTATCAAAAAAAGTGGCAACAGAAAGTTTCAAAGAAAGTGGTCATAAAGGTTTTCTGTCCTCAACTCATTGCTGCTATTGTTTAGTTGCTAAGTCGTGTATGACTCTTTTGCGACCCTGTGGACTGTAGCCTGCCAGGCTCCTCTATCTGTGGGATTCTCCAGGCAAGAATACCAGAGTCACTTGCTATTTCCTTCTTCAGGGGGTCTTCCTGACCCAGGAATCAGACCCTCATCACCTGCTTGGCAGGCAGATTCTTTACCCCTCAACTCATTACAGAAATACAAATTTTCCTCTAACCCCAAATACTGTAATGCCAACCAAAAAAACACAATGAATTTGAGATAAGAAGAGTAGAATAGTAGTGTTTGGACTATTTCTGAAAAACATTTGCTTATACTGCATATTGGGGCTGGAGGACGGGACAGAGATATTGGCAGGTAGGGAGAAAATGAGGAGAGAACAAAGAGATAGAAAAACAGACAAGAAATAGAAATAGAGAGGTAGAGAGACAGAAAGCCAAAGAGAGACATTCAGAGAGATGAATAGGGGCAAAAAGAGACAGACTTACTGAGAGAAAAGGGACTCTACAAGATCCCTAAGTTACTTCTTTGCATGCAGGCCACATTATACCTAAACTGGTTAGATGGAAGTAAATATATCTTTTTAGATCTATAGATAAACAAATTTGGGGAGTTTCATGAATAAACAATTCTACATAGCCAATCCCTTATCTGGGAAATATAAATTTCCTATGGCAAATATAAATCCTACATGTTTTGCTGTGTTTTCTTCTCAATATTAATGGAGGATGGTCTCAGTTTATCCTCTAGGAAATAATTTTTCACTCTTATATCTCCCCTTAGGCTTTTTCTTCTCTTGGCTGAATAATTATTCTTCTACCTATTTTTCATGGTTCTAATTTCTAAGCTTTTAATTATCTTTATTGGTTTCCTGAGCATCCTCTGCCAATCCCTTCAAGCCCACCTCAGAGTGATCTAAAAACAGGAGCCACAATGAACATGTACAGATCATTGTATTGCGCTTGGAGGAAATTCACCAGCTACACAGGCCACATTTCCTTGGGCCATCACAGTCTCCTCTTAATACAGACATTGCAGTTACTCTTACTGTTATCAATGCGGAATAGGGTGTAAAAAGATTAAAGCTACTGGAGACTCAGACTGGTAAGTGGACAGGTACATAGGCAGGATCAGGAGTTCAGAGGTGTCAGCCTCTGTCAGAGAGGAGAGAGAAGAGACATGAGGCAGGGATGGAGAAGGGAAGCCTGACTCAGGAGGCTTGTGTGCCTTTAGTTCAGCTCAATAAAGTTGCTCAGTCCTGTCTGACTCTTTGCAATCCCATGGACTGTAGCATGCCAGGCTTCCCTGTCCATCACCAACTCCCAGAGCTTGCTCAAACTCATGTCTATTGAGTGGGTGAGGCCATCCAACCATCTCATCCTCTATTGTCCCCTTATCCTCCTGCCTTCAATCTTTCCCAGCATCAGGATTGACAGTTTTGATCTCCTCGCAATCCAAGGGACTCTCAAGCATCTTCTCCAACACCACAGTTCAGAAGCATCAATTCTTTAGCACTCAACTTTATTTATAGTCCAATTCTTACAAACATACATGACTACTGGAAAAACCATAGCTTTAACTAGACATACCTATTGCAGCCAAGGATGGAGAATTTCTCTACAGCCAGCAAAAACAAGACTGGGGGAGCTGACTGTGGCTCAGATCGTGAACTCATCGTAAAATTCAGACTTAAATTGAAGTAGGGAAAACCACTAGACCTTTCAGGTATGACCTAAATCAAATCCCTTACGACTATACAGTGGAAGTGACAAATAGATTCAAGGGATTAGATCTGATAGAGTGCCTATCCTCCCCCTAAGAGGGCTTATGTGTGCCTTGGTGAGGACTTTTGTTTTATTCATTGGGCAATGTATGTTTTGATAGAGTGGAGAATTAGGCTTGTCTTAAGGGGTGACTATTCTGGCCACCGTTGTAGTCTGATCTGGAGTTGGTGGGAGAAGTTTGTGCCCAATGATTAGGACTTTCAGTGTTTCTTGAAACACACTAGGTGAGAGGTGATGAGTCCCAAATCAAGGCAAATGCTATAGAAATGGAAGATGTGAACCCACATTCAAGGGCCATTAACGGATAGAGGGAGGAGAGCTCGTGAAAGAGACTGAGAGCAAGCAGTCAAAGAAGCTGGAAGAGAATGGGAAGAGTGGCACAGAGGCTGCCAAGAAGCTCCAGGACCTGCGCTTGGCGGGTTGCTCTGGTGACCATAGGGGCTGCTTGTTCTGAGCAGTGGGAGCAGCAAACAAACCGCAGTGGGCTGAGTCAGAAGGACATAGAGATGAAACTATCCAATCTGGGAGTCTTACGGTGATGGTGAGGAAATCTGAGGGAAACTGAAGGGTCAGAGGAGTTTTGCTCTGGGAAAAGTTACAGGTTGAAGAAAAGAAGCAAAACATGAGCAAAGTATCATCAAGCATTACGTTTTTATGGATGAAAACACATCAGAACTTGGCAATGAGTGAGCCTTAGCTAAAAATAGAATGAACTGGCACTAAACACTGCTACAATATGCTGTATCTAAGCATTAATATGTGCAATAAATCTGAGATGATTAGGATATTTAAACGGAATTTATTTGTCTTGGCATGTTTAGATATTTTTATATATTCCAAACTCCAGCTAGCACTGCCCATGCAGAAAACAATGACCAGTGCTACAAATACAAAGAATAAATCTCAGTTCTAACACTCGGTTCAGTCGCTCAGTTGTGTCCAACTGTTTGCGACCCCGTAAATCACAGCACGCCAGGCCTCCCATCACCAACTCCCGGAGTTCACCCAAACTCATGTGCATCAAGTCGGTGGTGCCATCCAGCCATCTCATCCTCTGTCATCCCCTTCTCCTCCTGCCCTCAATCCCTCCCAGCATCAGGGTCTTTTCCAATGAGTCAACTTTTCACATGAGGTGGCCAAAGTATTGGAGTTTCAGCCTCAGCATCAGTCCTTCCAATGAACACCCAGGACTGGTATCTTTTAGGATGGACTGGTTGGATCTCCTTGCAGTCCAACACTCAGTTCAGTTCAGTTCAGTTCACTTCAGTCGCTCAGTCGTGTCCGACTCTTTGCGACCCCATGCATCACAGCATGCCAGGCCTCCCTGTCCATCCCCAACTCCCGGAGTTCACTCAGACTCATGTCCATCGAGTCAGTCATGCCATCCAGCCATCTCATCCCCTGTCATCCCTTTCTCCTCCTGCCCCCAATCCCTCCCAGCATCAGAGTCTTTTCCAATGAGTCAACTCTTCACATGAGGTGGCCAAAGTACTGGAGTTTCAGCTTTAGCATCATTCCTTCCAAAGAAATCCCAGGGCTGATCTCCTTCAGAATGGACTGGTTGGATCTCCTTGCAGTCTGAGGGACTCTCAAGAGTCTTCTCCAACACCACAGTTCAAAAGCGTCAATTCTTCAGTGCTCAGCCTTCTTCACAGTCCAACTCTGACATTCATACATGACCACAGGAAAAACCATGGCCTTGACTAGACGGACCTTAGTCGGTAAAGTAATGTCTCTGCTTTTGAATATGCTATCTAGGTTAGTCATAACTTTTCTTCCAAGGAGTAAGCATCTTCTAATTTCATGGCTGCAGTCACCATCTGCAGTGATTTTGAAGCCCCCCAAAATAAAGCCTGAAACTGTTTCCACTGTTTCCCCATCTATTTCCCATGACGTGATGGGACTGGATGCCATGATCTTCATTTTACTGGTCACTATATATCATTACTCCATATATTAGCAGGTAATAGAATGCTAGTGATTCCCATCTGGCATGTTTATGAGGTATGAAATAACCCATGTTTTAAGTTTTTAGCTTCAGCATTATTTTCAGTACACCATATAATATGAAAGTACCCAGCACTGTGTCTGGCCCATTATAGAGGATAAACGTATTGAGCTAAACTCTGTCGCTAATTTTGGAGTCCTGCTATGCCTGACTGCTGTGCTCAAAAAGAATCTTTCAAATTTTAATATAGTATTAAACACTTGCTGAAAGCCTCTACAGTCTACATTCCAATGTTCTCCTACAGTCTGTAACTTGCATTCCTCTTAATGCAGTGTCATCTCATCTCACGGCCCTCATCTCATGGCCACATACTTCCTCTGCTCCCAATTTGCAACCGTTTCTAGGTTCATTTTAGCCTTTCTACTGATACCAGTTTTTCTTGGTGGACTTTTTCAAAGTTCTGTTCCATATACATATGGCAAACTAATATTCAGTTTCTTTGTCTCCACCAATAGCATCTGACCCTGAAATTCTGACCTCTAAATTTCAAAACTGTGTTGTATGGAGTTCTAAGCCAGGATTACACCAAACTCATGTGTCCTTCCAGGCTTCAGCTAGAGTCTCTCTATATTTATCAGGTTCACCATATTTTATGGTGAAAAAAAAATCAAAATAAAATGTTTAAAAAATTTTTAAACATCCTGTTATGTCAGTGTTTTTCACAAACCTAAGTAATGACAAATAATTAAACAAATACCCCAGGACATATACCATAAAAGAAAAGTATTCATGTTCCCATTTCAAATTTGGATGAAAAAAGTACAGTGCTAATAGTAATCTCTTCAACCAAGTCCACTGTGAACTATAATAACATTTAGGTTAATAAAAGAAAAATATCATTGAGATCTGCTCAGGACAATGGTAAAAATAGATATAGTCATCAGGCACAAATCTATTTAAGTATTTTGTGCTGGAAAGTTCTAAAAAATAAGAAGGAAAGAAAAATGCTGATACCAAGACAAGACATTTTGTTAAAGGATAATTAGTTGCTGCTCTACTTACAATCTCCTTAAAAAAGGGCAGGTAATTTCAGGTTTTCTTTTCTGTCTTTTTTAAATATATAGTCTGAGGTTGGCTTTGCCTATAACCAAATAACAGCAGATTTCTAGGCAAATGGACCGGAAACAAAATAAAGCAAATTAACACATCATGAGACCACTCTGATCCGTGAACAACAGAAACACACATAAGATGATGGGATGGCCCTTTGCCAGCCATAGCTGAGGCAGGAAATGCCTGGGATAAGATGAGATCAAGGAATGACACAGGGAATCACTAAGAAGCAAGAAAAGAAGAGCTTATCTATTCCATGACTAATTTAAAAGTAATATTTCTCAAACCCATGCTGTATGTTATTTGAAGAAACTGAACAAGACCAATTCCTTCCAGAAGTGTTAAGAGCGAACAAGAATAGCTAACCAGAAATATTGGATGTCACCAAATAGCCAATCTGGCTATTTCTCAAGAGACCAAGAGACTGATGATAGTATACGGTCTAGACCCCAGCCTCTAAGACTCAACAACCTGATTTTGGCAGCAGTCTAAGAAGGGCATCATCCCAAAGGGGTTACTATATATTATAATATATTAATAATACAGAGAATGCTAATGTCCATATCTCAAAAGGGAAATATAAATGTCACAAGGACCAAAGTCCTCATATTTGTTCAACTAGTATATTCTTTCCCAATCAGCAGACACATCTGGGAAACAAAATTATGACCAGAAACCTGTATGGTTAATATGAACTCAAGCAACATCAGTTAGATAATTCAGTTCTTTAGTAATAAAAAACAAAAGTACCTGCTGCTTCTGTCTTCAAAGGAGACATGCTCTGGGCAATGGAAAAGGGTTATCACTGACACCCTCTCTCCTGGACAAGGTCAGCCACGTCATTCCAACAGTGACTTCAGTGACTATAAGTGCTATGTGGGGGTAGGGTCACTGTCTTCTTGTCCATCACTATGTCCTGTGTCTGGTGTCTGGTAGGCATTCAATCTAGATTTGTGGGCTGAATGAACTCAACTCACCTTTTTCTATGTTTGCAAGGCTAGCCAATGAACATTATATTTTCAAATACATTAATATCCAATCAGGTTATTGTAGAACTTGCTGACCTACGGAAATTTTATTCTAAAGATGATTTAAATATGAACTCTCAGGAGGGATAGCTTATATTCTTTATTTCAAAATTCATTATGGATGCATATCTGAACTGTCCCCAAGCATCATAAAAACTCACTTTGACCTATTCCAGATTATTTCTGGTCTACATAATTCCAGTAGGGCTGCTAGTGAAGATCTAGAAGCCATCTTTGAGTCATGGGAATTAAAACTTACACTGGAATTAAGTGGGAACTGTGGGACTGAGTCCTTTCTTCTCTCTTTCCTCATCATCCCCAGAGCTGCTTTTCTTCAACTTTCCTTTGAATCTAAGAGCCCATTTTAAATTCTCATTTCTACTCCTGTACTGACATATACTCACTATCCAACCTCCATTCCACTCTATTTCTAATAAATAATTTCTATCTCTCATCTCATGTTCCTACTTATTTCCATGTTGTCCCATCAAATTTCTATCTGTAGATCACTCATCCCTCATTCAAAAGCATCTTTGATGCAAATTTTATGCAAGATGACTTCCCAGTCCTCATCATTGGATGAGTTGGCTTATTTTTTCTCAACGTTGTTGCCAAGGAATTGTCTGACTTGAAGATTCCATATACAAAATGCCAGAAAAATATTAAACTGAATAAAGCAAATAAATATATTGATGCTTCAGGATCAGACTCTCATTAAAAGGCTGGTATATGATTGTGTAATATTTGTTTTCGTGCGATAGGTATGTATATAATAGGCAAATGCTGTTCCTTTACACTGCTTACCACATTGCAGACGCAGAAACAACAAGCTATAGTGATGTAGTGAATCCAATGCCTGATGTCAATGCCTGAATAATGTATTTTTTTCTTATCATCCTCCACCAAAAAAGAGCTGATCATCATGGCAATAACATAACTAGTTAATTAACTAATCTTGATGATATCATAAAACTAATATAAAAATGTGATGGTATATAAATATTAAACAATGTCATATATTCTCAAGCAAATAATACTTGTTAGTTGTTTACAAGTTAGTTACTGTCTAAAAGAATCTCTGACACAGTAGGAATTTTGAAATTTTAATTCCTTCTCAAAGCTTTTCTTTTCAATTGAGTATATACTATATACATAAACTTACACGTGTGTATTTTATTTCTTTAATTTCTTCTGTTCATTAATTGCTAATAAGTGAATTTTGAGAAAGTTCAAAATTCAAAGCTCAAAATGTCTGCCCACAGGATGAATTTTCTTAGTAATAATGGAATTCTTGATGTGTCTTCATGACACGAATGGGAAGAATTAAATATCGAACAAGAAAGAAAAAATCTAAAATGGATGTTCCTATTGATTGAATTATGCTCTTTCATCAACCATCTGATCTTGCTCCTTGTGCAAGAGATGTCAAAGATAATTTTTAATACTTTTTACTAATGCATTTCCTTCATCACTCTTCTAGGGCTTTCTATATAATCAGCAAGCTGGCCAAAATAAAAATTTAGAAACCATTACTATTAATAAATGCAGGCTCCTGGGTAAAGTGTCAAAGCATTTCCAAAGGGCCAGATTTTAACCTCCTATTCATTCCACTTACTTCTGTCCAATTACTAAATGCATGCCGTTCTAACTGAGGTGCACATTTTTAAAGTTTGACATTGACATGGACCACACAGCAATCACAACTGGGCAGAGGCCCATGACTTACTATGATTTATAGTCTGTCATTGGAGCTAATGCACAGTGAATGGTTCAAAACCCTTTTTCCTTTCTCCAGCCCTTTAAATGGAATCAAACCCAGGCACAATATTAATTTTAAACTTAACTTACTCTAATTGAATGGCAATGCTTTATTACAGTCATGTATCAAACAAGGACCATAATACATCATAAATGCCATAGAGCTAAAGCAGATCCTTTTGTGCTTTGCTTTTCATTCTCCTTATTTTTTTTTAATCCACAGCACTTGAAATACCACCATTAGTATATTAATTAGTAAATTAGCATTACTAAATTATCCCTATACTAGAGATAGCATTCTTAATGATATGCAAACCGCCTCACACGTCTTCAAACAGATATCATAGAAACCCATAGCTTAAGGAATCTTAGGTGGTCATCCAGTCTATAAGCCCTCTTTCAAGAAGAATTCATTTTCTCACATGTATTCCACATCTCTGTCCCTTAGTGGCATCCAATATTGGCTTCCCTGGTGGTGCGGATGGTAAACAATCCACCTGTAATGCAGGAAACCTGGGTTCAACCCTGGGTCAGGAAGATTCCCTGGAGAAAGGAATAGATACCCAGTCCAGTATTCTTGCCTAGAGAATTCCATGGACAGAGGAGCCTGGTGGGCTACAGTCCATGGGGTTGCAAAAAGTTGGACACTACTGAGTGACTAACACACACACATACACAGCATCCAATATAAAGTAATGAGTTAATTATATTTCTTTTTTCAAACATTTGAGTAAAAAAAAAAAAAATAACCCATATAGTATGAGATCTACTCTCTTAACAAATTGTTCACTGTATAATACAGTATTCTTAACTATAAGCACAATGTTGTACAGATCTCTAGAATATTTTCATCTTGCATAACTGAAACTTTACACTCATTGAACACCAATTACTATTCCCCCTCTACCTACCCCTAGTCTCTAGTAATCACCATTTTACTTTCTGCTTTGACTACTTTATATATCTCATATAGTTGGAGTCATATAGTATTTTTTCCTTCTGTGACTAACTTATTTCACATGGCATAATTCCTTCAAGATTCATCCATACTGCTGCATATATTAGGATTTCATTTTTTAAGGCTAAATAGTATTCCTGTGTGTGTGTGTGTGTGTGTGTGTGTGTGTGTGTGTGTACATGTCAATGTCAAACTCTCTTGAGACCCCATGGACTGAAGTCTGCCAGCCTCCTCCCTCCATGTGATTTCCCAGGCAAAAATACTGGAGTGGGTTGTCATATCCTTCTCCAGGGGATTTTCCCAACCCACGGACTGAATATGAATCTCCTGCTTGGCAGGCAGATTCTTTTACCACTGAGCGATCAGAAAAGCACAGTGTGTGTGGGGGGGGGGGCGGTGTGTGTGAATGTATGTGTGTGTATCTCACATTTTCTTTACCCACGCATCTATCAATGGACACTAATATGTTCACATTTTAGCTACTGTGAAAACTGCTACAATGAATATGAGAAAACCAATCTCTTCCAGATCCTGATTTCGATTCTTTTGGATATATATCCAGAAGCAGAATTATTGAAACATATGATAAGTTGTATTTTTAGTTTTTTTGAGAAGCCTCCATACTGTTTTCATAGTGGCTCCAGCATTTCACATTCCACAGGCTTGCACAGTTTTCCATTTTGTTCACATCCTCACCAACACTTGTTTTTTCTTACTTTTTGATAATGGTTGTCCTCACTGTGACGAGGTGACATCTCACTATGAGGTGACATCTCACTATGGTCTTACAGAATAGAATTGTCGTAAAAACATATATAGAGACCAAATGAAACATCTAGAGAAATGAAACATATAGAGAATAGAGAGCCCAGTAATAAATCTACACATATATGGTCAACTGATCTTCAGTAAGGTCACAAAGGGGAAAGGAGAGTCTCTTCAACAGGTGGTGCAGGTAAAACTGGATTTCTACATGCAAAAAAAAAAAAGAAAGAAAGAAAGAAAAATACACATCATATACAAAAATCAACTCAAAAGAGATTAAAACTGAAACTTAACACCTGAAACTGTAAAAATCCTAGAAGAAAACAGAGGCAAAATTCTTCATGACATAGATCTTGGCAATAGTATCTTGGATATGATACCAAAAGCACAGGCAACAAAAGCAAAAATAGACAAGTGAGACTACATCAAACTAAAAAGCTTCTGCACAATAAAGGAAACGATCAACAGAGTGAAAAGGCACCTAAGGAATGGGGAAAAAATTGACAAACCAAGGCGGTGGGAATTTGCTGTACGACTCAGAAAGCTTAAACCAGGGCTCTGTGACAAGCAAGAGGGGTAGCGTGGGGTAGGAGGTGGGAAGGAAGTTCAAGAGGAAGGGGACATATGTATACCTATGGCTGACTCATGCTGATGTGTGACAGAAATCAACACAATATTGTAAAGCTATTATCCTTCAATTAAAAATGAATGCATTTTTTAAAAATTCAGAAACCATATATCTGATGAGAAGTTAATATCCAAAACACATAAGCAACTTTTACAGTAAAACAGAATAAAACTTAATTTAAAAGGGGCAAACACTATGATGCTAATCATTTATTAACATATAAAGTACATCACATCAGTATTTTGTATACCCTAAACTTATCTAATATTAAATATCAACTATATCTCAATAAAGCTGGAGGAAAAAAATGAGCAAAAGACATGAACATATGTTTCTCCGAAAAAGAAATAAAAATAGTCACTAGTAAATGAAAACAAATGTTCAATATCACTAATCATCAAAAAAGTGACATGTTTAAAAAATCATATTCAATGAAAAAAATGATGATGGGGTTGATTTATAACTCCCCAGAAGAAAAGGAACTTCCTATAGTTGAGCTGAAAAATCAGAAATGATTTTTGTAAATATCTGTCTGACTTTCACTGTAAATATCAGAATTGGCCTAAAATGAAACTGTAAGGTCTATGCTGACACCCTTTATTTCTTTTGAAAAGCATCCTGGTCTCAGAATTGAAAGAGACACGTGTACCCCATTGTTCATCGCAGCACTGATTTCAATAGCCAGGACATGGAAGCAACCTAGATGTCCATCAGCAGACGAATGGATAAGAAAGCTGTGGTACATATACACAATAGAATATTACTCAGCCATTAAAAAGAATGCCACCTCATGAGAAGAGTTGACTCATTGGAAAAGACTCTGATGCTGGGAGGTATTGGGGGCAGGAGGAGAACGGGACGACCGAGGATGAGATGGCTGGATGGCATCACAGACTCGATGGACATGAGTCTGAGTGAACTCTGGGAGATGGTGATGAACAGGGAGGCCTGGCGTGCTGCGATTCATGGGGTCGCAAAGAGTCGGACACGACTGAGCAACTGAACTGAACTGAAAGAATGCATTTGAATCAGCTCTAATGAGGTGGATGAAACTGGAGCCTATTATATAGAGTGAAGTAAGTCAGAAAGAAAAGCACCAATACAATATACTAACACATATATATGGAATTTAGAAAGATGGTAACAATGACCCTATATGTGAGACAGCAAAAGAGACACAGATGAAAAGAACGGTCTTTTGGACTCTGTGGGAGAAGGCGAGGGTGGGATGATTTGAGAGAATAGCATTGCAACTTATATATTATTATATGTGAAGCAGATCGCCAGTCCAGGTTAGATGCATGAGACAGGGTGCTCAGGGCTGGTGCACTGGGATGACCCTGGGGGATGAGATGGGGAGGGAGGTGGGAGGGGGGTTCTGGATGGGGAACACATGTGCGCCCGTGGCTGATTCAGTCAATGTTTGGTAAAAACCACTGCTGCCGCTGCTGCTGTTGCTAAGTCACTTCAGTCGTGTCCAACTCTGTGCGACCCCATAGATGGCAGCCCACCAGGCTCCCCCGTCCCTGGGATTCTCTAGGCAAGAACACTGGAGTGGGTTGCCATTTCCTTCTCCAATGCACCAAAAGTGAAAAGTGAAAGTGAAGTCTCTCAGCCGTGCTGGACTCTTAGCGACCCCATGGACTGCAGCCCACCAGGCTCCTCCATCCATGGGATTTTCTAGGCAAAAGAGTACTGGAGTGGGGTGCCATTGCCTTCTCCAAAAACTACTACAATATTGTAAAGTAATTAGCCTCCAATTAAAATTAATTAATTAATTTAAAAAAGAGAAAAGTATCCTGGTCTCTATGACTCATATTGTGAGAATTGAATGTTACATGTAAAAACACTTGATAAACTTAATAAAAAACTATACAATTATAGGATTTATGAGAAAAATGGGATTCATGAAAGTGGTAACAATTAGAATACTAAAATGATAAAAGAATTTCCTGGCTTGATACTTTAGGGCATTGGGGATAATTAATTTAATTTGAATAATATGAGAAAATCTGTTGTTATTCTTCTTTCAGAAAAAGCAATTTAGCCTAATCCAGCTCGAAGCCATACCAGCATTTTTGTAGATCCAAAACTTTATCATGCTCACCTTGAACTTTCACAGGCTCTCCCTCTCTCTGGAACACTTGTCCTCTCTTCTTACCCCCATTACAGTCTAACTTCTAATCATCTTTCAGATTACAACTTGTAAATGTCACTGCTTCAGTGGAACTTTCCTGCCCCCAACACTTCTTCACACTAGGTCAGGTCAATTTTTTATCACAGACCTTCAAAGCACCCTTACTCTTCTTTTGCAGCACCTGAAAACAGCATAATCATAAAGTTACTTGGTTGTAATATATGCTCCATGTGCACAGGACTTTGTTGTTTTAGTTGCTCAGTCATGTCCAACTCTTCTGTGACCCCTTGGGCAGTACCCCTCAAGCCTCCTCTGTCCATGGAAATTTCCAGGCAAGAATACTGGAGTGGGTTGCCATTTTTTTGTCCAGGGGATCTCTCCAACCTGGGGGTCGAACCTGAGCCTCCTACACTGGCAGGTGAATTCTTTACCACTAAGCCACCTGGGAAGCACACAGAGGTGATATCTGTCTTATTCTGCTCATGTCTGTCTCCTGGCACAGCATTCAAGCGCAGCAACTATTAATAGAAAAAAAAAAATGAGTAACTAATACTCAGTCTCTCAATCTCTATGTGGATAGTGCTGAAGTTCTTCCATACAGCTTGAGTTCTCTGGTTCTCTATTTTGTCTGCATACTTTTTAATGATTTCAGTATTTTTTGTTCCTATGAGCCGGCTTCCACAATGGCTATTCCTTTGATAATACCACACTCTTAAGTGTGGGGTGAAAGGTGATGCAATTTCAATGCCTTTGGGTGTTCCTTAGGTGCTGATAAAGTAATATCATTTACATAAGCCAGCATTAAAGTACATCCTCCTCCACCTCCCAGGTGAGCTGATTTCATCACAAGTCACTCAGGAAAACCTCCAGTTGTAGGTTTCATGCCCTGAGTGCTGAGCTCAGTTGCTCACTGGTTCACTCTGAGACAGCAACATCTTTTTTAAAATTAATTTTCACTGGAGTATAGTTGCTCTACAATGCTGTGTTAGTTTCTACTATACAGCAAAGTGAATCAGGTTTATGTATACATATATCCCCTCTTTTTTGGATTTCCTTCCCATTTAGGTCACCTCACAGCACTGATTAGAGTTCCCTGAGCTGTACAGTAGGTTGAAACAGCAATATTTTGATAGAAGATGTGATTGAGAAATATACTTTCAGAAATTCTATGATTTTATCAGTATGTGAAGAATCCAGAATGCAGTAATAACCTACACAAAGTTGAGCACTTAATCCCACACACTGTGGTAAGAGAATGACATTACTATACTTAGCTTTGGGGCGTTTTATTATAAAGAGAGGTAGCTGACATGTATCAGATACCTCACTGTGATCAGCCCAACCATTATTTGCTACTAGTGAATCATGCTAATTCATATTCCAAGATGAGTCATCTAAGATCAGTATCTCCTGTCACTTGGGGCAGTTATATTTGCCCCCTCATCAGTTCTACAAATCTCATGGCTTATAACGAATCTTCTCAGACCCCATCTTTGTTGCCAGAAAATGTGGGCGTAGCATTTGCAAGGCTCAGCTAACATATCCAAATAGATGGTTACAGCATAGCATGAATAAAACCTGATGACTGGACTGCATTTATCAGAACTTTTTACAGGCTAGCAGAGAGGGGAAAAACTGGGTACTATGCAATGTTCCATTGTTTCCGGTTTTTCTACTCAAGCTTCTCTTGGGTAGATATAACATCTTGACTGCTGTCCTTCCCAAAGCCTTGAATTTTGAAAAGAATACAAAGTTGATTGTATTCTGCCCTCTTTTGTGCCAGCTGACTCTGCAATGCTGAGAACAGAAATCTTTTCCTTTCTGCCCTTAACATCAATCAGTGGACATTGTCAAACTTGACATTTTATTGTCCCTTCCTTAGTGGCATGCTGTAAATAGAAACATTATTGTTATAAATTGTTCTTTGAAGTTTGACATTGTACAAATTGCACTGTGTACTCTATTTTATTAAATGGTGAAACTCAGCAGGCTTTCTATGAGGAGGCCAACCTGTGATACTTTCTCCTAAGAAATGAGGGCTGTTGTCAGGCTAGGCAAAAGGTCTCATCGTAACCATTCTGTCAGCAAATAAGTCATAAAATCTTTTCTTAGAATACATGTCAAAGAATTTATCCTGATCTTTAATACAGGCTGTACCATAGAGAGGCAATACACTATATCTCAGCATGGGTTGGTGCCTGCACACAGCAAAGAATCAACACATAATTGCAGTATCAAAAATCAGTGGTGATGATGGTGGTAGTTTAGTCTCTAAGTCGTGTCTGACTCTTGTGACCCCATAGACTGTAGCCCACCAGGCTCCTAAGTCCATGGGACTTTCCTGGCAAGAATACTGGAGTAGGTTGCTATTTCCTCTACCAGGGGATCTTCCTGACCCAGGGACTGAACCTGGGTCTCCTGCTTTGCATGTGAATTATTTACTTTGGAGCCAAGAGTACACACACAAAAAAAGGCAACAGGATGGAAGTAAAGACGGAATCAGGCATTTTATTCTATTTAAAAGGATGTTTAAATAAATCACAAATATCTGAATATATGCCATATTTAAGGTACCAGGAAAGATGTATGGAATACAAAGAATGATAAGACTGTCTTCATAGAGCTTATGGTCTAGCTGGATAAGTATCAGATAAACACATGAAACAGTAAGAAAAAAAGAAAGTACAGGACAAATGACTGCTAATCACGATAGATGTTTAGGACAGGAGTTTGCAAACTATGGCTCCTTTATATAAATAATTCTTATAAATTATTTGTATGTGATTTTATTGGAACATAGCCATGCTCACTTTTAAAAATATTATCTAAAACTGCTTTTGTGCTACAATAGCAGAATTGAGTAGTTGCAACAGAGGTGTTATGGCCCATGAAACCTACCACATTTACTGTCTTTACTGAACAAGGCTGTCAGCCCCTACTCTTCTAGACTACTTTGCACTGGCCAGGTAAAGAAGGGTTCAAAGTATGGGTAGAAGCCAGTGAAGGAAGGAATGAGGGAGGAATACTCTGAGCTGAGGGAACCAAACAAACAAAAGTACAGAGGTGGGCATCTATGGGTTGCAGTGATAGAGAGACCCACCTGGCAGCAGGTGATTGTTTGAAGAAGTGGTGGCCATGTGGAAGTGGTGGTTTTGAGTTGGGTACAAGAATAACAAAGCACCTAAATGCCAAGTGAAGAAATGAGGACTTTCTCTTCATAGTCGGTAGAAAAGAGCTTTATTATGACAGCTATTGTCATACGTTTTGCTTTGTTTTAGCAGATAAGTAAATCAAATGAAAGACAGGGTCAAGAATGTATTACCATTCTTTTTATCTCAGTAAAGCAGTCATTTTATTTCATATAACTAGATAAGTTTACTGTGGAGAAAGGAAAACCATCAGCTTTTTACACCATTTCTATAAATTTATCCTTCCTTTCCATTCATTTCAAAGAAAATTTAACATTGTTATTTATAGTTTCTTACCCAGAACATACTTGTGTTCCTTACACCTGTGATCCATATTTTCTTCATGTTTATTACTTGAAGAATCAAAGCCCTGAGCGGCAACAGAGATAAAGAATGGTCTTTGGCCCCACCCTTTTTGATTTACAGGGTGTATGGTGTTGTCATTTTGATTTGCCCAAAGGTTAAAGCTTACAGACAGTACAGAAAGTGCAGTCCTCCAAAGAGGACAGAAAGTGCAGAGAGTGCAGTCCTCCAAAGAGGACACCAGGGCCAGCTCCCAGGGAAATGGTATTTGATACTTTTGCTCCTGGCCATCAGCCATTTGAGTCTAGTGCTGGGGCTACAGGTCAGCCTAGGGAAAGTTTAACAAGTCTGTTGAAGTATCCACTGACTCTTGAGTGGTGGCCAATTACTATTTATGGCTATCAGGCCTCTCTGAAATGTACACGTACATGTACATTCAGAGGTTAAAAACTCATGATGGATGCAATCCCAGGATCCAAATAAGAAAGACCTCCAAATCTGTGGGTTACCCATGAACAAAATCCACCTCTCAAATGTCACCCAGCAATAGCTAAATCAGACATTCCAGGCTATCTCTAAAGTTACATGGAGAATTCAGGTCTGCTTCCAATCAAATGCTGCTCTAGAGAGTGTGCTGGAACCTGACTGAACTCAACTAACCTAGTTTCATGGAGAATTTTCAGGTTACACAAGTATGAAAGGAAATATGTTATAATGAAAAATGCACAGGCTCTGCAATTGGAAGAACTGAATTTAATTTTACTCATTGAGCTCCCTTGAGCCAATCACTTAATTTTCCTGAATGTAATTTTTTTTTTTCCTATCTGCACAATGACATCTTACAATATTACTGGCAGGGGGGTGGGGGGGGTGGGGGGAGTCAAATGGAAAATATTTGTTAAACTGCAATGCAAACTTCATAATAATTTATGAAGTTTAATAATTTATAAATACTTATAACCACTTCACATTTTATACAAGCAGTTTCTAAAGTAGTGTCCAGGGGGCCCCTTATCATTCTTTGTATTCCATGTATCTTTCCTGATACCTTAAACATTGCATGTATTCATCCCACAGACAGCAACTACTGAATGTAATTTTCAGAAGTTCTGCTAACATTAGATGGTAACAGAGAAGCAAAAGTCTTAGAGAAGTTTCCCATATAAGGTTTCCTTTGTTGTGTTTGTTCAGTTTCTAAGTCATGTCCAACTCTTTCCAACCCCATGGACTGCAGCATGCCAGGCTTCCCTATCCTCCACTATCTCCCAGAGTTTGCTCAAACTCATGTCCATTGAGTTGGTGATGCTATCTAACCACCTCATCCTCTGCTGCCCTCTTCTCCTATTGCCTTCAGTCCTTCTCAGCATCAGGGTCTTTTTCAATGAGTTGGTTCTTCACATCATGTGGCCATAGTATTGGAGCTTCAGCTTCAGCATCAGTTCTTCCAGTGAATGTTCAGGGTTGATTTCCTTTAGGATTGACTGGTTTGATCTCCTTGCTGTCCAAGGAACTCTCAAGAGTCTTCTCCAGCACCACAAGTCAAAGGCACCAAATCTTTGGCACTCAGCCTTCTTTACAGTTCAACTCTCACTTCTATACACGACTACTGGAAAAACCATAGCTTTGACTATAAGGACTTTTGTCAGCAAAGTGACATCTCTGTTTCTTAATATGCTATTTAGGTTTGTCATAGCTTTCCTTCCAAGGAGTATGCATCTTTCAATTACATGGCTGCAGTTAATAGTCTGCAGTGATTTTGGAGTCCAAGAAAACATAATCTGTCACTTCTTCCACTTTTTTCCCTTCTATTTGCCATGAAGTGATGGTACCAGATGCCATGATCTTAGTTTTTTAAATGTTGAGTTTTAAGCCAGCTGTTTAACTTTCCTCTTTCACTCCCATCAAGACACTCTTGAATTCCTCTTCACTTTCTGCCATTAGAGTGATATCATCTGCATATCTGAGGTTGTTGTTATTTCTCCTGGCAATCTTGATTCCAGCTTATCCTTACTTGTCAGAAACTGGATTTAAGATGAATGCTCATTCCACCTGGGAACATTGGTTTAAATGTCTGATGATACAGCAAAGTAGAGTTCTCTTTCATATAGAAAGCAACAGCATGGAGAATATATTTAGCATGTAATTCAACACAGTCATTGTTATGCTACTGTAAACATACGAAGTCAATGAGCAAATTAGATTTAGCATGGGGGCCTGAGGTACAGTGAGGAGCTCTGAAAAGAAAAGGCATTTGGGAATTCAAGTCATCACATTAAGTAGGAAAGATGAAGTGAATAATTATCTTCAGATAGTGACCTTTTCTGATAAGGATGAAGAAAAGAATGAAAAACCCCTATCAGGGAAAGCTCATACTTCAAGGAATAGATTCTCCTCTTATATTTGAAATATCACTTTAAAGCACAATTTGGCTTTAAAGTTGCATTTTAAATAGCTATAATAATTAACATAATGATGTTTAAGTAGCTTTTATATTGATACAATGTTATCATTGACAATGGCATAATGACATACTACTAGGAAGGGCTTTAAAAATAAAAATGACCTACAGATATGATAGCAATGACCTAAATAATTATCATGATGAACTTTTTAATTCAGTGAATATTGGAAGACTTTTCAAAGTACCAAGTATAATATAAATGATAATTAATTAGCATAAAATAAAAGTGTCAAGCCGAGTTTAGTACTCAACTTGTCCCAATAATAGACATATTAGAATTAAAAGGCTTTAGGATGAAAGATCACTCTTAGCTCTGGGTTTAAAAAACATAAACATATTTCCAGCTAATATAGGCTACTATCTATATAATAGAATATATATATGGTTTAGTCTGGTATCTACCTTCAACAGAATATTTAATCAGAAATGAGCATTCTTTTGGTGGAGATTATAATTTTAAATTGGATTTTAATAAAAATCAATAAGAAAAAGACAAATGACCCAATAGAGAGGGGGAAAATGGACAAAAGACATGACAAGACACAAGATATTTCACAAAAGAAGAAATATGTAAAAGTAATAAAAATATAAAGGTATTCATTCTTATCAGTAATTAGGGAAATGAAAATCAAGACTATAGTGATATCATTTTACACACAACAGACTGGCACAACTTAAGAATTCTGACAATACCACGTGCTGGGGAGGATATCTGCTGCTCTGCTAAGTTGCTTCAGTCGTGTCCGACTCTGTGCGACCCCATAGACGGCAGTCCAATAGGCTCCCCCGTCCCTGGGATTCTCCAGGCAAGAACACTGGAGTGGGGTGCCATTTCCTTCTCCAATGCATGAAAGTGAAAAGTGAAAGGGAAGTTGCTCAGTCGTGTCTGACTCTTAGCGACCCCATGGACTGTAGCCTACGAGGCTCCTCTGTCCATGGGATTTCCCAGGCAAGAGTGCTGGAGTGGGGTGCCATTGTCTTCTCCAAGGGAGGATATAGATTAAATCAAATGTTGCTGGTAATAAATGTGCATATGCATTTTTAAAACAATGTGCCATATGGTAAAAACAATTTGGCACTATATAAGTCATTATTTGGATAAACTATGATCTTCCATGCTTAAACTACTCTTCATTATATGCCACAAAGAAATTTTGCAAATGTCAGAAGACACTTACACTAATATTAATAGCAGCACAATGAAAAATAAGGCAGTAAACAAACTTGACCAAATGCCCAAAGATAGGATAATGAATAAATAGTTTGTGGTATATTCACAATGAAAAATAAGGCAGTAAACAAACTTGACCAAATGCCCAAAGATAGGATAATGAATAAATAGTTTGTGGTATATTCACACAGTGGAATATTTTACTGCAGAGAAAATGAATGAAAGTGCCAGATACAGTATCAGGGATAGAAAAAAAAATTAATAAAAAAGTTCAAAGATAAGCAATATTGACAACAGTTGTGGGGGGAGAGTTATGATACATGAAACTGTTTTTTTTGTTGGTTGAGCCATGGCTTGTGGAATCTTAGTTCCCCAGCCAGAGATAGAACCCAAGCCCTCAGAAGTAAAAGTGCTGAGTCCTAACCACTGGATAGCCAGGGAATTTCCCATAAAACTATTTTAAAATAAAAGCATGGGAATAACAAACACAAAATTCAAAATAATGTCTAAAGGGATCCAAGATACTAGTGTTCTGATTCTTGATGTGGGCAGTGGTGTTCATTATATCATTGTGCCATAGAACATACCTGCATGTTACATGCATTATTTTGTATTTGTAAATTGGCATATTTAAAACTCTTTAAAGATTTACATGTAACACCATGTTACATAATTATCATTTCATTGCTGTTCGGTCACTCAGTATTGTCTGACTCTTTGTGACCCCATGTACTACATGCCAGGAAGCACGCCAGGCTTCCCTGTCCTTCACCATCTCCCGGAGCTTGCTCAAACTCATGTCCATTGAGTCAGTGACAGACAGATTAACTTTAAAACAGAAATCCTATAGAAAACAGTAGCTATAGAACCTATAAAAAATATTTCCTTCATACACACTTAGAGATCATGTAAAGTGATCAGAAGTATCAATTATATTTCAAATTTTCCTAGTGAAAAAAATGAATTTAGACTAAGAGACTCTTTCAAATGTTACCTGCTGAGTTCTTTTCTAACTCCTACTCAAATTTTCTATGCTATCAGAGACACAATAAATAGCATGAATACAGCTTTCATTTTGTATCAGTGGAAATAAAGATTAATATGGTTCAATGTCATTCTAAAAGAATTATTCTACTTATTTTACATATAAGCAAATAGTCATTTTTTGTCCAAACAATCTTATATTTCAAATATATAGCTTACTATTTCATAAAGAAAAGTCAGTCTTTACCTAGGAAACTTTTTCTCATATCCCTGTTTGTTCTTAAAGGTTTTAATAGTTTCTCAGGTTAAGATTTATACAGCTCACTCTCTCTCATGGTGATGTTGGCTCTGGTTCCAAAACCCCACTGTTGTACATGTGACTTATTACGTTATGCTGATGTGATTTTATTAATGGAATTGCGAGACACTGTTTCTAATAAGCACAACTTCCAGTAAAGCACCTGCTTGATAGGATTAGAGATTTATTTGTTTACTAACTCTGTCAGAAGTTTTGCATTTTGGACTTACTCCAGCCTTGAAGGAAGTCACAAGAGAGTCATTAACTTTAAAAATAATTATAATCAATAATCAGATTCAGAACCTAGAAAAGTGTCAACCAGAAGAAAGTCGTTCTATAGCAGAAAGCTAAGATTTATATTCGAAGGCCATCTAATTATTGATTCTTTACAAATCAATTTCTTTGTGTATAAATAGATGATTACAGATCACAGAAAATTCTGTCTCTCGGTGAGAACAGTCACAGAGATTTGCATATATTTTTAATACTGCATGGCACAGAGGAAGCATAAAAAATGAATTGGAAACAAGAAATGCTAGAACACCATGCATCTAATTAAGATTACATTTAGCTGAGTTAAATCAGACACAAATATGGTTTGTGATTTCACAAATGTATTGTTTTCAAATTTATGGCAATTAATTGCCTCAGGGAGATGACAAACATGACTAAATTAAACATGTCTTCAAAACTATGTATTTACTGGGAACCTACTACATGTCATGCAAATGTGAGTGCAATCAAACATGTTATGATTATCCATTCACAATGTTAGCTCATAAATAATTATGACAACATAATTATGCCATAAAGTCAAATTTATTAAAAACTATGTACTTTTTCATTGTAGATCAAAATCAGAAACTAATTTAGAACAGGAGTTGGCAAATTTTTCTGTAAAGAGCCAAACAGTAAAGATTTTAGGCTTTGTACAGATTGTCCCTGTGGCAACAACTGCGCATGAGTGGGTGCTAAGTCACTTTAGTCGTGTCTGACTCTTTGCAACCCTATGGACTGTAGCCCACCAGGCTCCTCTGTCTATGGAATTCTCCAGGCAAGAACACTGGAGTGGGTTGCTGTGCCCTCCTCCAGAGGATCTTCCCAACCCAGGGATCAAACTCACGTCTCTTCCATCTCCTTTCTCCATTGTCAGGTGGGTTCTTTACCACTAGGCCACCTGGGAAGCGCTACTCCACTATTTCAGCATAAAAGCAACCATACACAACAAAAATATATATAATGGACAATACCTAAATGAATGAGCATAGCTATAGTGCAGTAACACTATTTATGGGCACTGAAATTGCATTCTCATAATCTCTACATGTCATGAAATATTATTTTTCTCTTTTTTCAACCATTTTAATATGTGAATACTATTCAAATTATTCAAATTTTCTCCTATAATTCTGTAAATATCTCCTCTGTGTAGTTGTTTGCTAAAAGTTTTGGCGTTAACAAAAAGAGCATCTTCCAGTTGCTTATTACTAGTGATAGTTCTTAAAGGGCAGGCAGGACTTGGAAAGACAGAGATGGGTTAAAGTATTTCAGTGAAGAAGGCAAATTTCAGTGGCAATCCACAGCCTGCATGGATTAGAAGACACATTAGGAATGGAATAGAGTTTGTCTAGAGTCAAAGATGTCTGGAGCGAACTACAGAAGAGTAAGGACAAGGCAAGTGGTGAGAGGGCACAGAGAGCAGATCAGGGAGTTTGGGTTTCAGAGGTGTTGTAGCCTCGAGGTTGAAAGCACAGATTCTGGAGTCAAACGGCTGTCTCCTGGCTCTGACCCTTATTAGCTGGGTGACTCTGGCTTGCTCTGTTTCAGTTTCTGCATTGACAAGTGTGGACTATGATAATGCTAAACTCATTAAAGGATAGAGAAGATTAAAAGAGTTAAGACATGTAGCACCTGGTATGGAATACCTATTCAATAAATGTTAACTTTAAAATAAATGTAAAAACCATTCTTAGCTCATGGGTCATACCACACTAGGCGGGATTTGATCCATGAGCCATAGTTTACCAAACCTGGCTTAGATATAAAGTTATTCTTTTAGAAAAGTCTTTTTCCAAAAGTTACCAGCTTTTTGCATGACAGTGAAAAAAATTTGTCCTTCTCATATGGCTTTAAAAGTTCTAAAATGGTACTTTGGATAGAATTACCACACCTCAATACTCTTCCAGAAAAAACTCCTTTATTGCATTTAATTTGAATTCATTTTTAAAAGTACCTCTCTGAGGATGATGAATATTATAATGTCTCTCTTTGGTCTTATAAAATCTGATGTTGAGTTCATCAGATCTGCCTTATCCAAAATATCTTGATATATATATATATATTTAAACACTAGAAATGAAACATGTTGAAGCAAATATATTGTAAATTGAGTCAAAGTGCCTTCCCTGTGGTTCATCCAATCATGCATACATTCTTGAGTTGCCCACTGAGTACATCCTCTGCCACGAATGACCCACCATGGATGAACCAGCTGTGTGTGAAAAACAGTGTCAAAATGGAATATCCAGCTGAGGAGAGTCACTTTCCTAGAATGTTAAAATAGTTCTTTCATATGTGCTGCTTGACATCTATTCTCAGCCAGCTCATCTACTCTAAATTATTTGATACAGTTTTATTAACTGCTACAAGAAATCAAATAATTCTGTGGCATCTTAAATATTTATGGATAGTTGGCGCATCTCTCCACTCCAAAGGAATGCTCCAGCAAAACATTCCTTGAAGGAAAGAAAGGGGGCTAATAGTATGAAAATGTCTTTTAAACAAATGGGGTTCCATTTATTAAAATTAAACATTTCAAGTAATTACAACATTTCTTTTTTCTGAGTTTTTATCAACACAGAAGTTACAGTGATTTAATTCCTACACTTTTCCTTTCTGAATTTTGTCTCTTGATTTTACATTTCCTTTGAATTACTAGCTTTGTCCCTCAAACTTCTTTTGAGTTTGTGTATTATAACAACATATTTCAGTATCAGAAAATTTCTAAAGCGATGTCTATGAGAAGAAAATACTTTCTATAAATAAGAAAATTTAAGATATGTAGCAGGAACCTGGAATTGTTAGCAAATTGAATAATAAAATAGTGCTGCTGGAATCATTAGTTTGGTTTGAAGTACTCTGCCAAAATCATGAAGCAGTAACATTTTGCAACTTTTTCAAGGTCACAACTACAAGTGAAATTATCTTAATGTTTCTAAATTGTTTTTAGAAGGTAATCTTCATTTAAAAAAATGTTTATAGAATAGTATGGCAATTTAGCAGATGATATTTCAAAATGAGAACAAAATCTTCCAGGAGTCATTCTCTTCAAATCAACATAAAGACCCAGTGAATTAACAAAGCTCAGGACTAAAGCGTGACACTGTATCTGGTCACTTTGGGGGCCAGAAAGTGTATCATTCAAGCTATTGTTTAATGTTTCTAAGTGACAAATTTAGCTCTGCTGCTGCTGCTGCTGCTGCTAAGTCGCTTCAATTGTGTCCGACTCTATGCGACCCCAAAGACGGCAGCCCACCAGGCTCCCTCGTCCTGGGATTCTCCAGGCAAGAACACTGGAGTGAGTTGCCATTTCCTTCTCTAATGCATGAAAGTGAAAAGTGAAAGTGAAGTCACTCAGTCGTGTCCAACTCCTAGCGACCCCATGGACTGCAGCCCACCAGGCTCCTCTGTCCACAGGATTGACCATTCCAAAGTAAGCCCCCCCAAAAGTCTTCAGGCAAATACTCTCACATAGGCTATCAACCAAAATGGTTCAAACATTAAATGAAAACAAAACTCTCCAAATTTGGCAAAAGTCAGAGCAGAGCTCTTGACCTGTTTGCAGCAAGTTGTTATACCTGTGGAAATGCCAGCTTCAGAAGAGTTCAGTAAAAAAATAGGTTAGAGGACGATGTAAATGTGACTTATTTAAGCAACTGTTCTAATGAACACTTTCCACTGCCTTCAGCAGGTTAAGAATATTAAAGCTTCATTCCTGCTGAGCATGCCTGGATATTTTCTATTTGTTAACTCCCCAGGAACTTGTTGTAATGTCTCCTGGTGAGTATAAGATGGTGTTATATTCTGGTTGCCAGCTGGTAAGAGCAAAAACACCTGGGCAAGGTACTTGCTAAATGGCATATTTCTTCTCCATGGCAGGCACTGCAGGCTGAGAAATCTGCTTCTCAGTGTTACATTTTTTTAAATACACTGTACCAAGTATCAAACCAATAGTTTATGTCTTGTCTTTACTTTCCTTCCTAGAAATGGGTGGTGGCTTTTGTTTCTGTTGTTTTTGTCTCTTCCATTGGGCTAGTGAATCCATGGTCAGCTCTTTCCTTGTAATTACTAAATAATTTTTGTTAGTTTGATTAATATGTGTCTTGGGGTATTTATTCCTCCTTGGGTATATCCTGTATGTGACTCTCTGCACTTCCTGAGTATCTTCTTTCCCAAGTTGGGGAAGTTTTCGACTATGACCTCTTCAAATATTTTCTCGGGCCCTTTCCCTCTTTTTTCTTCTTCTGGGACCCCTATAATTCGAATGTTGACACATTAATGAACTATAGAAATAATCTCTGAAAGTACTGTCTTCCATGAACAGCTCTTTATCCTCACTGCTCTCAACTACAAAGTTCATCTACTAAGAAGGCAACTGTTTTAATCTGTGCATTACCAGAAATTAAGATATTTTTGTGGACACTGATTACTCAACTATATAGCAGTATTGGCTACCTGGGAATATGTGCCAATTTGTTATCCATATTTAATTCCACAGTATAAATGTAGGAACATGAACAGAATCCTTCACTTTCACACTGTATATTAGTCACCCAGTCATGTCTGACTGCGACCCCACGGACTGAAGCCCACCAGGCTCCTCTGTCGGTAAAATTCCCCAGGCAAAAGTACGAGGGTGGGTTGCCATTCCCTTCTCCAGGGGATTTTCCTGATTTAGGACATTCAAACCAGGGTCTCCTGCAATGCAGGCAGATTCTTTACCATCTGAGCCACCACTTTCATACTAAATGGCCTTCAACTTCATGAGCTGTGAGGTGTTAACAAGAAATAAAAACCTTTCTAAACACCACAGTAACAATCCATTATCATTTTTTATAAAGAAGGGATGCATTAGTAACATTTCTATGAGGTTTATTTCCCCTTGCTTTTGGTGTTCAGATTATGATTTGCTAGAATGTTACATGGCCTTATTGGACTTCCCTAGTGGCTCAGACAGTAAAGAATCTGTCTGCAATGCAGGTGACCTGGGTTTGATCCCTGTGTTGGAAAGATTCCCTGGAGAAGAGAATGGCTACCCACTCCAGGATTCTTGCCTGGAGAATTCCATGGACAGAGGAGCCTGGCAGGCTATAGTCCATGGAGTTGCAAAGAGTCAGACATAACTGAATGACTAACAGTTTCATTTACATTGCCTTAAATATATAATCGAAATACAATTATTCCCAACATTAATTAACAAAATAAAGGAGGCTCATTTGTCAAAGTAACCTATATGTCACAGACCACAATAACTCAGAATAGGGTCTTAATTTTCTCAACAACCCACCTTTCTCTGATGCCATTTCCTCATTAGCTTTTAAAGAACCTCTAGCCCCTTACAAAATCCATTCCAATTATTTCTTAGAGTGTGTAGAATATTTCTCACCTGTGTTTTTCATACAGTGCCTAAGGAAGCACCTGATATCTGCCATTCTCCTCCACTTCCTCCCAGGATAATGTCAGCTCATTTTCATGGTGGTAGTGGCTGTGAGTGTATCTGCTGCTTTAAAACCTCAAAGGGAACTTTATCACCACTGTCAACACTGCCCCTGGCGCTTGGCCAGTGCCAGTCCCCTAAGCTATGACTCTGATGCCACGATGCCAGCACTGACATGGTGGGACCACAGCCCAATTTTGCTGACATAAAGAGAAACACTCTCCCTCACTATCATGCCATACTACCTGACCATGGTTCCATGCATCATTGCCTTATGCTTCTAATATCTCCTAGATACTCTCATTTAAAAGAGCACTTTTATTTGCCCCCACCCATGGCACATGCCCACAGCTGGCTAAACCAAAAGACACTAAGAGGAGTGAACATCATGTGATGGCCAAGTTCAACTTTCTTCCTTAATAAATTAAAGAGTTTGGACTAAGCTCACTGCCTGACTCTACCTTCCCACTGGCATGCCCTTTCCTAGGAGGAGCCCATGCACCCTAAGATGAAGAAAACTATCCCTGTTTTATAAATTATTAAAAAAAATTTTATAAATTTAAAAAATAATAAAATATCGATTAGAAACAAGATCTGCTATATAACTTGTGAGACCTGGTACCAAATGAAAATGCAAAAGCTCTGTGTATGAAAAATGCTACAAATTTCAAGATAGAGACAGCAGAGAATTAAACCAAGGGCTGAGTCCTCTTTAAAGAAGGCTGAGCACCAAAGAACTGATGCTTTTAAACTGTGGTACTGGAGAAGACTCTTGAGAGTCCCTTGGACTGCAAGGAGATCAAACTGGTCAATTCTAAAGGAAGTCAACCCTGAATATTCATTGGAAGAACTGATGCTGAAGCTGAAGCTCCAGTACTTTGGCCATTTGATGAGAAGAGCTGATTCACTGTTAAAAAAAAAAAAAAAAAACCTGATGCTGGGAAAGATTGAAGGTAAAAGGAGAAGAGGGTGGCAGAGAATGGGATGGTTAGATAGCATCACCAACTCAATGGACTGAAATTTGAGCAACCAGGAGATAGTGGAGGACAGAGGAGCTTGGCATGCTGCAGTCCATGGAGTCATAAAGAGTCGGACATGATGTAGCAACTGAACAAGAACAAAGGAGTCCTCCTGAGTACCAGGCCCTGGGTAACTGCAGACTACACACCCTTGAAGCCAGCTCTACACAGAGAAGTGAAGTAACTTACAAACCCACACAGCTACTGTATGCCTAAACACAGAGATTTGAAAACAGAGGTCTGACTATAGCCAGCATTATGTGCCTGGATTCAAGGTCACCAGGATCTCTATTCCTTTTGCAATATCACCATTATCCTTTAGACGTGAGAGCACAACTCAGGTTCAAGATGGGAATCACAAAGTAACCTTGGTCTACTTTATTACATAGAAACAAGTTTACCAGTGAACCAGTATAAGAAATCAGCACTTAGCACCAAGGAACAAGCACAAGGAAAGGGTAAATTAAAAATACTCAGTTTCTGGGAAAATTGCATGGACATTTGGAGTATAGAAGAAATGGACTAGGAAAAAATGATGCATTAGTGTACACGGAAAATAGCTTGCCTCCCTTTCTATTTTTTGTTTTAAATTACCTCAAAATTAGGGATGCTTCCATGTTCTGAAGGATTCCAGGAAGAGAGACTAACCTTCATAGAAAGATTCAATTTACCTCTTCCTCTGAAATTATATTGCTGTTTCTAAGAATTATTTTAAGAATCACAATTTTTACTTAAATGCAGCTATTAAACATTTTTCTGCTTTAAGACAAAAACTGTTGATACAGTTTTTGATAAAATACCAAGTCACACAGGTCTGAAATTAAAGCCTCATTTATATCTATTCAGTTCAGTTCAGTTCAGTCACTCAGTCGGGTCCGACTCTTTGCGACCCCATGAATCACAGCACGCCAGGCCTCCCTGTCCAACACCAACTCCCAGAGTTCACTCAGACTCACGTCCATCAAGTCAGTGATGCCACCCAGCCATCTCATCCTCTGTCGTCCCCTTCTCCTCCTGCCCCCAATCCCTCCCAGCATCAGAGTCTTTTACAATGAGTCAACTCTTCGCATGAGGTGGCCAAAGTACTGGAGTTTCAGCCTTAGCATCATTCCTTCCAAAGAAATCCCAGGGCTGATCTCCTTCAGAATGGACTAGTTGGATCTCCTTGCAGTCCAAGGGACTCTCAAGAGTCTTCTCCAACACCACACTTCAAAAGCATCAATTCTTCGGCGCTCAGCTTTCTCCACTGTCCAACTCTCACATCCATACATGACTACTGGAAAAACCATAGCCTTGACTAGACAGACCTTTGTTGGCAAAGTAATATCTCTGCTTTTCAATATGCTATCTAGGTTGGTTATAACTTTCCTTCCAAGGAGTAAGCGTCTTTTAATTTCATGGTTGCAGTCACCATCTGCAGTGATTTTGGAGCCCAGAAAAATAAAGTCTGACACTGTTTCCACTGTATCTATTACTTACTAGCAATGAAACCTTAAGGAATTTACATATCTCTCTGGGCGTTATATCTATGATTGAGTGAGATGATGCCTAATAAATAATCATTCAATAACTATTCATCTTTATTTCTTTCCTTTATGTTAAACATTTAACTTTTCTCATAGTGTTTACATGACTGTGAGTTTTTGTTAGCTTAGTTTTATAGGCTCTATGAATTTATTTCTGATATTAATTAGGAAACAACTAATGATGGGTATTTAATAAATAAAAACTATCATTATGCTGCCTACATATTCAGTTTACCTAGGACAAGCCCAGTTGACAGGCATCTCAGCTTAGTTATTAATAAAGAATCCCTTTTTATTCTCAAAAATATCCCCTTCTGAATGACAGATGTTTTGATCACCCTGGCTATAATGCAACTAGTATAACTTCAAAAGTTACCAGTCCTCTCATTCCAGATAAGCTGTTTTTAACAAAAATTGTTCTTGTTTAATGGCTTTAGATGCAAAAATCAGTCAGAAAAGAGGGGAATAACAGTCATTCATCAACACATGCTTAATTGGCACCTGCTTCCTGTAATCCCTTCATGAGACATAAGAAGGCAAAAAAAAATGAAAAACAAAAGCTCTATCATTTGATTTCTTCTTGCCTTATATTTTTTCTTGCCTTTCAAAAAGAGTTCATGTACTAGAAACTTTATTAAGAACCATGTTCCTAGATTTAAATAATCACACATCCTTTAATTTTCCCTTACAAAAATAATTTTTCTTTTTCTTCTATTACTTACTTTTTAAATATTTCTCAATTTGTGTAGCTCAAAATAAAGAACTGCACACTAAAGATCAATTTGAATATAGAGTCAGAGGGTGGAATCATGCTGTGTCTATACCATATGGTAGGGACTGGCTCTAGGAGGCTGCTTCCAACACCTCTCCTCGCTACCATCTCCACAGCACATGGTGCTGCCCTGACCCCCCTGGTGCTCATTGCAGTGCCTTGCTTTTCACCTTTGAAGACATATCTGTGTCCCTATCTATACTGTAGGCTCCTCGTGGGTTTTAGGAAAATCACAAAAATAATAGTGTTAGTCACTCAGTCGTGTCTGACTCTTTGCGACCCCATGGACTATAGCCCACCAAGCTCCTCTGTCCATGGGATTCTCCAGGCAAGAATACTGGAGTGGGTAAGCCATTCCCTTCTCCAAGGGATCTTCCCAACCCAGGGGTAGAACCCAGGTCTCGTGCATTGTAGGCAGATTCTTCACCATCTGAACCACAAGGGAAGCCATCATAATAGTAGTAACTGAAATTTATTAACTACTAAATATGTGCCAAATCCTTTATTTTCCTTATTTACTCTTCAGAAAGTCTCTAAAGCTTTACAGATTATATTTCTAAAATGAGGCCCAGAGGAAAGAAATAACTCAGCTGGGTTCACCCTGCTAACAGGAATCAAAAGCAAGTATGACCCAAGTTGGTTTGACTTTTAAGTCTATGGTCTTAGTACTGTTCTTCTTTACATGACCCCAAAATACACAGAGTTCTCCAGGCACAGAAAATAGAATTCTCTCGGTAACAGGCATCATAAATGCTCAAAAGTAATTTATTTAATCATATGTTTAAATAAGCTTACAATACAGAATAGATAAACAAATTTAAAAGGTTTTCAACAGGAAACCAAAGACAATGAGGTTTTCTAAATCAGTTCTTTTAACCGTAAATTATTTCTCAGCTTAACACCGAGCACATATCCAACAAACAATAAACACTCAATAAACATTTGTCGAATGACAGAACAAACTTATGTTCAAGACTACAGCCTTGGGACTTTTGTTCTGTTTTATTCTTTGTGTTGCCAGGTTGAGCTCCCTATTTAAAACAAAGCCCTTGCTCAACCTGAGCCCATTGTCAGGCCTGAGGGACATCCCGGGGACCTGAACTATTGGCCTCAATGCAGATCTAGTGAATTTAGTCAGAAAGACAAGAATCTATCACAAAAGCAACTCAGAGCCCAGGAACCTAATTTTTGTCAGAAAAAGGCAAGAGACAAAAAGATACCCTTCTCTACTAAGGATTCAGGAAAAAAAGAAGCAATGGGGATGTGAAGTCTGTTAGTGACAAGAGCAGTATTTTCAGCTTCCTCTGAGAATCTCTTCTAGCGTGTTTGGCTGTGTAAGTGAAATAATAAAGTACAGAATGAAAATAAGGAGGGAAATAATAAATACGTTTTACATTTTCCTCTTCTGCATTTGTTTCAAATTTCTGTAATCTTACCTAAAAGGGAGTTACTTTACTTCTTCTATACCTTCTCTTTAGAGAAGGAAATGGCAACCCACTCCAGTACCCTTGCCTGGAAAATCCAATGGATGGAGAAGCCTGGTAGGCTACAGTCCATGGGGTCGCAAAGAGTTGGACACGACTGAGTGACTTCACTTCACTTCACTTCACTTCATACATTCTCTTTTATTCTCAAAGTCAGACTGGAACAAATGGGAAAAGCCTCTACTGGAGAAACCCTGTTTATCTACATCTGTGAGCAGTGCACTGGTCTGTTTTCTCTCAATTCCTGGATGTGAAACTGGTAGCCTCCTGATTTCTTGGTACTGTTCTGACTAGTGAATTTCCACTTTGAGCAATATTTCTCAGAATGTTTTTGCAGAGAATCTGCATCAACATTATCTGGATACTTACCAAGTGGGGATTTCCAGACTCTGCATTACCCCCACTTAACCAGAGCCTCTGGGTTAGAGTTCAGAAATCTGCATTTTAAAAGAAACTCCCTAAATGATTTTTAAGCACATAGATATTTGAGACACAACCACACTGACCTTAAACCAGGCCATGACAAATCTCATTTATCGGATAATTATAGGGTTACCTATTTCTGAATTCGGTCCCTGAGACTTCCTTGTTTTACCACCTTTGCTAATTTTTCTCTAGAGAAAAATTTGTTTGTTTGTTTGTTTTTGCCAGAGTGTTTATGACACAGAAAACTGTTAGTATTTAAATGAGTAAAATATGCTTGCATCCAAAACTCAGTTTTTGGTTGTTTATTGGTTGTAACTTTAAGCTATTTACTCATCTGTATGGTTTAGTTTCTTTACCTGTAAAACACAAATAGTAGTAAAACATAGTAACATCTCACACATTGTTGAAAGAATTAAATTCAGTTTGTTTTCTCAATGTCATAAATAAGTTAAAAATTCCATTCCTTATAGATTTTTACATTTGTATCCCTTATATCTAATATGAGGGCCTTGCTATTCTTTCTTAGCCAAGTTGGTTCCTTGGGTCATTAATTATTTCAGTCCCAAGGTCTCTCAGATAAAGCATCAGTCTTGTGAAAAGAAGGGTGAATGCACACCTGGACAGAAGATGGATCTAAGGCTCAAGAGCTACATGAGCCCCTGCCAACTACATCTACTCTGAGACAGGAGGAAAAATGTTTTTCTGACACAGAAAGCAGCTGCTCTGCTTCTCAGAGCCACTCGGAAACCCAGCATCAAGCACATCTTACAGCAACAGAAAACCACAAATTTAGTCAAAAGACGAAGGGCAATTGTTATCTTCATAAAATAATCATGTAACTCACAAAATTAATAAAAAGACACTGCCTTTACAAAAAGTTCTCCTGGTGCATGTTAAACGTTTCTTCCAAAAGAACATTCTATCCATGAATTTTCAGCAACTCTTCTACTGTGTCACAGACCAGGAGATTGATTCTGCCTCTTCTCTCTATAGAATGTTTTTCCATACTCCTTAACTTTCTGCGTTGCCCCAAGGGGCTCAGATCTTGTGTAACCAAGGGGGAAAAGCTACAGAGTGATTACAGTCCACAACCCTTCAGAGAGAGCAGGTACCCTTCAGTGGTCTCACTGGAAAAGGCTGGATGCACAGAGTAATGCATCAGCCAGGGAAGAGAAGCCAGGCTTCTCATAACAATTCTAAAGTGAGGTGCCAGAAATAATGAATGAGAGTCAGCGACATGTTTTGTTGTCCATGTGTGTGTGCTCAGTCATTCAGTCATGTCTGACTCTTTGGACCCCATGGACTGTAGCCTGCCAGGCTCCTCTGTCCATGGAATTTTCTAGACAAGAATACTGGAATGGGTTACCATCTCCTACTTGATTCTTGTCCATAGTGAAAGCGAAAGTCGCTCAGTCATGTTGGACTCTTTGTGATCCCCATGGACTATACCATCCATGGAATTCTCCAGGCCAGAATACTGGAGTGAGTATCCTTTCCCTTCTCCACGGGATCTTCCCAACCCAAGGATCAAACCCAGGTCTCCTGTATTGCAGGTGGATTCTTTACCAGCTGAGCCATGAGGGAAGCCCGGGAATACTGGAGTGGGTAGCCTATCCCTTCTCCAGTGGATCTTCCCAGTCCAGGAACAAACGGGGGTCTCCTGCATTGCAGGTGGATTCTTTACCAACTGAGCTATCAGGGAAGCCATAATTTGTCACCAAAGGCCCAAAAGGATGTCATTCAAGGCCCAAAAAAGCCCTACACACTCTGCCCTTTGAACTCATGGAACTCATTGCTAGCCATCTTCCTCTGAGTTGTTCTACTCCTTGGTATTGACTCAACACAGCAGGTACATTTTTATTACCTCAAGACTTTTTTTTTTTTTTTTTTACTTTTTTCTCAGCCTGAATGTTCCTCCCATTGATATCTGCAAGGCTCATTCCCTTTCTTCTGCCGGGTCTCTGTTAAAACGTTATTAGCTTTCAGTGAGGTCTTTCCACTACCCAAATTACAAAAAATTCCACTGCCTAGCCTTGTTTTACTTCACCATGTAATGTTTAAAATTAATACAGATTCATATATTTCCAAAAATCTATAGATTTCACTCAAAAAGTTGATTTAATACTTGAGGGTTTATCTTTTCTGAACTGTAAAAAGATTAACAACATTTTAAAGTATTGTTTATGCCATAACAACATCCCCCAAAAAATTGAGGTACTTTAGAAAACAAGCCACATGCATAGTAAACCGTTACATAAATAAGCATTATTAAAAGTCATAAGGAGTAGAGATTTAAATGGTGATTCCCCATTTTTCTTATTTTAAATCCTGTGGGTGGGCTCAAACTCCTTGGCAAGAATCAAGAAAAACAACTATGACAATTGGCTGTCATGCCAATTTACATTTTAGATACTCACATCAATTTACAAAACTGTTTGCACTAAATATTTACAGTCCATACTCTTCAAGGCTTGGGGTTGCCTTCAATTAAGCAATGGCTTCAAATCAGAATGGGTGACACAAGTAACTCTAAGTAGTTAGCTTGTTTATGCTGATTCACCAAGTGAGTAGGAAGATCAACAGTTCCAGAGAATGCTTAGAAAACCATCTTTTGCTTCTAAAGTTAAGGCCCATTCCCATAATCTCATTTACTTACCCCACAAACCCTCACCAGACTCTACCCCCATCATTCTCAAAGATACTAACTGGATCTCAAAACTTATTTACTGTTTACTTCATTTGCATGTGATGTTTTCTTTATAGCCTCATTAACATGGAGAGAGGGCCCATATAACAAGGGTAACAAAGTAAATTGCTGCCCCACCTTGTAACAGGGATGAATATATCTGTCTCTGTATTGGGTCCATTTCTTTGATTTTAACCTTCACTTGCTATTGCTATTGCTACAAGTTAAGAATATTGCTTATAGTCTAAAAGTATAAAGGATAGTCCATTCTCAAGGCTCTGACCTCTAAAGGAGTAACACTTTTCCATTTATATAAAGAGTTGCAGTAGTCATCTATGGATGAGAGAGATGGACCATAAAGAAGGCTGAATGCTCAAGAATTGATACTGTTGAACTGTGGTGTTGGAGAAGACTGTTGAGAGTCCACTGAACTGTAAGGAAATCAAACCAGTCAATCCTAAAGGAAATCAATCCTGAATATTCATTGGAAGGCTGATGCTGAAGCATAAGCTTCAATACTTTGGCCACCTGATGCAAAGAGCTGACTCGTTAGAAAAGACCCTGATGCTGGGAAAGATCAAAGGCAGGAGGAGAAGGGGACAACAGGATGCGATGGTTGTATGGCATCACTGATTCAATGGACATGAGTTTGAGCAAGCTCAAGGAGATGGTGAAGGACAGGGAAGCCTGGTGTGCTGCAGCCCATGGGGTCACAAAGAGCCAGACAAGACTGAGCAACTGAACAACACAGTTTCAGAATAGAGAATAGTATTTGTCATCTCAGAGGTTTACAGGAACATCATGACCTTATGAGCCTAGACAGATGCAAGAACAAAGGATTCTGATACCAAGAAGTTTGTAACAACCAACTACCTGCCTCCCCCTTTAGTATAAAAGAAGCCTGAATTCTAACTAGGTAAGATGGTTCTTGGTAATAAGGAGTTCATGATCTGAGCCACAGTCAGCTCCTGGTCTTGTTTTTGTTGACTGTATAGAGTTTCTCCATCTTTGGCTGCAAAGAATATAATCAATCTGATTTCGGTGTTGACCATCTGGTGATGTCCATGTGTAGAGTCTTCTCTTGTGTTGTTGGAAGAGGGTGTTTGCTATGACCAGTGCATTTTCTTGCCAAAACTCTATTAGTCTTTGCCCTGCTTCATTCTGCATTCCAAGGCCAAATTTGCCTGTTACTCCAGGTGTTTCTTGACTTCCTACTTTTGCATTCCAGTCCCCTATAATGAAAAGGACATCTTTTTTAGGTGTTAGTTCTAAAAGGTCTTGTAGGTCTTCATAAAACCGTTCAACTTCAGTTTCTTCAGCATTACTGGTTGGGGCATAGACTTGGATAACTGTGATACTGAATGGTTTGCCTTAGAGACGAACAGAGATCATTCTGTCGTTTTTGAGATTGCATTTTGGACTCTTTCAACCTGGATAGTATATTCAAAAGCAGAGACATTACTTTGCCGACTAAGGTCCGTCTAGTCAAGGCTATGGTTTTTCCTGTGGTCATGTATGGAGGCGAGAGTTGGACTGTGAAGAAGGCTGAGTGCCAAAGAATTGATGCTTTTGAATTGTGGTGTTAGAGAAGACTGAGAGTCCCTTGGACTGCAACGAGATCCAACCAGTCCATTCGGAAGGAGATCAACCCTGGGATTTCTTTGGAAGGAATGATGCTAAAGCTGAAGCTCCAGTACTTTGGCCACCTCATGCAAAGAGTTGACTCATTGGAAAGGACCCTGATGTTGGGAGGGATTGGGGGCAGGAGGACAAGAGGACGACCGAGGATGAGATGGCTGGATGGCATCACAGACTCGATGGACGTGAGTCTGAGTGAACCCCGGGAGATGGTGATGGACAGGGAGGCCTGGCATGCTGCGATTAAAGAGTCGGACACAACTGAGCAACTGAACTGAACTGAACTGAACTGAAGATGGTTCTTTGGGACATTAGTCTGCCACCTTCCCAGTGTGCTGGCTTTCCACATAAAGTCACTATTCTTTGCCCTAACAACTTGTTTCTCACTTTACTGGCCTATCAGAAGGTGAGCACTATGAACTTGGACTCAGTAACAACTTTACTGAATTTCAGCTATAATTGTTTATCTATGCAAGAGTGGGATTTCTTCTTTATCTCATTTCTGCTGCTTACCACATAAACTCTTTCCCGGTTTTAAGGAAAATTTCAGTTCAAAAGTCTTTATGAAGTCCCCTACCCTGAATGATTTACACAGATTTTTTACAAAATAAGATTTGTAATTTTTTGTAGTTTTATATTTAATCTAAATAAAAATATAATCATATATACATTTCTCTATGAACTATCTATTCATTTTTTTAAGAAATAATTACTGGGTTGCCAAGATAGTATAGTAATAAGACCCTAAGTTAACCTCCTCTCACAAGCACACCAAAATTAACAATATTTACAGAACAACTGTTGATGAGAATGACTTGAATATTAGAAAATTTTTCTACAACCAAAGATTCAAAAAAGAAGCACAATAAGATGGTAGGAGGGACAAAGATCTGGTATAATTAAGACCTGCACCCCAATATAATTGAGACCCAGTAAAACAGGCAACACATGAGCAGGAGGATAAGCACAATTGCAGAGGTTCTCCTCAAGGTGCCAGCAGCCCATACTGGGCTCACCAGCCTGGTGCTGTTAAACAGGAAAGACACCTGGCTTTGAAAGCCAGTAGGAAGTTTTGAACAGGAGAGCCAGGAGGCTATAAGAAACAGAGGCTCTGTCATTAAAGACTGAATAGGAAATCTCACACACTTTGAGACCCAGTGCATATGCAGTAATTCATAAGGAACTTGGGTTAGACCCACCTGCTGATCTTAGAGAGCCTCCTGGAGATGGAGGAGGAAACTGGGACTCCCCACGGGGACACAGACCTGGCAACAGCCATTTAGGGGAACTCCTTCTACCATAAGAACACTTCTGCTAGAAGTGACATTTAGGAGTCCTCCTTCTAGTCTATCAGTGCAGGGGCTTACCCACCCACTAGCCAGCTGGCACCAGTCTTGGGACTCTCCAGGGCTGAGCAGCCAGTCTTGCTGGGACTCAGCTCTGCTCATCAGCAAGCTGGTAACATCTCTGAGCCCCCTGGGAACTGCTAGTAGCTGCTATAGGAGCTGGTCCACCCACCACTGGGCCAGCACCAGTCCCAGGACATCCTAGCCCATGTCTCCATCAAACTAGGACTCAGATCCGCTCAGCAGCTGGCTGACTTCCAGCCCTGAGCCCTCCAGATTTTGCAGCCAGATGTACTGGGACCGAGCCTTGCCCACCAGAGGGACAGGAACTACCACATGAGATAGGGTCTGACAGCCAACCAGGCAGAAGCCCAGTCTCAGTAACCAGTGTGCCCACAGTAGTCAGCCCCACCACAACAGAAAGCCCACACAATCCACAGAGGGGGCACCCCTAGAGCTCTGGTGAGCAGAGTGAATGTGCTCCTGAGCCCCAGAGGCCATCTGCTACGTGAGGCAACTTCTATAAGATCAGAAAATGTAACCAATCTACATAATACATAGAATTAAAAACAGAATTTTGACAAAATGAGGTGACAGAAGAATCTATTCCAAACAAAGAAACAAGCTAAAATCCCAACAGAACAGAGTTAAATGAAAATAAGCTATCTGTTAAAAACTTCAAAGTAATGATAACGAAATGTTCGACAAACTTAGGAGAAAATGAATGAATATGGTGAGAAGTTCAACAGACAAAAAATGTAAAGAACCAAACAGAGCTGAAGAATACAATAGCCAAAAAAAAAAAAAACCACTAGAAGGAATCAGTAGAAGATTAGATAATATGGAGAAACAAATCAGCAGTTTGGAAAATAGACTAGTAGAAGCCGCCCAAGTTGAACAAAACAAAGTTTTTTAAAATGAGGAAAGTTTTAGGGATTTCCAGCACAACATCAAGCATAAAAATAGTTTTGCATTATAGGGATCCCAGAAGGAGAAGAAAAAGAGAGAAAAGAGAAGAGAATTTTTGACGTTCTCTAAAACCTTCTCTAACCTGAGAAAGGAGACATATATCCAGATGCAGGAAACACAGAGATTCACACCAAGACTCATTGTGATTAAAATGGAAAATATTAAAGATAAAGAGAGAAACTTGAAAGAACTAAGAGAAAAGTAGTTAGTTATCCACCAAGGAATTCCCATAAGACAACCAGTTGACTTTTCAGCAGAAATTCTGCAGGCTAGAAGGAAGTGGCATGATACAGTTTAAACGATGAAAGGGAAAAAAATCTACAATCAAGAACACTATACCAGGTAAGGCTCTCATTCAGAACTGGAGGAGAGATACAGAGTTTTACAGAGAAGGAAAAGTTAAACAAGTTTAGCACCACTAAATCAGCTTTACAAGTAAATTCTCTAATCAGAAAAGAAAACCACTAGAAATATGAAAACTGTGAAAGGAAACATCTCACCGATAAAGACAAACATACAGGAAGGTAGTAGATCAACCACATACAAAGCTAGAAAGAATGTTAAAAGACAAATGTAGTAAAATATATATATCCACAATAAGTAGTTAAGGGATACACAAAGCAAAAAGACGTAACCTATGATGCCAAACATTACAAAACTGGCTGAAAGTTAGGAGAAGGAAATAAGTAATAAAGATCAGAATGGGAATGATGAAACAGACACTTTAAAAAGGAACTATCAACAAAACAAAGACCTGCTTCTTTGAAAAGAAACAAATTTGATAAACCTTTAGCCAGAAGTAAACAAAATTAGAAATGAAAGAGAAGTTACAACTGGCACCACAGAAATACAAAGGATCACCAGAGACTAGTTTGAAAAATTATATGTCAATAAAGTGGACAACCTGAGAGAAACTATGAAGTCCTAGAAATTTACAATTTCTAAGACTGAAGCATGAATAAATAGGAGAAAAACAACAAACAAATTACCAGTAATGAAAGTGAATCAATAATCAAAATCTTGCCAAAACCAGAAGTCCAGAATGAGACAACTTCACAGGTGAATTTTACTAAACATTTAAGGAAGAGTTAACACCCCTACTTTTCAAACTATTCCAAAACTACTGAAGAGGAAGGAATGCTTCCATATTCACTTTATGTGGCCAGCTTCATCCTGACACCAACATCAGGCAAATATACCAATAAAAAGAAAAATCATAGATCAATAACACTGATGAACATAGATGCAAAAATCCTCAACAAAATATTAAGAAACCAAACTCAACAAATGATTCTAAAATGGGTACAGCACCACAAAAGACCCGAAATAATGAAAACATCTAGGAAGAAAAACAAAGTGGGAGGTATCCTGATCCCTAACTTCAAAGTATACTACAAAGTTAAAATAATCAAAAAAAGTATAGTACAGACACAAAAACACCCAGGTGGACCAATGAAACAGAATAGGAATTTCAGAAGTAAACCTACAGTTATATGGTCAACTGACCAAGAGCCAAGAATATACAATGATAATAAGACAATCTCTTCAATAAATGGTGTTGGGAAAACTGGGCAGCTTAACATGCGAAAGAACAAAACTGGACCACTTTCTCACAGCATATACAAAAATAAACACAAAATGGATTAAAGACCTAAATGTAAATCCTGAGATCATATAACTCCTATAAGAAAACATAGGCAGTACACTTTGATACTCGTCTTAGCAATATTTTCGTGGATCTGTCTGCTCAGGCAAGAGAAACAAAACTGAAAATAAACAAACGGGACTACCTTAAAAAGCTTGTACACAATGCATGAAACCACAACAAAATGAAAAGGCAGCCTGCTAAACAAAAGAAGATATTTGCAAACAATTTGTATGATAAGGGGTTAATATTTTAAATATACAGAAAACTCATAAAGCTCAACTTGAAAAAAAAAAAAACTACCAGATTAAAAGAGGACCTGAATGGACATTTTCTCAAAGACACACAGATTGCCTGCAGATACATGAAAACATGCACAGATCACTTATCATCAGGTGAATATAATCAAAATCACAATGAGATACCACTTCACACCCATAAGAATATCTATTATCAAAAGACAACAAATAATAAGTGTTGGTAAGGGTATGGAGAAAGTGAACACTTGCACTGCATCTGGCATTGTAAACTGTACAGCCACAATGAAAACCAGCACAGAGTTTCACTAAAATTAGTTCCACTTCTGGATATTTTTTGAAGACACAAACACTTATTTGAAAAGATTTATACACCTCTACAGAGAAGGCAATGGCACCCTACTCCAGTACTCTTGCCTAGAAAATCTCATGGATGGAGGAGCCTGGGAGGCTGCAGTCCATGGGATCGCTAAGACTCGGACACGACTGAGCAACTTCACTTTCGCTTTTCACTTTGATGCACTGGAGAAGGAAATGGCAACCCACTCCAGTGTTCTTGCCTGGAGAATCCCAGGGACAGGAGCCTGGTGGGCTGCCGTCTATGGGGTCGCACAGAGTCAGACACGACTGACGTGACTTAGCAGCAGCAGCAGCAGCAGCAGCAGCACCATTACTAAAACTAAGATAACAGGGATTTTGTAGTTGTGCATTCAATTAAGCATAAGCCTACTACTGCTTAAAACTGAAGAGAGAACAAGTAGTTTGTTATATTACATTGGAAATCATACCATTCAGGAGAGAAAACACTATTTTAAAAATGGATTCATCACCTGAGTCATTATACATATGAATTGCAACACATTTCATAGAAATCTTCACCAATAGACTTGCAGAACATGTACACACCTTTTTCAAAGAGCCATTTGACAAAATACTCTTGCAATTAAGTAACTTTAGCACCAGTTAGTAGCAGAATCATGGATTTGTTTTTGACTTAAATCACAAGTCCTAAACTTTACTGAAATCACAAATTAGCATGAGCTTCCAAATACTTTTCCAGTGAAAAACATACATGTTATGCAAATAGCCAATGTTTAAATTAACTTAAAGTCAGCATCAAATTTAAGCAGAAACTCTTTAAACCTTTTCCAAAGCAAAACAGAAATAATGCCAACTGATTGACACTGTCTCCACGGCTTTAAGGAAAAACCTTCACCCAACCTATTTAATTTTGGCTTCACTCCAGAAGTTTATCATCATCTCTCTTTTTAGAGAATCACCTCATGCTCTGTGGTTTTCTTTTTTGATCCAGTAAGTCAGTCATAGGTCTCCCTTTAGAATTGTTGCTCAACAATCCCTTCAAAGAGACCCCCAAGAGGCCCATAAATTCATCTTGGCATACAAATATATTACTAATCTCCCTACCACACAGTTCTTCCTTTAAGAAATTATTTTAAATTTCCCTCCTTCCTTCTGATTAATGCCATATTTGAAAGGAGCAAGCCTATTAATTTACAGCCTCTTCTTTGGTTGCTCCTAGCAACCACCTTTAGCCACTTTCTTCCCTTAGAGTCATGCATCCTTTACAACATCAGAAAATTGCACAGAATTTTAATTGGCCTTATTATATTTCCCCAAAATGAAATGAAGTAAGAACAATATACAGAGAGAAGAAATAAAACCAGGAGTGACAATTTTTTGTCCTCTTTAACCACATAGAAACTAGTTTTTTTAAGAGGCTAGTCTATGGGAGATTACTTTGAGCAGTAAGACTGCATTTTGAAAGCAAAATGGCCTTGCTAATAAAATATTCAAGGTTATGCAGAGACTACAAACTGCCAATGAGGGATTTAATGGATCTTCAGCATTCTTTCATACTCTTAAAAATCTCTTCTTGCTTCAAAATAGAAATACATCTATACTGAAGAAATGCTAATATACAGTCCTCATATTTTAGTGAATAAAATGATCAAAGATTCTTGGAGACAGTATTTGCAGTCTGAGTCTCTTTGCTAATTCTGAGAACAGTCACTTCTGTTGCAGGTGGGACCGTACTGTTTCAGTTTCAGCTAAATGTTACAACTGTTCAAGGGAGAAGACATCAGAGCTCGGAGAGCAAGATGCACTGCACCCTTTGATCCATTAGTTGGAGAGTTAATGCTTTTTAAAAACAAAGAATTAAAATTATATTTTAGGATCTCATCTTAAAGACCTTTTAGAAACTGGACCTAAAATCACGATTATCCCACCCTTATGGCCACAAGTAAACTTCAGGACATTCTTTCCATTTCAGTAAACTGTTGCAGCTTTTTGTCACAGCATTTATCAAATAATACTCTCTAGAGAGAGAGAAACATATCAGCCCAGCTCATCTTTTCTTGTTAGGCCATGGATCATAAGTCACTAAGTAAGTACAACTTAGCTGTTGCATTGTCAGGGGACTCCCATATTCCAATCAGCTGAAGTCCAGAGAAGACTCAAACAATCTGGTTAAAACCATGGCTCCCAGGTCTGTCCCTTCAGTGGAACTTTAAACATGAAAGTTCACCTTCTCAGCAGCAATGGGTAGAGAAAATGACAAGAAACATATGTAATACAGCCCATAAGAGCAAAATTGTGAAGTAGTCAATACAGAGGGTGGATGACATTTGGATTATTCCACCAAGGGTAGAGTCTCAGAAGCAAAAAATGGAGATATTTCATAAATGATATGGACACCTACATAGATACTTAAATTATTAGGTGTCCTAAGACCTTTACATTTAGTTAGTGGAAATTTCTTTTATAATAACACTGTCATATACCTTCCTGATACATTTGAAGGAAACATATAGTCCTTACCTAAATATACCCCTGGACTTTATCCATTTCTATTTCAAATGGCAACATTGCTAGAAAAATTTATGAAACTAATGCAATAGCATTGGAAACTATCTCTGTTCCTTGGCAATCATTTTATTCACTTGTTTACTCATATGGGCCAATACTTTTGCCTTCCTCAAAGTCCAACATACAACTGCACTTCCTCACACCTATTGTTTGAATCCATCTAATCTCACACTGCATCTTCGATCTCTTCTCTCTACCACTTCCTTCTTCTACCCTAGAAGTTTATTAGTTCGACTATTCTAATCTTAAAGCAATATGAAACCACCATAACAAATTAAATGCTCATGAAATATGGGCCCTCCTTATGAAATGACTACTTTAATACTTCACAAACAGTGATGTAAATCTTACAAGAAAACAAAACCAACTAATAGTACCAAGTATATTTTGAATTTTGCAGTTTTACTGACATGTGTAAGGATAACAGAAGGTGTCATGTCATACGAAGCATAGATTTTTCACACACAATTTTTTCTCAGTCTCTTTTCTTGACCCTGGCCACTACATCTTGCCAGGAAATCCACCAACTAGAAAGAGCCGAGACTAAGCCTTTCCTCTTTCTCCCTAATTTATCTTGCAGAGTAATTTTTTTATTCATTATAAAACATAACCCAGCCAAGCCGCAGCAGCTTTCTCTCAATCTTCTTCTCAGAGAAGTTCTTCCTATCTTACAAAGATGGTCTTATATGAGCTGCTAAGATGATAACATGCTCTCATGTCACTACCCAAAACCTTCCTCTGACTCCAGACACCAAAGACCTACTATCATATTTCTCTCCTGCACTGCCCAGTTTCCCCAGAGAAGAGAGGACCTCAGCCTCTGATTTTTAACCATGAACTCCTCATTTCCCATGCAATGAATCTTTTCAGCTCTCAATCAAAACTATTTTCTTGACCTTCATCAAAGATCTCTTAACAACCAAAGCCAATGGGTTTGTCTAATTTTCTTTCTTTGTGTATCTTTTCAGAACTGCTAAAAACCTTCCTCTTTGAACTCTTGCCTTGGGGATGTGATCATAAAAGCAGAGCTCATAGTCAAATAATCCCTGGTGCAAATCCAACTTTGCCACTTAAAAAGTGCATGGATGGCCTTATTTAACAACCTCATTATAAAAGCCTCTTTTTCTGTTCTGGAATTTGGTGATAGTGTTTCATTGGGTTGTTATAAAAAATAAAGTGAGTTAATGTCACCCATACAGTGACTGAACTGAGTAAAAAGAAAGTCATGCCTCCCAGCACAGTAGACAATTTTCTATTTTTCTTTCTCTTTTTCCCTCACTGACCATTCTTTTACATTCTTTTACTGGTGTCGCCTCCTCCCATCTGCTAAATGTGAGCATGTGCCAAAGTTAGTTAAGACCCTGTACTTCCCCCTCTTTGTTCTGTGCTCCTCTTCTTCTTCTGTCTGTTTGCCTGTCTCTCTCTCCCTTTGACCATCCCTCCCTCCCTTTCTGTATGTCTCTCCGTCTTTCTTTATGTACATGTCTCTCTCTACTGCTGTGTATGTCTGTAAAAACTCACCAACTAAATGGCTTTGATATATACAGCCCTATACTTTCTACTGTGCCTGCTTCTTCTCTTAAAATCTTCTATGTCTAAAACTGAATTATCTTCTCACCTTTGAAAACAGCTCTTCAGACAAACTTTTCTCTATAAATGTCACCACTGTTCTAGCAAGTAAAATTATTCAACTACTTCCTCAATGGCTAGAAGATGAAGTCCACAGTTTTCTGGGTATATCAGGCTGAAGCCCTCTGCCTTTAGCCAATCTCAGCTGTTCCTCCACTGACTATCAGAAACATCAAGTGAACCCCTGCTGCACAGCTTTTGCTTTTGCGAGGCCTCTTGTCAGAATAATCTCTGCATTTTCCCCAGCTTTAACTTACGTACCAGGCCCCTTCAAATACTAGACTACCTCTCCCTTGATTCTTCTTCAGTTTCTCCAACTTTCCCCCTGAATGACTGCACTGAATATTGTTGATACCACCCTTTTGCACCTCATCTGAGTTTCTTTACATAGTTTGGTAAGGGAAAAGAGAGACAATGCTAGCAAACAAGAAAAAATGAAATATTTATGAAGTCTCTCTTATATCTTAGTCACTGGGCTAGGAGTTTTCACTAATCCTCTCAATAATCCTAAAAAGTAGATACCATTGTTGTATGTGTAATTGTTCCAGGGCTAGGAGCCTTCATATCTGTCATAATTGGAAATCATTTGATGATACTTTCTCATGTTTCAAATCCCCAAGTTACTTGGGATAGTCCTTGCTAAAATGTGTCATAACAGAATTATATAGCAACGTATAAGCTATTCTCACTATGTTCTTCTTATTTAGGCTGTCACCACTTAGCCGAGTGAGAGGATGGGTCTGTAACTTTAGTCCATAAAGCTGTCACTATGATCCTCATGGACAATTTACAGTGACATGCCCATAGGCATGTCAAGAAGAAATACACAAAAATGTCATAGTCAAATGCTTGGTGGCAATTTATTCTGCTTTTTCTGTTGCTGTAATTTTAATGAGCACACTGCAAGTTCTTATGTGGGGCATGCAATCCATTAGAGAAGGTTGCTGTACACACTATGTAGGTACTTGCCTGTCACAGAGTGATTTGCTGACAACACAAAAAATATGCCTTATTTCTTCAATGTGACAAGAGACAAAATGGTGCAAACTTTTGTAAATGACTTACAAAATGCTGCCATGACTCATTTAAACTCTTTTTTTTTCAAAGTAAGGACCTCCCCAAATGGAAAGAGCAAGGTTATCACGTGTTTCTGAACTACTGAAATACATTTGCTAGCACAAAGATTGGCAGAATTGTCGCAAATGATGAGCTTCTCTCCTCAGAAGAATGGGGACTCTGGAAAAAAATGTGATATATAACTCTTCCACAGCTATTTGTATGTTTTATCTTTACCTTAAAGAGATTTTGATAAAGTGATAAGAAGGTGGGTATCAATAAGCCGTTTCCTTATAAATGTATCTGTTATTCTAATTTCTTTCTAAACTGTAGATGCTCTGAATAAACTGAAATACATTATTTCCTTCTTTAGTTCATAGAATGATTTCTCTGATCTGCAAAACTGACAAAGGAGAACGTATAAAATACGTTGACAACACAGTGAACCAAGAAAAGCTGAAGGAAAGATCTAAAAGCTGAATGCATATGAACCTACACAGCTTCACATCCACAACTGCAGTTTACTGCCTGCAATAACTGTATGTACATTACAGAAACCAATCCCCTGCCAAACAAGGAACACTTTTTAGAATGAATGTAGCTATGTGGATTTTTTTTTAAATCACCACGACAACTTTTACTCCTTCAGTATATGAATTTGCCAACTGCTTGAAACAATGTAAAGGAAGAAGTATCCTGAAAATAAGAACCAGTTCTTGGTTCATCTTTAAATGGATAGTGGAGAAAAATATGAAAACCCAAGAAAGTGATTACATTACTATTCACAGCATAGAAAAACTGATTCAGGTAAGATTACCTACCAGTGCCTTCCTGGGTAACACCTGGTGAAATAGCTTTCTGTTGTGATTATAGAAGATCATGTTCAGTGAGAAAAATATAGGTTTCAGATTTTGTCATACTGATTTGACTATCTCTTGTTGTATAAATGAGCTTTCATTTTTGACTAGAGGCTGCTGAGATTCTTTGTGAATATATTATTTTGAGCAAGTTAAAATTGTCCAGTAAATGATGTCAACAAGTATGATGACTGTTCTAGAAAAAAGCACCTCTATTTCCTACATCTTTATATTGTTGGTTTTCTCCAAATTAAATATTGAATCAAAATAAACAATGAAACACAGCTTCTCTCAAACAGCTTATTATCAGCACAACTAGAATAAAATAAATGTTTCAGCAATGATTCATTTTTATATAGAACAACCTTGGTTAAACAAAATTGGAAAAACTGGTGAAATCCTGACATTATGAATTGAAGCCTATAAAAGCATTAGATAGATCAGATTCAGTCACTACTGCTTAAAACATTGACACCATTTAATGTAAAACAAATCAGCTTCATGCAAGCTTTGTTATTCATTTTATCTTGATATATATTTTATAATTTTATTTCTAGATAAACAAACCAAGAAATATAGAGAAGTTTATGGATTCCCCTGCAGTCACACAGCTCATCAATGGCAGAGTTTGGCCAGAGTCTAGATCTCTAAACACTCTGAAGAGTGTTCTTCAGGTTGCCCTCAATAATTTAAATTGCAATTGTCGTATTTTTTTGACAAATATTCAGTTTTCTAATCTATTAGCTAGCCATGTATATTTTATCTTTTTACCCAAAACACATAATCATAGTATTGACTTTTTTAATAGACTTTTCTTTAAGATTTTTTAATGTGGATCATTTTTTAAAAATTTATTTTGAATGGTGGATAATTGCTCTACATATTGTGTTGCTTTCTGCCATACATCATCCAGATGGCTAATAAACACATGAAAAGATGCTCAACATCATTTATTATTCAGTTCCGTTCAGTTCAGTCACTCAGTCATGTCCGACTCTTTGCGACCCCATGAATCACAGCACGCCAGGCCTCCCTGTCCATCACCAACTCCCGGAGTTCACTCAGACTCACATCCATTGATTTGGTGATGCCATCCAGCCATCTCATCCTCTGTCATCCCCTTCTCCAAGACATGAAATCAAAACTACATTGAGGTATCATCTTACATGGATCAAAATGACTATCATCAAAAAAAATCTATAAACAATAAATGCTGGAAAGGGTGTGGAGAAAAGGAACCCTCTTGCACTGCTGGTGGAAATGTAAATTGATCCAGCCACTATGGCCAACTGTATGGAGATTCCTTAAAAAGCTAGGAATAGAACTACCATATGACCCACAATCCCACTACTGGGTATATTCTGTGAGAAAACCATAACTGAAAGAGACACACATACCCCAATGTTCATTGCAGCACTATTTACAATAGCAAGGACATCAAGCAACCTAGATGTCCATTGACAGATGAATGGATAAGGAAGTTGTGGCACATATATGGATCATTTTTAAAGTCTTTATTGAATTTGTTACAATATTGTTTCTATTTTATATTTTGGTTTCTTGGTCATGAGGCATGTGGGATCTCCTCTCTCCAACTTGGGACTGAACCTGCACCCCTGCACTGGAAGGTGAAGTCTTAACCACTGGACCACTAGGGAAGTCCTAGCACTGACTTTATGACAAGTTTTCTCTTAGAACCTCTGTAACATTAACTGACACCATATGCTGATTTAGAGGAAAACATCTTTTACTTTCTTTCAAGATATGAGTGTTGTACACACAAGCAATTTATATCCGGGGAGTTCACACAGCATTCTTCGATAGCCCCTTGTTAACTCCTGAAATGACTTATTCCCTGTCTGGTCTGTCATTATCTTGTGTATTTGCATATTATTTGCCTCCCACTAGAAGTTCCTTAAGAGAAAGGTTTATATTTGTCTTATTTAGGCATGAATCTCCAGAACTGCAGCAGGACTGTAACTGGCACATAGTAGGTGACTGAGATACTTTTTGTTGAATAAGTGACTCATTCAGAAAACACCCTTACCAACTTGGTAATTTAGACACGTAGCTTACATTTCTAATGGAGTCAGGGGTCACATAATACAGCAACCACATTTGATTTAACACTTCAAAGTAATATATGAAAGAATCATTATTTAAAGCAATTTCTTTCTATATTCCAAGGCACAGGCTCTCTCTGGCTTTCCCTTGGAGAGTCTCATAGTCATAAGACTTGCTTTGATCAAGCTGTGGCATCCATTGCTCCACCCTACACAAGGCACCTGCTCGTGTCTGCTCTGTGTAACAGCTCATGCCAACCTTGAGAGGAATCCAAGCCTCACTCCATGAAAATGAAATGAAAGCGAAAGTTGCTCAGTCATGTCTGACTCTTTGTGACCCCAAGGACTATATAGTCCATGGAAGTCTCCAGGCCAGAATACTGTAGTGGGTAGCTTTTCCCTTCTCCAGGGGATCTTCCCAACTCAGGGATTGAACTCAGGTCTCCCGCATTGTGGACAGATTCTTTACCAGCTTAGCCACAAAGGAAGTCCAAGCTTTATTCCATACTTGACTCATTAAGCCTTAGGTGACCCAAACAAGGCTGCTATTTCTCAATCCTTGAAATCACAACATAGGCTCCATTTATAGCCTCACTTTCTGAAGGCAATTTTCCCCAAACTTCAAATCTGTGGCTTCCTTCTTGTCTTTGATTCCTGGATTAAGGAATGTGGAAAGGTAATATGTGTTGAGCATAGAGTCTGAACCAGACTCCCTGGTTTAAATTGTGAGACTCCATCACGTATAGCTATGGAAACGTGAGCAAGTTACAAAACCTCTCGGTAGCTCAGTTTCTTGGTTTTCAAAACTAGGATAATAATACAGCTTGTCCCAGAAAGTTATTATGAAGACGTGAGATTATGTAAAATACATGTGCTATGTATATTTATAGTTATACTTATTTATACATATACATCACTTAGTGCCTGCCTCAAGTGTTGGTTGCTGTTATCAGGTTGAATGGACAACATATTTGTTCATTTTTTTCTCCTGTGTCATACACTTTTCTACAGATGTCTTTTAAGTATAAATTTATGTTAAAATACAAAAGAGACAGTCAAGCTCAAGTCCCTGCTATCTGCTAAAGTTGCCACACATACACTTTTTAAAAGCTGTATTCTAACACCCACAACTGCTTAAAATTCCAAAATATTTCCAATTCTCTGTTCAAGTAAGCATAATTAAAACTTTAAAAATTTAATCTCTAGAAGGAAAAGAGATCAAAATTTAAGGTAAAATGTTAGTTTGACAAATGATAAACTTTGTGTTGGAAACACCTTTCCCAACATGGTATAAACAGGTAGTTTGAGAACTGAAGTTTAAAAGGGGGTAGCAATAACCTCATTCCCTGATTCTGGGAAGAAAATTAGTAGGATATTTAAAAAATAATTTTTTAATGTATTTTAAAATGCTCACATATGTGTTTTCATGTATGCATCTATAATTCCATTTCTTACAACTTATCCTAAAACCAGTGCATGCTTGCTCAGTTGTGTCCAATTATTTGCAACCCCATGGACTATAGCCATCCAGGCTCCTCTGTCCATGGAATTTCCAGGCAAGAATACTGCAGTAGGTTACCATTTCCTCTCCCAAAGGATCTTACCAACCCAGGGATGGAACCTGCGTCTCTGGCATCTCCTGAATTGACAGACAGATTCTTTACCAACCATGCCACCTGTAAATCATGACTGCTACTAATTTAGATTATGATTTTGTTTTAAAAAATAAAAAGCTGAAAACAAGCTGCCAGCAAAAGAATGTCACTTGTCATGTGGTTCTAAACAAATTAAGTCATTAGCTACTGTAGCTGCTGACCTTCAACACACACTGAAAGCCGTTTCAGGGTAGTAATCAGGAATAAGGCATTTTGTGCTCTGGAAAAACTGGCAAAACAGGTCTTCAGATAGTTTTCAGGAGAAAATTTTTAGGAACCTGCTACTTGCACCTTCCCATACTTAGAGAAGCACTAAAATCATTAACTAAGGTATCTATTACTCACAACTAGCAGCAGTCTTCTCCTGGCATGTGTCATGGTTGCACATACCCCCTTCACCAAAATCCCAGGCATACCCCTTACTTCTTCTGAACAATTTCTCAGCACTCTCTGAAAGGCTGTCCTCACTAAGACACTGAATAGACTTCACTCACAGCTTTTACACTGTGTGTTTTCTTTCAGTCAACAAAGCTAAAAGTATACTAATAGGTTATATACTTTTTTGGATTAAATGTGTGATAAATCATTGTTTAATAACTGAATTGCATAAAATATTTAAAATGTGAAAATGGTAACATACATGAAAAAAACAGGATCAAGATATATAGTAGGGCAAAATTTTGGTTCAAAGAACATGTGTATTAATATATAACTTATTTAAAATACATTTATATAAGCACTCAATATCCAGGTGGTTCTAGTAGTAAAGAATCAATCTGCGAATGCAGGAGACATAGAGACATGGTTTCAATCCCTGAGTCAGAAAGATCCCCTGGAGGAGAGGGTTGCAACCCACTCCAGTATTCTTGCCTAGAGAATCCCATGAACAGAGGAACCTGGCAGACTACAGTCCATAGGGTCACAAAGAATTGGACATGACCAAAGCACCATAGCCCACACACACACAATTTATTTCAGACATTGTTCTAAACACTTTACAGATATTAACTAATTTACTATTTATATCTACCCTATAAGAACATTGTTATTATTGTTACCACTTTACAAATGAGGAATATCAAACACAGAGAGGTTAGCAAATCCCTCAGCATCACACAGTTAGTAAGCGGACATGCCACTGTTTGAACTCAAGGATTCTGCTCCAGTGTCCATGCTCTTTTCGCTAAACTTTTTTCCTAAGACTGATTTTTGACTATCCATATTTTAAATTTTCTACAGTGAATTTCTGTTATCTGTAGAAAAACTGTTCTCAACAGCTAAATATTTATTCTTTCCCAAAGTGTGCATTTATTTTCATGAAAAAAGATGTCACAGATGTAATCAGTAGAGATTTTAAAAGTTTTTATTTTTTAATCATGTTTCTAATTTTAATCTTTCTGTCTTTACTTAACAAAATAAGCTTCCTGCTAACTTTGTAAACTAGTCTGTATCATAAATTTATACTTGCCTTCATCTAAGTTGTTTTCCATGTTAACTGTATGAATTTAAACCACACCATTGTCTACCTATTATAAATAGAGTAATAAATACGTTACCAAACCAGGTTTGATTTTCCTGATATGCAGCAGGCCAAATGGCTGAGATGCCAAGGTTTGCAGCAAAGAGAGGGTTTATTCACAAGACAGTCAAGCCAGGAGATAGGAAAACAAGCCTCAGATCTGCCTCCCTGAAAGCAAGGGGCTCGGGGTATTTATGGGATAAAGAATAAAGAAATAGGTCTAAAGTGTGGGGAATGTGGGAAATGTGGGGGGAAGTGATTGGAAACAGGTGTAATAATTGTCATTCTGTGTGGGCGTAGCTAAGTGACGGGTCTCTACATGTTCAAAAAAGGAGGTGCTTACTAGCAAGATCTGAGGGTGGAGTTTTCAGCCCTCTGACTTCTAAAGGTCACTGAGCAGACACTCACTCATGCCCATCTAGAGGGTCAAAGATCCTATCCAGTCTTTACCAGCTCAGTTCAAACTAGACACAGCTGACTCCAAGTTGCTTGAAAACAATTCAGGTAAACACCTTATTATGTAGGTGACGTGCCATTTTGAGGACATGCAAGTCTTTTGTAGCAACAATTAAAACAACATTGATTAGTGAAGGCAGATGAAATGGATTTGATTAATGATCACTATGAGTTTTACATGTGGCTCTCTGCTATGTATCTAAGTAGGGTTCACATAGGTTAGCTTATGGTGTGGCTGGTCTACAGACTATGCTGGTATTTGAGGGCATACAGAATAGGACAGGTCTACCTCAGCAATCTTATTGTTATCTAAAATATCATTCATCACACAGCCTAACTCATAAGCCTAAAAACTAACAGAACTTTGTACTCCAAGTGATAACAGGTACTTCTGATCTTTAAACATTTCTTGCAAAGAATTCCAGTTTCTAAATTACGACATCTTTTTTGAAAGATGACATATGGTTTTTAAGATAACCTCTCCATGCAGCTTTCACAACTATTATAACCAACCCTTTGATGCAGTTCAGTTGAATTTCAAAACTGATTGTTCATATATTCAGGGAGATTAGCAAGAAAATCAATTTTCAGATTATGGAAAAGGGCAGCCTTTTGAGAAGTCTCAATATGACCCCAAGGCGTTCTTCAGAGTCAAAGCAGTTTAGTTCCCTCAGACATGTTTGAAAATTTACAAATTACTAGATAAAATCATTCCTTTCTAATCCTTGATGAAGATTTACAGGCACATAGATTCTTTCTAAATACAAACCTTTCAAAATAATAAAATATTCTTCTCAATATATGCTTTGGTACCCAGGGAATCTCTATTCAAATTGGTTCACCAAAGGCAGAACCTTCATGGTGTTCACAGCAAACATTAAAAGCATGTCACTAGTTATCAAGGATGTCATTTTTCAGCAAGTGCTTTGATCTGAATCATTTCTTTCACTCATGATTACAAAATCCAAAAGCATTTAAAGTGGTCTCACCCAAATGTAAAGGTCACACTTCTACATGAACTAACATTCACATCAGCATAGTTCCGCTGCGCTTTCACTGTCAACAGAACGTAAAATGGGATTCTTCCTGTCTCACTTTTGGCTGGGGCTTTAAACAACAGGCACCAATCACTCCCAAATTTCAAGGTGATGGTGTAATTAAAAAAATAATAATAATTGATCTTTGTCCCAGGCTCTAGACACAAAGCTTCAAAAATCTTTGGGTTTCCTAAGTCTCTTGTTTCTCATACAAGCCACTCTGGACCATATGAAGTTTACGCTAGCAAAGTGACCCATGGTGGTGGGGGAGAGGGGGTATGGCCAGGTAGCTTCTGGATGGAAAGGCTAGTGGCCAGAGAAACCAACCACAGGATTAGAGGGTTAGAACTTTCAACCATACCCCACAACCTCCAGGGAGGGGAAGGGGACTAGAAATTTAGTTCAATAACATTGCCAATGAATTAATCACATCAATGAAATAAAACCTAGATTACAGCTCTCAACACTGAGGACTGGAGATCTTCGTGAACATACTGATGTATTCTGTAGGTATGTGCCTGGAGAAGGCCTGGAAGCTCTCTGCTCAGGAGCCTTCTAGAACTTGCTACTCTAAGTATCAAGTTATCTGACTGCTCATTTGTATCCTTTATAATAAAATAGTCTCTGTAAAGTATAGCACCTTCCTAAGTTCTGGGTCATTCTAATGGATTTTCAAACCTGAAGGAGGTGTGTTCAAATTCCTGAATTTGTAACCAAATTGGACAGAAGTGCAGACAGCATTGGAATGGAGGACTTGCAGTTAGCATTTTAAATGAAAACAGTCATGTGGAACTCAGACCCTTAAGTTGTAGGGCCTGTGCTAACTAGGATAGTTAGTAACTGAATTGAATTAAACTGTAGGATGCCCATTTAGTGTTAGAGACCACTAAAGAAATCTTACAAAGGAGGTGACCAAAAACCTCTTCAAACAATCCAGAAGTGGATACCCACATCTAAGGCAGGAGAGACAGAGATGAGAGGCTGCAAATTACAAGAGCTCTTTGTATTCCTTGGGATCAGGGAGTGATGTTCTTGAATGTTAAGCCCTGGGAAAACAGAATCAGAGAGATTCATACCTGTCTTCCAGAACTGAGATGATACACACAGTCTACACCTGAGAAATCTAACAAGGAAGAGACTCTGGCTACCTGACCCAACAGCCTCGCTGAGAGTTCTCCTTGCACTGAGGATAGACCGCAGCTGGAGAATGAGCTAAGCTAAAGGGTTTGTAACTCTTGGCTTTGGTCAGATAAAGGACGTGCTTCAGAGGGCCGACAAGAGTTGTCTTAGATTCTAGCCAAGAAGGTCCCTGGGACAGAATGGAGAGACCAGAAGTGTCTGGGAAATGAGGGTGGAACCAGAATTGATAGAAAGAGAAATCCACATCAAGGGAACTATAAGAGAAAAATTCCCAACAATGCTGCATCAGGGTCTTCACGGAACCACAGAGCCCCCACGACCGCCCGAAGAGTGCCAACAGAGCTTGCCATGTCAGTCAGAGTCAAGCATGACTTTCCTACTTCTCTGCCCTTCCTTTGTTGGAGGAGCCAGAGGCAGCTGAGAAACTTGGGAAAAGAAATCAGAGTGCTAGGTGATGAGATAAAGAGGCCAACCACTGCCTATTTCCCACAGTCAACCTGAAGCAACCCGAGTCCGAAGGAAAGAGGCTTTCACTGAGCACACTGGGAAGTCTGATTATTGCCCCTGACCCAGTGAGCCTGCTTCAAGGAGGACTAGAAGTAGCCAAACGAATTTATTTTTTAAAAGATGCCAGAAAAGTCATGCAATATGGGCTCAGTTTCATCACAAAGGATTGGAAAGGGTGAACAAATCCCATAGAACCTTGCCCCCAAAATGCCTCAAACGTATTGAAGGAAATGAATCACTCAGTGATATAAATGTCTTCCTATAACTCTACCAGCATGGCTAATATGCACTGTTTTATTATGTGCCACACACATTTTATCTACATGATAACTCTATGAACTATGGGTACTATTATTTTCATCTTTATATTTGATAAGGAAACGGAAACTTGGGAAAATGAAATAACTTACCAGTATTCCATATCTGCTTAGGGGTAGAGCTGGTATCTGAATCCAGATCATTTTGACTGCAGTGATGGTGCCATTCATTAATGTATCACATTAGCTTGCCAACTGAATGTCAATTTTTAAAAACATTGATGAAACAGATAATGATGATTAAGTCCATATGATTTCTTTTAAAGTTGCTACTACATATTCAGGTTAGTTGCTTCTATTAACTTGAATAATAAGTGGTGAGCATGTGGGACCTGGCCATTCAGGGACTAATGCTCCCACATTATCCCCCAACTCACCTGGGCTCCCATTCACCCAGTCATTAGTTACCATTTTAAGGATTTTAGCTTCTTTATCAAGATGATATGACTTCTATTGTCAAGTAATTTGATTATAGAAAATCTAAATATCATAGATGTTCCTAAGTGGCTACCTGATTTTCCACTTGACAGGAAGGGAAATATGCAGCGAAAGAACACATAATGCTCACATTTCCTCTTTCAACATTAGTTCTCCCAGGGTCCAGTTTTACAATAATTTTTAATTATTATACCTCCAGGCTTCCACTTTACTTTATTATTCATTTATTCCTGAGAAATGAAAAGAGGTTTGACATTCCTTGCATATAGATAGATAGATAGATAGATAGATAGATAGCATAGCATAGCTTTTGCTACTGTTGTTCTTTAGAACAAATGTGGATATTACCTGTTATTATCATCATCATTGTTATTATCCTCCATCTAGCATCAAATTGCTATAGCTACTGTTAGCTGGGGGGAGGGTTTGCAATACCTCTGACATTCCACAGGGTTTATCATATTTTAAAACTGCAAGTTTCCCTCAGGACATCAAGGGCATCCGTGTGTGTGTGTGTGTACGTGCATTTCTTTCACCATTTCGGATCTCCCCACCCTGAACTTTATATGCAGTCTGCCACACACTTGGGAATCCTTCGACTGCACAGTATGTAACACATAAAGGGATTATTATTGTTATCTTCAATTATCTCAAATCCCAAGGATTGTAATAAATAAAAGCTCAGGAATAATGAAATAATAAATTTTCATTTAGAAGAAGTAGCAATCTGAATATCTTTAATATATGCCATCACTCTCACTCCTAAACTTCCCAGAACATGGGTGATATTGCCCTTGAATGTCCTCAGGGCTGTCAGTAAGATTAAATCTTCACTCTTAACTGATGTAAATTCTTAACTCAAAGGAATATAAGACATCCTTTGTGAAACAAAAGGTGACAGATAAAAATGGTTTAAGAAATTACTCTTTAGAGCTATATTATTAAGCAGCAGATCTCTGAAGGGTTCTCTTACCAGACTCAAAGTTCCTTGAGATAATGTACCTAGCAAGCACAATGCCTCAAAATAGGCTTGTGCCATCAATATTAGATTTTTAAAAGATTTTTAAAGGAGAGGCAGAAACAAATCCAGAGAGATAGGGACAAAGTGCTGGTAGAGACAGTCAGAAAAGAGGTTTATCTATGTATCAACTTTTCAGTACCTAAAGCCAGCAAGGTAGACTGACCTGCTTTAAGCTCTCATTGCTTAAGCGGCCCTTTGGAAAGCCCCATCCAGCAAACAAAGGCTGTGGTCTGTTTCCCCCAACTCCCCAGCAGCTCTGTCCCCTGCTGGGTTCCTAGCTTTCCCATGCCCCACCCCCACTTCCACAACTCTTCACTCCAACTCCACACCTTACCTCTCTTCATTCTGCAGCAGAACTGTGAATTAATGATTGCTTTGACCTACCTGTCCCTCTATCCCTCTAGCTGATCAAATATTGACTTCAGTTAACTTTTTTGTAAAACCTGCCAAATAAAGCTTTATTATTCACTGAGCATTGATCATTTGCTCTGGAATGTTTTTCATTTACAAGGTGACAAAAATCAAAAGTTAATTTTTTTGCCTTTCATTTGATATGAGGGTACAAATGATTATACTCTTACATTTCTTAAATGGTATAACTATATTTAAAATAAATTTTGTTTCAGTTTTCTTTAATGTTTCCCATAGTTTTAATTGTGAGTTATAATATATAATTCTTGAAAATGTTTTGATCAATCCTTAAAAGTATAAAAATGTCAAGTATTTATATTCTTTCTAATCTGAATCCCACAATAATACTTTGCAAAACTGTAATCATTTATTTATTATTTAATTCTTCAAATTATACCTGAATGTGTGTTGTGGGTAAACATTATTTTTACAAGCAATGTGAAATTTTTGATGAATAATTTTGTAAAGTAATTTTTAAGGCCATTATTTTATGCATGAATACATATACACTTGTCTATTGGTACTCACACATAACTTCTCACAGCAAAGAAATAAAGACACAGATAGGGCGTAACACAGGGATTCTCCAACTACCATTAAAATTAGGATACAATTATCCACTGTTTAATATACATTTTCTAATACTGTCCATTCAAGTATCAGTACTGTGCCAAGAGCTATAAAGAATATAAAAGCAAACATCATTACATCATTAAACATCACTCCTATGAAATTCTGATTTCTTATAAAACTACTTATTTTGGAAAGTGTTATTATTTTCAGAAAAAGAAACACCTCAAATGGTGTGTATTTATATTTCCTATGCTTTGAATGTTAATATGCTCACAGCCATTAACAGCTAGTTTGGACAAATACACTTTGCATGGTTTTGGCCAACTGGTATTACTTTACCACATTAAAATTTTTCTTAACCAATGAGCACACTACCTTGCCAGGAGTAGAAGATGCTTTGAAACCCTTATTGTTCATTTAACTGTGACCTCTATTTTTGCCCTGTATTTTATGCTATGAAAACAGTTTTAATCCGTAACAGGAGGAAAAAAAAATTGCAAGTGACAATATATACCAAAATTTGTCAGATTCTTCTACAACTGTTTTGTAAGTGTATAGGAATATGTATAGCCTTTAATGTATACAAAAGAGAAAGCAGAATACAAAAGAGAAAGAGGAATACCACTAACACTAAGACAAAAAAAAAAATCTTTATACGAACTCTTTCAGAGAATAGGTGAAAAGGGAACTTTTCTCAACTTATTTTAGGTCAGCATAATGCTGATATTAAATTCTGATAAGAAATTGATGCAAAAGGAAAATCAGAAGTCAGTTTCACCTTTGGACTGAAATGCAAATATTCTAAACAAAATATCAGTCAACTACACCCAGTAATGGTACACTTTGATCAATTTAGAATTTTTCGCTGAAAGCCTAGCACTTTGGGTTTTACAGTGTATAATCATGTAAGGAATTGTAGACAAAGCCTATGGAGTATGAAAATCAGCCAGTAAAACTATAGACTCCTGAACAAAGCAAAAATTTTGAAAAATTAACACTCTCTTGAGAGTCCTTTGGACAGCAAGGAGATCAAATCAGTCAGTCCTAAAAGAAGTCGACCCTGAAAATTCATTGGAAGAACTGATGCTGAAGCTGACGCTCCAATATCTTGGCCACTTGATGTGAAGAGCCTACTCATCAGAAAAGATCCTGATGCTGGGAAAGACTGAAGACTCTTCAGAGTCCCTTGGACAGCAAGGAGATCAAACCAGTCAATCCTAAAGGAAATCAATCCTGAATAATCATTGGAAGGACCCATGCTGAAGCAGAAGCTCCAATACTTAAGCCACTGGATGCGAAGATCTGACTTGATGGAAAGACCCTAATGCTAGGAAAGACTGAAGGCAGGAGGAGAAGGGGACGACAGAGAATGAGATGGTTGGATGCCATCACTAACTCAATGGACATGAATTTGAGCAAACTCTGGGAGATGGTGAAGGATAGGGAAGCCTGGCATGCTGCAGTCCATGGAGTTACAGTCAGACATGACTGAGCAGCTGAACAACAACAGTACCCTCTACAAAATAATAAATTAGAAAATAAAATACACCCTACAGAGGGGAATGAGAGAAAAAAAATTGTCTTGAATAAAGACAGAGGTAAGGGATTTGGAGATTGAACTCACAATATTTATGTGGTCAAAAAATTGCAAGCCAAGATATTAATATTAAGTAATACAAGGTTGCTAGAGGCTATAGTTATACGTGAAGCAAACTCACTTTTTCTCTGCAGTAAAGCACTTTAAATGCAAAACTCAAAAAATTCTATCAGTTCTAAGTTCAAGAGTCTATATTATACTAACATGAAGAAATAAGCAGCCAGAATATAGGAATAGAAGAAAACAACAATAAAGTCATACAAAAAATGTTGAAATTATATTCAGCATGTAATCTAATATAAAAATAACTATGTTTGATGATATTTGAAGAATTCTTTTGCCAAGATTTTAAGAGATCATTAAAAACAAGTATACAAACTTTGGCAGATTTCCTGAAAAATCTAACAGAACTTTAGGACTTAAAAATTACAATGATAAATGCAAAAAAAAAAATGAATAAACTAAAAGTCAAGTTACATGTAGCTGAAAGGAGAATGAGTGAAATTGAATTTAAATAAGAAGACATTACTTAAAGGTAGTTAAGAAGCTTAGTGTGGTCAAAGAAAATTGCTTGCATGATACAGATTCTGTGAAGTTTTCTAAGACTTGCTTTATAGCTGACCTATTAAATGGCCAGTTTTGTAAACATTCCCCATGGCTTGAGAATATTCTGTATTTTTATATTATTCAATGGAGTGCTCTACTTTCTTCCAGTAGATCAAGTATGTAATTACGACCACATACATTTATTTTTTTCTGTGTACTTATTTTTCCATGTCTCCTTTTACTTCTGTCAACAATGGTTCTCTGTATTGTGATACTATGTTACTAAGTATGTGACAAAATACTACTAACAAGTTAAACATTTTTTGTTACATAGTATTGATATAACGATATCTCAATAGATACAGAATAATCACATAAAATTTAATATGACTAATGAAAAAAGGAAACAAATTCTCACCTAACTATGAATAATACAAAGCTTTTTGTCTAAGAAGATATCAAAAAGAAAGAAAATCTTATAGCACTCGTTGAAAATCAAAAGGAAGAGACTTCCCATTACCACTAAAATGTACTGGAGGTTCACATCAATGCAATAATAGAGCAATAAGGTATAAAATGTATAAGGACTGGAAATGAAGAAATAAAGCTGTCATTATTTATAGATGATAAGACTGTCTACAAAGAAGCCTAGAAGAATGTACATATAAATTATTCCAGTTAAGAACAGATTATACCCAGTTTGCCAAATATAAGGACATTACATAAAACTTAATTGCATTCCCATACACCAACAAAAAAGTATTAGAAAACTTAATTTTACAAAGTGAGAAAAGATATCTAAAAGTCACACGAAACGTTAAGAATCTAGACAGTGGTATTCTGCAGTCACTATGTACACCTTGCAAAAGTTCATTGCTAAATTTTCAAGCATTGTGCAAGTCAACTGTTAATTAAAGCCATTGTTAAAAATAATATATAAACATACAATTAAATACCTAGCTGCATTATTACATTTTGCAATTATTTGTGACATTGAGTTTGTTTACATCTACTATTTCTGTTTGGTGGAATACTATACAATAGTGTGCTACTTCAAATCTCTTTCCAATTCTACATTCACATTAATATTGGGCCGGACAAAAAGTTCATTCAGATTTTTCCATAACCTGGCTCTCGTAGAGCTTAGATGCCTTTAACTTCATTTAAAATAATTTTGTTAGATTGTATTGTGACAGCTGTCATATCAGCATGCATTAAAGAAATTCTCAAAATTGGTGAATCTTTGTGTAGCCATTTTAACATTGAAGATGGAAGAAAAGAAGCAACATTTTAGCATATTATGCTTTATTATTTTAAGAAAGGTTAAAATGCAACTGAAATGCAAAAACACATTTGTTCAGTGTATGGAGAAGGTGCTATGACTGATTAAACATGTCAGAAGTAGTTTGCAAAGTTTTGTCCTGGAGATTTCTAACTGCATGATGCTCCATAGTTAGGCAGACCAGTTGAAGTTGATAGCTAACAAACTGAGACATTAATTCAGAACAATCAACATTATGCCATGCAGGAGATAGCTGACATATTCAAAATATCCAAATCAAGTTTCAAAACTCATTTGTACGAGCTTGGTTATGTTCATTGCTTTGATGTTTGAGTTCTATGTAAGTTAAGCAAAAAAACCTTCTTGACCATATTTCTGCATGCAATTCTCTACTTAAACATAACAGAAACATTTTGTTTTAAAAACAAACTGTGCTGGGTGATTGGAAATTATACGATAATGTGTAATGGAAGAGGCTGTGGGGAGAAGAGAAGTGAAATAAACCACCACCAACCATGCATGGCTCAGATGGTAAAGAATCTGCCTGCAATTTAGGAGACCCAGGGTTGTGAAGATCCCCTGGAGAAGGGAATGGCTACCCACTCCACTATTCTTGCCTTGAAAATTCCATGAGAGAGGAGCTTGTGGCAGGTCACAGTCCATGGAGTGGCAAAGAGTCAGACACGACTGACCAACTAACACTTCACTTCAACCACAGCGAAGTCTAGTCTTCATCCAAAGAAGGTGATGTAGTGCATATGGTAGGAGTGTAAGGGCAGAAGTGTCAGTCACTCAGTCGCATCCGACTCCTTGCCACCCCAACGGACTGTAGCCTCGGCAGGCTTCTCTGTGCATGGAATTCTCTAGCCAGGAATACTGGAGTGGGTAACCATTCCCTTCTCCAGAGGATCTTCTCTACCAAGAGGGTGAACCTGGGTCTCCAGCATTGCAGGCAGATGCTTTATCACGGCACCACCTGGGAAGCCCAACAGGATTGGAAAGGAGTCCTCTATTACGAACTCCTTCCAGAAAAACAAACGATTAATTCCAACAAGTACTGCTCCCAATTAGAACAACTGAAAACAGCACTTGATGAAAAGTGTCCAGAATTATTTAACAGGAAACACATAATCTTCCATCAGGATAACACAAGACCACGTTTCTTATATGACCAGGCAAAAACTGTTATAACTAGGCTGGGAAATTCTGATTCATTCACCATGTTCACCAGACATTTTACCTTTGGATTTCCATTTATTTCAGTCTTTACAAAAGTTTCTTAATAGAAAAATATTCAACTCCCTGGAAGACTGTAAAAAGCTCCCAGGCACATTCTTTGCTCAGAGAGTGAAAAAGTTTTGAGGACATACAATTATGAAACTGGCTGGGAAATGGCAGAAGTTAGGGGAGAAAATGGTGAATACACTGTTCAATAAAGTTCTGGGTGGAAGTGAAAAATGTGTCTTTTATTTTTACTTAAAAACTGAAGGAACTTTTTATACCCAACCCAATAGCTTGAAATTGGCCATGGTAGGATAATATATACCATGAAAATCAGCAAACTCTAAAAACCAATTCCTCCTCTCCCTTAAGCTCAGAAAACCTACTGTGAAACATTTACCAGGATATCACTGAACCAAGGAATAAATCTATCAAAAGATATAAATTATATTTATGGTGGATATTATAAAAATTAATTTACTGAGTACCTACTGTGTACTTTTAGGAAATAACCAAACAGATAAAAGTCTGCTCTCACATCTAACAATTTATAATATGGGGTTAAACACTATGAGAGTAAAAGAGGATTACAGTTTTAAGTAGGCAAAACCTCATTGTGAAGTTTGAGTAAGCTTCAAAGAACAGAATAAAGAGAAGAAAAAAACTAAACAAATGGAAAAATATAACACATTCATGTTTTCAACCTCCAAATTTGAAATATGTAATTTTACCACCAATCTTTCTATACATGGATTGTGATGCCGAAAAAATATGTCAAAAGTTTTTGGTAGAACTTAATAATCTAATTCTAAAATTTACAAGACAGAGCAAAGCTCCAAGAATAGTCAAGATTTTGAAGGAAAGCAAGGTTGAGAGCTTTTGCTTTACTAATGCTAATTTATTATAAAGTTATAGTAATTAAGATAACATGACAATGTTAGAATAAAGAATCTGGAAATGAATCTTCACACATTTGGAGGACTGATATATACTAGAGATGGCATTAAAGACTGGATGGGAAGGGTCTGGGGGGCCTAGTATTACTAGTGCCTAGACAAACAGGCATTTTTTAAAAACAAAATGAACGAACAAAGAAAACTGGGCCGATATCTCATACCATACATACATATTTAATTCAAATTGCATAAGGACTTAAATGTGAAAAAAGAAAGTTTTAAAATATTTAGAAGATAGGAGAATGTCTTCATGATCTCAGCTACAAAGGATTTCTTAAACAAGAACTATAAACATATTAATCTGCAGAGAAAAATAGCTAATAAACTCAACTACATTAAATTAAAAACTTTTATTTATCAACAGAACAACCAAAAAAGTGAAAAACAAACTACAACAGAATCTAAAAAGAAATGATAGAAATGAATTTACAACATAGAAACAGACTCACTGACTTTAAGAAGGTTCTTACGGTGGCCTGGGTGGAGGATGAAAGGAAAGGATAGTTAGGGAGTTTGGGGTGGGCATGACAACACTATGTTTAAAATGGATAGCCAACAATGGATATGACACAGTTGCACTCATCTCACACGCTAATAAAGTAATGGTCAAAATTCTCCAAGCCAGGCTTCAACAGTACTTAAACTGTGACCTTGAAGATAATCAAGCTGGTTTTAGAAAAGGCAGAGGAACCAGAGATCAAATTGCCAACATCCACTGGATCATCGAAAAAGCAAGAGAGTTCCAGAAAAACATCTATTTCTGCTTTCTTGACTACGCCAAAGCCTTTGACTGTGTGGATCACAGTAAACTGTGGAAAATTCTGAAAGAGATTGGAAATACCAGAACACTTGACCTGCCTCCTGAGAAATCTGTACGCAGGTCAGGAAGCAACAGTTAGAACTGGACACGGAACAATAGACTGGTTCCAAATAGGAAAAGGAGTACATCAAGGCTGTATATTGTCACCCTGCTTATTTAACTTCTATGCAGAGTACATCATATGAAATGCTGGGCTGGAAGAAGCACAAGCTGGAATCAAGACTGCTGGGAGAAATATCAATAACCTCAGATATGCAGATGACACCACCCTTATGGCAGAAAGTAAAGAAGAACTAAAGAGCCTCTTGATGAAAGTCAAAGAGGAGAGTGAAAAAGCTGGCTTAAAGCTCAACATTCAGAAAACAAAGATCATGGCATCCGGTTCCATCACTTCATGAGAAATAGATGGGGAAACAGTAGAAACAATGTCAGACTTTATATTTTTGGGCACCAAAATCACTGCAGATGGTGATTGCAGCCATGAGCTTAAAAGATGCTTACTCCTTGGAAGAAAAGTTATGATCAACCTAGAGCATATTAAAAAGCAAAGACATTAATTTACCAACAAAGTTCCACCTAGTCAAGGCTATGGTTTTTCCAGTAGTCATGTATGGATGTGAGAGTTGGGCTATTAAAGGAAGCTGAGCACCAAAGAATTTATTCTTTTGAACTGTGGTGTTGGAGAAGACTCTTGAGAGTCCCTTGGACTGCAAGGAGATCCAACCAGTTAATCCTAAAGGAAATCAGTCCTGAATATTCATTGGAAGGACTGATGTTGAAGCTGAAACTCCAATAACTTGGCCACCTGATGCAAAGAACAAACTCATTGGAAAAGACCCTGATGTTGGGAAAGATTGAAGATGGGAGGAGAAGGGGATGACAGAGGATGAGATTGTTGGATTGCATCACTGACTCAATGGGCATGAGTCTGACTAAGCTTCAGGCGTTGGTGATGGACAGGGAGGCCTGGCATGCTGCAGTCCATGGGGTTGCAAAGAGACAGATACGACTGAGTGACTGAACTGAACTGAACAACGACCTACTGTATAGCACATGGAAATCTGCTCAATGTTATATGTCAGTCTGGATGGGAGGAGAGTTGGGGGAAGAATGTATACATATGTCTGAATCTCTTCACTTGAAACTATCACATTTTAATTGGCTATAATAAAAAACAAAATAAAAAGTTTTCTTATAAAGGCCCTATAAAAACTTTATGACAACTGGAATTTGCTTGAGGGGTGGAAGAGTGGATTATGGGGAGAGATATAGTTGAAGCAAGAGTAACCATATACCAAGAGAAAATTGATACTATTGTAGCAAAGCAATGGTACCCATGCTCAGGGCACTATTCTCTAGTTTTGTTATGTTTGAAATGTCTCATAATAAAAGATCTAAAAGACTATAAATTTAAAGAAATTATTAATGACACATATACCTAGAAAAAAGATTAACCTCCATAGAACTTGAACTCATAAAAAATTTAATAGGATAAAGAATTCAATGCCAAAAATGTGGAGTAGGGGCAACAAATATATTTTCCACTGAAGAATATGAAACATCACTAAGCACAAAAAGACACTCCATCTATAGTTATGGGAATGAAAATTAAAACCCCAACGAGATATCATATTACATCTACTAGATATGAAAAAGTTTAAAAGTTTGATGAGAAGGTGAATAAATAAAAGTTGATCCACAGCTGATAGACATGTAAATTGGAACAGGCAATTTAGAGAATAATTTGGTGGTATCTGACAAAGTAGAGATACACATAACCTACAACCTACAATTTGATTCCTACTTAAGAGCCTTGTGATAAGAGGAGAGTGAAAAAGCTGATTTGATATTCAATACTCAAAAAACTAAGATCATGGCATACATTTGTATTACTTTATGGCAAATAGAAGGGGAAAAAAGTAGAAACAGTGACAGGTTTTATTTTCTTGGGCTCCAAAATCACTGCAGATGGTGACTGCAGCCATGAAATTAAAAGATGTTTCCTCCTTGGAAGAAAAGTTATGATAAACCTAAACAGCATATTAAAAGGCAGATACGTCACTTTGCTGACAAAGGTCCGTAGAGTCAAAGCTATGATTTTTCCAGTAGTCAAGTACAGATGTTGAGAGTTGGTCCATAAAGAAGACTGAGCACAGAAGAATTGATATTTTTGAACTGGGGTGCTAAAGAAGATTGTTCGGAGCCCCTTGGACTGCAAGAAGGTGAAACCAATCATTCCTAAGGAAATCAACTCTGAATATTCTGGAGGGACTGATGCTGCAGCTCCAATAATTTGGCCACCTGATGTGAAGAGCTGGCTCTTTGGGAAAGTCCCTGATGCTGGGAAAGATTGAAAGCAAAAGGGGAAGAGGGTGGCAGATGATGAGATGGTTAGATAGCATCACTAACTCAATGGACATGAATTTGGGCAAACTCCAGGAGATGGTGGAGGACAGGGAAGCCGGTGTGCTACAGTTGATGGGAGTCACATAGAGTCGGATATGAATTTGCAACTGAACAACAGCAACAGTATTTTCTAGCTGTATATATGTACACAAACAGACATGTACAAAAATGTTCTTATCAACAATGTTTGAAATGGCAAAAGGACTACAAGCAACCAAAATTTCTACTAAGAACAGAAAGGACAAATTATGTGTGTTATTTTTCTCAGTGTAATACAGCAGTGAAAATGAATAGAACTTAGTCATGAACAACAATATAGATACATCTCAGACAAATAGTTAAGTGAAATAAAGCAAATCTTAAAACATACATTATCCATATTAAATTCCAGAAATGCAAACATAATAATATATTCATCAAAAAGGATTTATATGTGATAATATATGAGGAAAAGCAAATTATTATGAAGCAGAAGTAGATTTTTTTTTTCTGGAATTCTCTTGATTTTTTTAGGTTTTTCAAAATGCAAAATAATCATTCATTTTTATTTTTTAATTTTAATTTTACTTGAGTGTGATTTGTGGAGTCAATAGTTCTGGTAGGTTTTCAATCACTAAAATGTGATACGAGCCCTCTTTCTTAGTAATGTTCTGCAGTCCAAGATTACAATCTACCATAGGTACCAAAAACTTAAAATTCTGCATCTGAATGACTTTAGGAGCAGTCATCATAAACTTAATTGCACGAAAAGTCACACATATATTTTAATTTATTTGGACTAATTTAGCAACTATTATTTATGTTGATCAAATCATCATTTTATTATTAATATCTATCAATATTCAAATCTAATACAATACTATAATATGCAAAGCCAAATGTTACTGATTTACCCACGAGACCACTAAAAGCAAGGACAGAGCCCTTATTTTCATCACTCTCAATGTTTGGTCCCTGTGAATTTCCTTTACTTTCTATGGTCACAGCTACTAATTACATTAGTAACACTGTTGGCTGTATCTTATCCAGCATTTCTAGATATTTGTCACAGGAGGGTTTCTCTGATATAAAATCTATCATAATATAATAAGTGAAAGTACAGGTTTCTCCCACTGTCTAAAAGTAGAGTTCCTATGAAACCTTTCAAACGCTAAAAAAATACAAAGTGAAGGAGCAATTACCTTAGGACATATTTTGCTAATGGGTGGACAAAATAATTTTAAAAAATTTAAAAAGCACTAATGCCCAGAAACACATTTCAAAGCTGTGGCAGCTCGGTGCTGAGATGCTGCCCGTAGTTCCCAGGAAAGGCGTTTGGCAGTGGCCTCAGGATGATGCTAGTGTGCCTCCAAAATGACTCAGTGCAACAGAACAGACCCTAAACCCTATTTCACTTTCACCTTCCTTACAAAAGCAAAATTTCTTTCTGTTAGTGAAAACAAGTACTGACGTCGGTCTTTCTTTATTTTTTTTTTATTCTTTTAAAAAAATTATTTATTTATTTATTTTTAATTTTTACTTTACAATTCTGTATTGGTTTTGGCATAGATTGACATGAATCCACCACAGGTGTACATGCATTCCCAAACATGAGCCCCCCTCCCACC